>NC_081346.1:68381731-68457466 GCF_029784015.1 Lycium ferocissimum | reverse complement strand
TTTTTGATTTTTTTTTGCCTTTTTTTAATATTTTAAGTTTATATTTGTTTTGTTAGTGATTTTATTCCTTACATTAAACAAGGCAACAAACATAACATTCTACTATGGCAATTCCATTTCCTCAACATTTGAATTCGCAATTTGAAATAGGTTGCTGATGAATAAAGCAACAACACAAACCACAAATACCAAAATGAAATTCCTATTGAACCTACACTATTTGCTCTTCTTTTGAACCAGCAGACTTGTCTCCTCTTGCTCAATCAAATTCATGTCCACACTAACAGAATTCATGTCGATACTTTTGAACTCAACCAACTCCATCTTGATACTCTCAGATTGCGCTAATTCTTTCTCCAAATCTCTAATTTTGTTCACTAATTTTGGGAGGATAAATTTTGATCTTGTATAACTTCTTCTTTGTCTCTCCACCGAAAAAATTTGCAATTGTTAGGCTGAAAATTATGAAAACAGAGCATAAACGAGCAGAAAGTTTAATTAACTACAAAAATAAAACTTATTGATAAAAAACAATAGAAGGAAAACACATACACCGTAGTATGGGCAAGACTAATATCTTTCTTTCAGGATTATGCTTCGAACAAGAAGTTTTCATTTGCAGCAAATTTCCATGTTTGCATTGCACTACGGCTTGAGCATTGGGCCAGCTTCGTCCATACACAGTCTATTCAAGTCGATTTTTTCCATTACAAACCCTAACAAATAAAAAACGAGCATATATGAGCAAGAGTTGGGGAAGAAATTTCAAATCCTAAATTTGGTATGGAGTAAAGTATACCAGTTAACACTAAATTAAAGAGTAAAGTATACCAGTTAACACTAAATTAAACTAACCTATTTCCACTACAAATAATTTCGACACAATATGGCAGCTTCAATCTTAAAAAATGGCTGAAAAGAGGATGGGAGATTAGAGCTTTGAATTGGGAAAAAATGGTGTGGGTTGGGTAGAAATTAGGATTGGAAGTTGATATTACCGTTAGGTGGGCTTTAATTTTTGCTGATTTGGATTGCCAGGTGGAAATTTTTTAATGATGGGGTGTATTTTTTTAATTTGAACGCGCTTAAGTATTTTTTTAATTTGAACGCGCTTAAGCGCGGTGACTACACGCACATGTACACCTCAGCATTTAAGGGTAAGTATATTCCACTTTAAAAGTCGCAAAGGTTTGATGTATAGTTGGGATTTTGGTTAAACGTTGGGGGCTCATTTGACCATTTTCTCTTAAAAATAACATGCATTGCATAATATCCAATAGTGCTGAATAGTTGTTTTAAGTTATATTTATCTTGGTTGTACTAGAATTAAAATTTGCATCCAAATATTGCTAAAAAAAATTTATTCTACGTAATACACCCCACCAAACGACCCCTTGAATGTTTTCATGTACGTAGAAATTAGTGCTATGCTAAATTACTGTCACGGGTGCTCCTTAAAGGTCTAGTAAGCCTTGTGCCGCATCTTTTTGGAGACCAAATTCAAGGCTTCCTTAGTTTTGAAGCATTATAAACATTGATCAATATACATCAACTTTGAGCAATTGAACTGCCAATCACGGTAACAAGAGTCGTGTGAATGAATATTTGCAACATATTGTCTAATTTGTGAATATAATTTTTAAAACCTCGGGTGTAAAACTTGGAAGTATAAGTAAAATAATTTATTAAAAAAAATGTACACACCAAATTAAGGTACATGCCATTGGAGGTTCTAGTTTATCAGATCTGTGAATGATGAAATAACTTCAAATAACAATTTTGAAGCGTTGTCCATCTAGCAAAATTCTGCTGGTCCCAGCAGTATCCATACATTTACTTGCATTTAGCAGGGATTTTACAACTACATAACCAATAATAATAGCTAAACGAACTGCTTTATTAGGAGAGACTTCAATCTTTGAACTACACCGCCTGTTTCATGTTGTATACTCTGCATTGATTTTGACATAATCATAACTCAAGTCACAGCCCCATGCCTGTCCACTTCCTGGACCATCACCTGTACAAGGAAAAATACGACTAATATTTATACACTGCAGTACATGATTTCTTGATAATACAAACAAAGAAGGCACAAAAACTATTTGAATGAGAAGTCTGCCATTTTATTAAGGTATGATGTCAAAATTTTGGACTGGACAAAGAAGAAAGTTGGTACTTTTTTGGGTAGTGGGGGTTGGGACAAGAAAACATATTAATTTGAGTTGAAGTTTGGAACAACATTTTTCTTGCAAGTACTGTTCTCAATGCTTCAAGCAACGACTATCGTAGAGCATGTATGAGACGAGTCTTAGCTTGTGTAATCATAGAAAACAAAATCAAGTCAATGCACTCATCAAAGACTAGTTTGCATGGACTTTATTCCTGATAAATATATCTGTAGAGCTATGTTTGATGCCATGAAGTTGGTTTATTTTCATCATGATACTTCCACCAAAGCACATGAAGTACAACATGAGTATGCCTGTTTATGTATGTCAAACTTACCGGTAGATATTTGAATTTCAACAGTGCCATGGACTTCACCAGCCTTTCGGAGATAATTGCTTGCTGCTACCCTGCAAAAGGACCCAAAATTTTATGATGTTTAAAGAGAGAAAAATAGCAAGAGAGAGACAAAAAGAGAAGGAAAAAATCTGTTGAAGAGCATCATTGTGCTAAAGCATAAAGAACGGTATTATGCAATACAAATGTGGTGTATCATTCTCCATACCTATCAAATGGAAGTGGTTGCCCTGCTTCCATAAGCATAATATCTCCAAGTGATATCCGAAGCTTGTCGGCGTTGAAAGGAATCCCAGCATAGCCAGCAGCACAAGCAATACGGCCCCAATTTGGATCCCTACCGTATACAGCAGCCTGATTATACATTAAAAAGGAAAGAATCAGTAAAATGTACTTTCTAGACAGCTCCAAGTAAGATATGCAAGCTAATTCACTTCATACCTTGACAAGTGAAGAAGAGGCCACTGAACGAGCAATCTTTGCTGCTTCAGGTTCGTTATCAGCACCATCAACCCTCACCTATGTCCAATTAGAGACAAAGACCAAAGCTTTAAAAAGAAAGTGATTCTAGGAGCTACTTGTCTATATATGCTTATCAACAAACTGACAGATATTGCATATATAGGAAGAAGCCACATTTAAAAATATTTTGTCAAATGAAAACACATGATTGTCCCTCCTTTTTTTTCTCATAACCGAGAAATTCCCGAGGGCAAGTGGCATGTGGTTTGAAACTCGATGGATAATGGGCCCGCCCCTGTACCCTTCTCCACTTACACACTAGCACCTCACCCTACCATAACCTGAGTTGAAATCGAGCACTCCACCATAGCTTGATCTTTTTCCACATATAGCAAAGCTATCATCCTCCAGTATGTCTTAACATAAGATAATGCCAATTTCCTTTATGAACTTCCATCTATATGTACTTTTTTTATATAACCATGGTGTTGGGCTAACTTGCGGGCACATCGACTAATTCCGCGTGGTACCTGCTACCTCCCACCAGCACATGCACCCAAGTAACTCTGTCTACTAAGGCTTAGATAGATGGGAAGAAATCACCTAGTGTTTTTGCCTCCGATTGGAATTCGACTTGAGACCTCATGATTCTCAACCCACTTTATTGACCACTAGGTCACATCCTTGGGTGCCCTCTGCTAGGAATTGAACCTGAGACCATTTATATGTATTTATTTCTATGACCAAGACAAGATATCATTTTCCATCTTTGGCACCTTCGAATTATTCTTTTCAGTTTATCCTCAACAAACTCAACTATGATAAACCCTTCAATTCATTCTCTCTTTTTTAAGACGCTGTCCGGACTGCACCTCGATTACCACCAGACAACCCGCTACAACCCACAAGCACATGCCCCAAGTAAACCTGCCTATCATCTTTGTTAGTGCTGTCTGCCTATAATGACAGATAAATCAAAAACTTTTCATTCAACTTATTCTTTCAATTGAAATTGAGATTTCTACCTACCCACCTATTTTGCCAAATTTGAAACTTAATGTAAAAAACTGGAGTCAATTTTTGGATGAAAGGAAACCTCTTTATAAAGAGAAAAAAGAATTAATTAAATTGAAGTTCTTTCTTTGGCCTAATTATAAAGCTGAAGAAAATGAACTCACACCGAGTGTTGTAGTTGAGATCAGAAATCTCTAGGTTCTTACTCCTATACCTCAGCTACTCAGCCATCCATTTAATCATTATTTTCTAGTATTCATCTATGATCAGATAGCTTTAATGAAAATATTAGATGGGAATTACTTTTCTACAGTTGGTTGCTAAACTTATGCTTGTTTAAGAAACAAGACTAGGAGCAAAAGGAAGTTGGTGAAAGCTCAAAAAGAGCTTAATAAAGAAACACAGACCTCAATCAAACATGTAGCTCCTTCACCATCCCAAGCTATTGATTTTGCTAGACCCTGCATTACCTGTAGTGAAATCATGTCAATAGTCCTGCAAGCTATAAAGACATTCCTTTATTTGTTTATTTCTGATCAGCTATAAGAATTCCTTTATTATCATGTTCATAATACTTCATGTGTCACGAGAATCTTCGTCAAGGAGACAAGAATCAGACACAGCCTAGTAACAAACACCTCATCCTGGTTGTGTTTATGTCAAGACAGACAAGTTGGATGAGAATAAAGCAATTAAAAGGAATCATAGCACATACAGCATCAAGGCAGTTTTGTAGGTGTTCTGCCTCGGAGGAGTTCAAAGAAGAAATCTCATATGATTTTGAAAGTCCACTGGCCAGAGCAATGACAGCATCATTTGTACTGCTGTCTCCATCAACCTGTCAAAATGTATGCTCCTCGATTTAGATTAAGCTTTCAGTGTACTCAAAATTATGCTACTTCAGTCGATAATCAAATACACCAGAAATGTTCATTTGCAATTCAGGGCAAGTTTCTACTGTAGAACTCCAGTCCTCATTCATGGTCAGAATAACACGCGGTGAAGTATAAAAACAAATAAATTTCTCACTTACCGTAATTTGATTAAAACTTCGATTTACAGCAACCTGTACCATCCTTCTCCAAACGTCACTCGTGACCGAGGCATCAGTAGTTACAACCTGAAAGGTCGCTCGAATCCAGTAAGATTACTCTCACTGCTCAGGGAGAAACAGAGGAATTCTGAAGATACTTACACCAAGCATTGTTGCCATGTTAGGATGAATCATCCCAGAACCCTTTGCCATGCCCCCAACTCTTATTCGAGTTCCTCTAACCTGAGCATAAGTACAGATATATATATCATTGGTTCATTACAAACTGATCATAGTTTCTTTCCTTTCAGGAATGGAAACTTCAGGATACACAGACTAAAGGTGGTCTTGAGACAAATATTACACTGATTTTGCCTATATGCTAAGTTAATGCTTTTGATGGTCGGTATTAGCATAGCATTTCAACAGCCATGCATTATCTAAAATGTGACTGAGCAATTTACTTTCAAATTTACCAAAACTTGTTCCTGTGCTTAAAGTGACTAAACGAGTGTTGTCATTAGCTGTATATGTTTAAACTACAGAATAATTATTTCAAAGCCTTATTTATGAAATTTAACAAAATTCAACCCAAAATAAATAGCTCAACTCAAACTGTCATACAAATTGGGAGAGTAATGAAAAATAGCATCCAAGAATCTTAATCATAACAAACACACAAATGCCTGAAAAAACGAATCTGCATACCTCTGTTTCAACTGCCACACTCTTACTAACAAGGTCAGTGGTCGTTATAGCTACAGCTGCAGAATTTGCCCTGCAAATGCACATACAAGATCAGCAATCCCTGACCAGAACAGGCCATCTAGAGTGGATTGAAGTTCATTATCGAGAACACATGTATACAAACACGAATGAGTAAGTAAAAAGAAAGAAAGAGAGAATATGCGGTGGTAGAAAGAAATAGAATTACTATATGATAAAATCTGGTGATGCCAATTAAAAATATAAATTAATACATCAGAAAAAAGATGATTACCCCTCCACAGTTGATGAAAGCTGCCTAACAAGGTTTGGGAGTGAGTTGAGAAGTGCATCCTGCCAGTAATGTAAAACATAAAAAATAAGGTTACTGGTCAGGAGTGGCACGGTAAAAGCATATATATATATATATATATATATATATATATATGTATGTATGTATGTATGCGCAAAAAATGTAAATTCACGGCGTCCAACGTTGCTCATTGCTATATGCAAGAAAGTGGTTCAAGCAATTAAGAAAAACCAATTAGCGCAATATGTAAGTATTTACCTTCTTTATTCTTTGACCTATTACACCAGTTGATTCGATCAAGACTTCGTCTTGCTTCAGTTGAAGTAACTGTCATAATTGAAAAGTTCTATCAGAAACCTAACATCCTAAAGTTTAAATAAAAATGGACAAAATGCAAACCTTAGCTAGTGCACTTGAGCACTCTATTACATCCTGATAACCTGCATCACCCTGAAAAGGAAATTCTGAAACTCTCAAGTCACATTATCAATTAATACAGAAAGAAAAGTGATATGACAGCACCACTACTTATGACTTCGAGCCTATCACTTCATTGTGAAGTTGGATGAGTCTGCTTTGCTTTTACTGCCAATCAAATTGAAACTAGAGGAAGAGATACACCATGATTTGAACTGAAGTTCAAAGATTGAGCTTCCAACTAAAATTTCGGGAGAAATTACCGTTGCTGCATTAGCTTGACCAGCATTTATCAATACTGCACGAGCCTGAAAAGTGGTAGTATTCGTATAAGAAGACAAGACATTAGAAGCAGTCAAGTTTGCTACAAGCGATTTATGACTTCAGGTTACTAATATATACATCTAATAAGCTTCTAAGATTCACAAAATAATAAAAATTCATGAAAGTCTGGGGTCACTCCTAAATTTAAATGGAGATGCATCTTTTTCTTCTAATAAAACAAATAAATACAAAAGCATCGGTCTTAAACTTTCAAATAAGCCAATAAGACAGCGTGACCTTTTTTGGCTCAATGGTCATCAATTGCAACGACTTTGCTGCTTGTCGTTTAACATCATCACTTTAAGTCAATATAGGGTAAACAAGCAATAAGCACAGTACTGAACTATAATAGCACTTGTAAGTTGAGAGTTGACAGCTATGTTGCTCGGACTCCCCACAAATGATGCCGCAACTGTGTCGGATCCTTCAAAAATGCACTACTTTTGGAGGATCCGACACGCACCTGTGTCCATTTTTGAAGAGTCCGAGCAACAGAGGTTGATAGTTCCAGAGGTGAGAAAGAGTTCCTTCACCTCAAGTGAGGCAAAACAATAACTACAGTTTCTCCCACATACCGTTTTAGATGCATTTAGTGCGCTTTTACAGTATAATACAGGTGCAGCTGCAACAACGTTCGTAGTAAATGCCCCTGGATGAAAAAGCAAAAAAAAGGTGATTCCTGATTAATCAGTTTCTATTGGTTCATTATTTAGATGGTAAGTTTTAGCACAAGCACCAAATAGATGTGTTCCTATTTCATTTCGAGGAACGTATATGCTCCTTTTCTCTTACAAGGAAAGGAGGGAGGAATTTTATACGAACAATAATATAGTTTTTCACTCATGAACCACAGAAAAGCTCAACAGTGATACCTAGGACTATATCAGGGTAGCTGACCTGCAGATATGGCATCTACATCACAAGTGACGAGTGCGAGATCGGGCTTCTCCCCAAGAGCACGCAATCCACCATACATCCCAGCAGCTTTGAAACCCTTTGCAGCAGTAACACCACCAGGAATCTACACATTTCAAGCAGTCTAAGTTGTCTACAGACAAAGTTATATCATATAGTCCTGAATAATCATCTGTCCTCTTAAAAAACTAATTCAAGAACAAGGCAAAGTAGTAAAGCAGTGACGTTCAGGAAAAAAAGACTATTCAACCCTATTTGCAAAAAATTTATCATATACTAGGAATACATAGACACACAAATATAGATATATAATGTAATGAATTTGAATGAGTTTTGAGCTTACATCCGCTTGCTTTATTCTGAAATGATGGTCAGACATAATTATACTAGCACTACTCTAGAATGTTGACCCCAATTATCTATCTCATCTCTAGCTACAAATGTTGTCGCTATTGTAAAATGCCCATTAGAGTAACTTAGAATGGCCATATTTGTTTTTTATTCCTCACTTTCTAGCACCAATGAGGAATACACCTATCCATGGAGAAGGAGGAGGAATAGGGGCTAGCTTAGGGGCGGAATCGAATGATTACGAGATAACAATGAGACAAAGGAGAGCACTTAGACAATTCACCTGAGCCAGAGTGAGATAGAAACTCTTAGGTACAACTGTATAGAAAACTAGAGTCTGAGTCTCATCAGATAAAACAGAAATGAAATTCTCCAACTATGTCAAGGCTAATCGCTATGAATGGCAAATGCGCTGTACTTAGTAGCATGCATCATCTAGATCATATAGGTTCTGTACATATGCATGCATAAAACTGGAAATGTCCAGTTTCATTTCATAGGGGTAAGGTTTAAGGCCCCCCCCCCCCCCCCCAACCCCATTTGTATTCTTTTTCACAATTAATAAAATACTACCCAGGTTCTGATTTTGGAACTGGGTGGTTCCCCTTAATAAATAAATAAATTAAAAAAAAAAAAAAAAAAAAGAGAGAATGAATTTAACATTTTGATGATATATGCCCTGTGGTAGATGAAAAAGAAATGAAACTCTGATAAGTCCATTTCTAAAAAGACAAGGCTCTGAATATCTGGAGCGTTATGAGAAGAAGCAAGCGAGTGGCTTCCTGTTCTTCACTCGAAGCTCCGTGTAAAATCAAGTGGCATGGTAATCTCTGACTCTGCACTAATTCTTCACTCGAAGCTCCATGTAAAATCAAGTGGCATGGTAATCTCTAATTCTGCACTAAGTGTTATCCTTGTTCCCTTTATAATGTGAAGGCTAATAGCTATGAATGAAGGGTTAAAAAGCACATTACGCACAAATGAACAAGAAGCATTGCATAGTCACAACATCAATATCCTCTCTGACATTTGGGCATGCTTAATCAGACTAAAGAATGTGTTTTTGCTTTTGTTTTAGATGAAAAAGTCTTGATTTCCTATTTCAGGGAATTCAACACCAAAACATCGTGAAGATTCAGTGAACATCTTGAAACTTAGTAACACAGGACAATTCACTGAATGGTTGTTGGCTCTACCAGAGGAGTCTGAAATCAGCAATGTGTAACTGCTGGGCATTGAACCTTCTATTGGAGTGAATTCGTAACAAGGTAGCCGTACTAGAAGGTGCGGCTGGATCATCTCCTTTTCAGGGAGAGCTAATGCTTGTTCGGTATTTTGGTTTGACACTAAAGGGTTGATCAATTCTTCTTCTAGTCGTTCCCAACATCTGGCTAAAGTCATCAAATTTTTTTGTTGACAATGGTAACAAAAAGGATGAATAGAGCTAAATTCATCAAGATTTTGAGAAATGCATTTGCTCAAAATTAGACTTGGACGCGAATAGTAAACCCCTATCTATCAGAAAAGCTATCTTCAACAGGAACAATCATCCCCTATGAATTATCCGACAAAGTAAAAGAAGAAGCACACTGTATCTACATTCACTAAATCATTTCATTGCGAGGGCATGGCAATTCGCAAACATTACATAATGTCCTGTTTTTCGGAACAATCATCCCCTATGAATTATCCGACAAAGTAAAAGAAGAAGCACGCTGTATCTACATTCACTAAATCATTTCATTACGAGGGCATGGCAATTCGCAAACACTACATAATGTCCTGTTTTTCCATGTTACCAGTCCTATTTCAGGACTTGACTCAAGAACATACACTCAAGACAGCCAAATCTAAAATATGTAAGTAAAGCTAAGCTTTTCCAATTAGTTATACTCCCTCCGGATCAAAAAGAGTGTCCACTTAGCCATTTGCACACCCCTTAACAAGATACTAACTCTAGACAAATAGAGGTAATTTGACTAAACTGCCCCTAATTAAATAGGTATTGGGATTTGGTCACATAGCACTTAATAGGGGAAAATCTGGAAAAATAAGGTTAATTCTTTCTTGATTTGATAAGTGGACACTCTTTTTGACTCAAGAGAAAAAGGCTAAGTGGACATTCTTTTTGATCCAGAGGGAGTAGTATATAATCCATTCACATAATTCTTCAGTTTTCACCAAAATGTTTCTGCATTCATACTTTGCCAAAGCAGAAATCAACCCAAAAAGAGAAAGAGAGAATTGCAATAAATACAAAATAATATCTCTCATTAATGTATTTACATTACTGTGTGAAGCAACAAACACATACAACACAGAGAGAAATTCAAAGGTCATTTTCCATTCGCACGCCATCCGGCTGAAAGTTATGTTTTTTTTACCATGAATTCAAGCTCACAAGAAAATAAATTCAAAGTATTCCAAAAAGTTTCAAATATCCATAATCCGGCTTCTCTTAAAAATTCAATCTTTAGGTGATCTCAACAACCAACAACAAAAACAAGAAAACCCCAATTCCTAAAACTCAAAACACATGGGATAAACCATGGACTTGAACCAAATAAATAGATTCTCACAACAAAAAGAGTCTCAATCTCATCGGATAAAACAGTCGCACCAACAAAGGGATAACAATACTTGATAACATTTAAAATATGTTAGTATAGGTATAACTGTGATATTTAGATTTTTCTTTCGCGCAAGATGACCCTGACACCACTAATTAAAAAAAGGTGTGATATTTATAGATAACGTCTAGCTGCAGATAACTCCTAATTTAGTATTGGAATAAAAATTGGCCCGAATAAGTGGAATGTATATTGTTGAATCAGATAGCCGATGACGACTAGTTTGCGTTGCAGTATAGTTGATTGATTGAAAGAGAGAAGTCCCTCACCTGCTCCCATGGTCCTTCAGGGAGGAATATAGGAGCTGCTGGTATGTAATTTGATGCCTCTTTTGACATTGATGTAACTGCAACGACTTTAAAATCCCTCCGAAAACGCTTTGGCGAACCACGTACCTGCAGCTTAAAATTTTACACTTTTTACCTTAAAAAAATCACATAAACAGAACCCCTTTAAAGGAGAGCTGCTGGATTTTGAAGAAATCACAGAAAATGCAAGTAATTGAGCACCGTCAATCTATTACAAAAAATCAAAGATACTAAGTACCAAATAAAGGGACTTTTTTTACAATGACATCAAGATTCTTGATTTTTGGATTAGTAGTAAGAGTCAATTGTATGCAGCGTATACTATATTCATTGATGTAACTCCAACTACTTTAAAATCCCTCCGAAAAAGCTTTGGCGAACCACGTACCTCCAGCTTAAAATTTTACACTTTTAACCTAAAAATCACATAAAAAATCCCTTTAAAGGATAGCTGCTGGAAATTGAAGAGATCACAGAAAATGCAAGTACCCATCAATCTATTGCACAAATCAAAGATACTAACTTGCTACTCCATACATCCCAATTTATGTGACACTTCTCGTTTCTCAAGAGCCAATTTGCTATTTTTTTTTAAAGCTAAATTAGATTCAAAAACTATGTGAAAAGAACTATAAGTTGCACTTCTTCTGTCAAATATGACATTTTAAAATAATGATCAAAATTTACCTAGTTTGAATCTTGAAAAAACAAAAAGTGTCACATAAGTTGGGATAAAGGGACTTTCTACATAATGACATCAAGATTCTTGATTTTTGGATTAGTAATAAAAGTTCAACAGTATGCAGCATATAACCCATATCATAAAGGGACTTTCTATACAATCATATCAAGATTCTTGATTCTTGGATTAGTAATAAGAGTTCAACAGTGTGCAGCATATAACCAACCATACTCATTTTTGCAGACTTTTTTTTTTTTTTTTTTTTTTTTGGGATAACCAAACAGAGCCTTAAAGGGTAAAGAAAAAAACTGACCTTTACACCATTGAGCTCAGAAAATTTGACAGAGATGAAGTTAGGAACAGATAGAGACATTATTTGGTGGCTCAGTTGAAGGGTTTTTGGAGGCTTCAAGTAGGGTTTTGGGGTAAAATTTGAACTAAAATAGTTGTATCTGCAGAATTAACAGTTTAACACAAACAGAAAGGGTGTTCAATTTAATTAACAATGTACAATGCTGGAGTCAGAGTTGGTAGTTGGAGTCTTTGTATAAGAGTGTGGACAAAAAGATTTGGAACAATCTATGTACCACGTTTTAATATAATGGCATTATTATTATGCTTTTGGTAGACCTACTGCATTCATGTGATCCATGATTATTTACTAGTCCCCAGTTTTTGTGATTTTTACCAGTCACTCATCAAAATAATAGTAACAAAATATAGATTTTTGTATATTAATGTGTAACATATGTAATTTAAAACAATATACATAGTGTAATCTCATAAGTGAGGTGCGATTGTTAGCAGCTTTGTCCCTACTTATGAAGATATAAAAAACTGTTTTCAGTAGACCCTCAACTCTAGTAATATACATAATATATACTTGTATATTACATAATTAGTATAAACTTCTTGTATATTCAGTTAATGTGTGTAATTAATTTTTATCAAGCGGCCAAATATTAATAAAGCTCGTTACTTTAACTGGTGGAGAGTTTGATAGTGCATAGAATTTAAAAAAAGAAAAACTCAGATTTTGAACTTGTTATTTTATACATGACATGAGATTTAGATATGTTATTAAGATAAAATGAAAAGTTTAGTTATATGATTTTCAAATATAGAATCGTTAATACGAAACACCTCTAAACTAACCACATTTTACTTTAAAATAAACTATGAGGTATTATCTTTGTTTTTGGTAGTTAACTGACATTTCATTAATTAACGTGAAAAAGTACAAATCTATAGCATATCCTTCACAGCTTGCTATCCTATCAAGCAAGGGCGGAGCTAGAGTATAAGGTGGGGGTTCGGACGAACCCAATAACTTTTGCATAGACCCTGTATTATACTAAAAAATTAGGTAAAGTACATAATTATTTACTTGTGAAATTACAAATACAAGCATAATTATACGTGTGAAATTACAAATACAAGCAACTGGTTCGATGGTGGAAAAGAGGCAAGCAAGGTCTTTTGTTCCCTCGAGAGATGTGGGTTTGAAACCACCCATATCATTTATTTTTTGTTTTTTGCGCTATGTGTTCGTTTTTTAAAATTAAAAGAAAAGATAAACTAGATCCTCACTCTTGCATTAGTTTTTTTCTTTGCCTAAATTTTTTGTTTTTCATGTATGTAAATTTTCTTAAATCTTTACTTTTAGGAAACAAAACATAAAGTTGATAAGTGAAAAAAGTAAAAGCCACGTTCGACTCTAAAACAAAAGAGATCTGACTATTAGTTTCTTCACAAAGGCTCAAAGCTTCAAACCATCAGATTTTCAAAGAACTTAGGGTTATTTATTATCTTGAAGTCATTATTCTGTCTTAAAATTCTGAACCCATGAGTCTCAAATCCTGACTTCAAGGTACTCTTAATTACAAAGAAAGTAAAAGTAGAACCTATTCTAGAACACAAAGTTTTGAATAATAATCCTAACTTCTACACGGGATCTTACATGACAAACATAAGCTATTTCTCTAGCTAGGCATTCCCAAGTCTTTGCTTTATGCTTAAAGATCTTTTGGTTCCTTTCAATCCAAATAGAGTGAACAAACTTAGTGTAGTCTATTCAAATCAGTTGTGCACTCTGTGTTCTCCCTGTTAGACAATTGGCATTTCTGTTCCAGCTTATTGTTTTTACTTAGTTTAAGTTCTTGCTTTCCTATTTTTAAGCAAAGACTTGGTCAGCTATAGTTGCTTAATTTTCTGAAGTTAGTGGCCCTTTATATCTGTTAGTGGGCACATATTCCTATCCAGTTCTCAACCCACTTTGTAAGTGGCTGCTAGATAGGAAGTTAGTTAGTTTTTTTCTTTAAAATTACGAAGTTTCCATGTTTAATGATATGCTGAAATTTTAATCCTTTCATACTGTTTTTACTCTTCAATTCAATTTAAGAGCTTTTATGTTCTAACAGTGGCATCAGAGCCATAGTTGATCTTATAGGACCAAAAAAAAGTTTTCATCTACAACACAAATGGCATCCAGCAGCCTACCTTGAAATCCACCTTTCACTTTCACCGGTGAAAATTATCAAATTTGGTCTGTGAAGATGCAAGCTTTTTTGGAAGCCTATGACCTCTGGGAAACTGTGACAGAGGACAAACCAATACTGTTCTGCCGATGAATCCTACCTTGGCTCGGATCGAATCCAACGGTGAAGAAGGCAAAGAAATCTAAGGCCAAGTCGCTTGCGAGTACGTGGCGAGATTCGGTGTTCTATAGAATCATGGCACATGTACGACAAAGGAGGCTTGGGATAGATTAAAAAAAATAAAAATTAAAGGTAGTCAAATGCAAGTGTTGAACCTGAAAAGAAAGTTTGAGTCTCTGATTATGCAGGAGGATGAAACAATCAGTAAGTATGCTGATCGAATCTCCTTGATTGTTAATAACATTAGACTTCTTGTTGAAGAATTTATGGACAAGCGGATTGTGGAGAAAGTTCTTGTAACTCTTCCTGAGAGGTTTGAATCTAAGATTTCCTCTCTTGAAGAATCCAAGGACCTAAGCAAACTCTCATTAGGTGAACTAATGAGTGCTCTTCAAGCACAAGAGCAAAGAAGGACTATGAGACGGGAAAAGTTCACTGAAGGAGCTTTTTCTGTGAAAAAGCAATATTCTGGTAAAGGAAAGCAGCAACTCAGTTAAAAGAATAAGGGCAAGCATGACGGTGGAAACATTATTGGAGATTTAAGGCAGAAGTTTCCTCCGTGCAAACATTGTAAAAAAAACAACACATCTGGAAAAATACTGCTGGTGGAGAGCCGATGCTATATGCGGCAACTTTAAACAGATGGGGCATATATCTAAGGTTTGCAAATCTAAAAAAAAGGCCTCTGGAGCTTTACAAGCACAACTAGTAGCGAGAAGATGTTGATGCACGTGAGGAGCAACTCTTTGCGGTTTCAAACTTTTCAACAAATGAGTCCTCGATGCGTGGCTTCTCGATAGTGGTTGCACTTATCACGTTTGCAATGATGCTGAAATGTTCAAGTTCCTTGATGATAGTTACAAATCCAAAGTAAAGGTGGGAAATGATGAGACCGTAAAAGTTGAAGGCAGAGATACAGTGACTATTTCAACAATATCGGGTATCAAAACTATTCTGATGTTTTGTACACACACGATATGAGTCGAAATACGTTGAGCGTTGGACAAATGCTTGAAAAAAATGACTCACCGCATTTTAAGAATCTCGAATGTGTTGTTTCGATCAGATCCTTGTGGAGTAGAATTGTTTTGTCTTAAGATGAGCAACGGAATGTTTTTACGTTGATTGGGAGAAAAGGACCGAGCGAGGCTTATACCGGCACTTCACGAACATGTACCGACCTATGGCACAAAAGGTTTGGTCATGTCAATCAAAGAAGCATCGCAGAGATGAAAAAGAAGGAGTTAGTGGAAAATATGTTTGAAACTTTTTCTAATACTCAAGTTTGTGAAACTTGTCAATAGGGAAAGCAAACAAAATTGCCATTTCAAGCAAATCAAGTACGGAGAGCTAACCAAAAACTTCAGCTCATTCATACGGACGTGTGTGGTCCAATGAAAATAGAGTCCATGAGTGGTAACAAATATTTTCCCCTCTTTATTGATGACTGGACCCGGATGTGTTGGGTTTATTTCATTAAACTGAAGAGTGAAGTCTTTAATGTTTTTAAACAATTTAAAGCTTTAGTGGAAAATCAGTGTGATCTTAATATTAAAGCTTTAAGGTCTAATAATGGAGGAGAATATATCTGCTCGGTTTGTAGAGTTTTGTAATAGCACGGGTATAGAACACCAACTAACATTACCATACACGCCACAACAAAATGGCGTGTTTGAAAGAAGAACGGATTTGTAATGGAGATGGCCAGGTGTCTTTTGTTTAAAAAAAAGATCCCAAATCAATTTTGGGCCGAGGCACTCAATACCTCGGTCTATTTGCTGAACAGATTGCCTACAAAGGCCTTGTAGGACATGACTCCATATGAAGCTTGGTGTGGCAACAAACCATCAGTACACAATCTCAGAATCTTTGGGTGTATATGTTATTACCAAGTTCCAGAACCAAAGAGGAGTAAACTAGACAACAAAGCTCAGAAGGGCATATTTATGGGCTATGGTTCATCATCCAAAGACTAAAACAGAAAAAATAATTCTCAGCAGAGAAGTGAAGTTTGATGAAGCAGCTGTTTGGGACTGGAAAAATAAAAAAAACTCTGATTCTGATTTACTTTCAAAAGAGCAACCTCAACTTGAGGAAGATAAACTAATGGATGACGTACCAGTGCGGGGCACACGGAGCCTTAAAAAGATATCTCCATCGGTGGTGTAACTTGGTTATCTCGAACCAGCAAGCTACGGCGAAGCACAAGACTCTCGAACATATGGAGAAGAGCTATGCAAGGCCCCAGGCTGACATGATCGAGAAGAATGGAACACAGCGGCTCGTTGTGAACCTAGAAATCGCAAGGTGATAGGTGTAAAATGGTTTTTCAAGACAAAACTCAATCATGGCTCAATTTGCAAACATAAAGCTAGGTTGGTGGTGAAGGGATATGCACAACAATATGGTGTGGATTACCGAAACATACTCTCCGATGGCAAGTGTATGACACAATCAAGCTTCTTCTCGCATTTGCGTCTCATAATTCTGGCAAGCGATTCATCGACTTGATGTCAAATCGGCTTTTTTTGAATGGTTTGCTTGCTGAAAAGATCTATGTTGAGCAACCTGATGGTTTCTCACTTCCCGGAAAAGAAGATCAAGTCTATCTCCTAAAGAAGGCCCTGTACGGCCTAAAGCAAGCCCCAAGGGCATGGTACGAAAGGATGGACAGCCATCTCACCCAACTGGGTTTCAATAGAAGTCAAAGTGAAGCTACTTTGTATGTGAAAGTCACTGATGGTGAGTCCTTAGTTGTTTCAATTTATGTTGATGACATGCTTGTGACAGGAAGCAAAATTGAACTAATCCAAAAGTTCAAGGATGAAATGGAGAAAGTCTTTGAAATGACTGATCTTGGAGTCATAAGTACTTCCTTGGCATGGAAGTGTTGCAGTCCAGTGATGGAATTTTTATATGCCAGCAGAAATATGTTTTGGATATTCTAAACAGGTTTAAGATGCAAGAGGCACAAAACTGTAGTTGAGTACTCACAATTTCTCTCAAAGGTGTGAAGCTTGCAAGATGAGGATTCAGAAAAAAGTGGATGATAGTATGTATAAAAGCTTAATTGGCGACCTTCTATATCTAACGCAAGTCGACACGACATTCTATTTGTTGTAAGTTTGCTCTCTTCGAGGTTCATGCATTCACCTAGAGACACACACTTCACAAACCGCTAAATAGTGTTAAGGTATATTAAAGGAACCGGACGTTTGGCATTTTTTTTCCAACATCCTGTAAGAGATGATGAATGCGGTCAGTTACTCGATAGTGATTGGGGGTGGCCGTTGATGATTCGAGAAACACTTCGGATTTTATTTTCTTTGGGCACAAGTTTCTTTAGTTGGAGATCTAGAAAACAAGAAACTACGGCAATCAACCGCGTAGTTCGAGTACGTTGCTGTTGCATGCATCTGCCATGAACCAAGCTATCCGGCTAAGGAAGATGTTGAAGGACTTGGGCCATGAACAAACGAAGCTACCGGGATCATGTGTGACAACATTTCGGCGGTCTTAGTCTCAAAAAATCCAGTCTTTCATGGTCGAACTAAGCACATCAAGATCAAGTTTCATTTTATTCGAGAAGTCCAACAATATAATGAAGTGTTACTTATTCACTGCTCATCTGAGAACCAGTTAGCGGATATTTTCACCATGCCACTGCCAAAGGAAAGGTTTGAAGATCTGAGGCGAAGAATTGGTGTTTGTCACAAAAATGCTAAGGAGGAGTGTTAGACAATTGGCATTTCTGTTCCAGCTTATTGTTTTTACTTAGTTTAAGTTTACTGCTTTCCTATTTTTAAGCAAAGACTTGGTCAGCTGTAGTTGCTTAATTTTCTGAAGTTAGTGGCCTTTTATATCTGTTAGTGGGCACATTTTCCTATCCAGTTCTCAACCCACTTTGTAAGTGGCTGCTAGATAGGAAGTTAGTTAGTTTTTTTTCTTCTTTAAATTCTGAAGTTTCCATGTTTAATGATATGCTGGAATTTTAATCCTTTCATACTGTTTTTACTCTTCAATTCAATTTAAGAGCTTTTATGTTCTAACACTCCCTTTGGTCTTCATGACCACCCAATTAATTAATATGTTGTTCTCAGTCTGTGGCAGGAAAAGGTTACGTTGGAAATGAAGCCGGCCATAGTATCGATCTTCCCCATAGCTTTTCTAATTATTCAAATTAAAGTGGACAAATAAGTGATCTCTAGATTCATTAGTTGAGGCATATAAACTGCAAAATGAGGCACATAAACTACAAAAGGAATCTACATTTATTTCCCAATTAGTGTTAACCTATCAGTTGTCAACAATCTTCCTTGTAGCTATAGCCAGAGTGTGAATTTGGCTTTTGGTCGAGTTGCATTCTTGAACATAAGACCTTTCCACCTCAGTATTGGCAATCCCCTATCAATTGAAGATAAATCTGTTTAATCAATCCCTTGTGGCTTGCTAAATTCACTTGAACCTGCTCCAACACAGTTCTTGCTTCCAATTGTTTCCTGATCATCCAACATGTTCAGAGGCGAATTTATGTATAAAAATTGGGTTACGTGAACCCAGGCTCACTCGACTAATTTCGATATATTATGTGTATAATTTTAAAAATATATCTAATATTAGCTGAAGGAACACATGATCAAACCAGGCCGAGTGGAGCACTAGTTAGGGGTTGGGTTTAATTCCTCAAGGTCGGGGGATCGAACACGACTTGCTGCACTTTTTTATTTTTTTTCTAAAGCAGTCTTTAACTTTCCGTTTATCTTATCTTAAAAGCAATGGTGAACCCATTCTCTTGAAATCCCGTATTCGTCTCTCAACGTGTTTGTTGAGGTATTTGCATTGTTTGTATCTACAGTCTTAACCTATAACATCTTTTTTTAAAGGGCAAAGGTGCAAATATACCTTTCAACTTTGCATTTTAGAGCAGATATATCCCCGTTAAAAAAATGGTGTATATATACCCTTGTCGTTACAAAATGGTGCAAATATACCCCTGTCTTGTTTTCATGTGGTATTGTTAGTTTAAGGCTAGCCTAGTCAAGATTTAGCATGTGAGTAGGCATTTTAGTTGATATTATGCCCATTTTGGTTCTTGTTTAGTATACTCATAACTGGAATCCTGTGTAGTTATGTCTTCCTGCAATTTACCTAATGAATCCATCCCTATTGTGTTAAGGACATAGTATCAGTAGCTTTAAACCATGTTTAGCTAGTATCTTGACTGCTAAACTCCATCTGTGTTACCAAATACCTTAATACAAAGGCGTGTTGCATGCCTATAATCAGAGCTAATATATGCATATGTTGATAACTTATGTGGTTGGGTTCAATATTAGTTTAAAGGGCTTTGAGTCATTCTGTGTGGCCAATGAGTTGTTTTGATTTGCTGAGATGTACATGTTTTATGTCTAAATTTAGGCTTAAAGCATGACTTTGTTAACTGGTGATAGTATATAGCAGTCTAAGATATATGTGACTGATGTGTCCCCAAAGTTGTTGGCTTAAAAGTGAAGGTTGAATCACCTTAACCAGGATTTTTATCTTAAAATCTTGCTGTAAATAATCAATTACATGTTTGAAGTAGCCTGTTTACAGACTCTGATCTATTTGTGGTTAGTGATGTCTGAGTCAATTTATGGGAATTCTGTATGATTCAAACCTATGCTTATGATTTGTTTAAATGTGACTTATATGCCTACAATGCCTAGTTATGTCCATTTAGGGTCCATGATGTGTTTAACTATGCAGTATGCCTGCTTGCCTTACTTGCTCATACTATCTTCAGGGATTGGAACCTATGTATACAATCTTTGTTTCATTCTCACCAAGTGTCAAATGTGCATACTCTGTTCAAATTTAAACCTGTTTTGCTCTCTAATGCTTGAACCTGTTGTATGTATCTCCTCTAGAATGATGGAATTAGTTCTAAGATGCCACCCCCCTTTCCCCTTTATGTATTCTTCTGTTTCTAAGCATCTGGTACATACCATGTTAAATGAGGATCCTTTGTGCACATTTGGTTGATATTTTGCTGAGTATTGTGGCCTTTTGTGGAATACTAGTTTAGCCTCATAAGCATGTCAAATAGATTGAAATATACATGTTGTTTATGTCTGGATATGGAGTATATACTTGAATATGCATAAGGTATACTCAGGTATATCTAGAGTATACAACTTTTGTATGCCTTTGGTGTATAAGGGTTAGTATATAAAGGTATATGTGAGGTATATCACTGGTATGATGTCTTGTAAATGGCCTTTGAATTCCCTTCAGATGTGTTATGATATGATAAGTCCTTCTTTGTAAACTTGTATAATGGTCTGTTTGAGTATAAATTATGTATACAGAAGGTATACCCCAAAGACATTAAATATACACAAGGGTTCTGTATACCTTTGGTATATGTGAGCTGGTATACCTAGTATATATAAGGTAGATCCTCTGCTATAATAGCCAATGTGTTTAAAGAACATAGTTTTGGATGGATTCCTTTTGTTTGCCTTAATTGGACATTTGTTTGCTTGCCTTCACTACTTTCATTTTCCTGACTGGTATATGGGCCAGGCCTTTGCACTATAATTAATCTAATGGACTAAGTATGTGATTGCGTATATGTGTATGGATAACTATGCTTAGTTTTCTTATTTTAGTTTAGTATACAAATCTTAAAAACCTCCTAATCCTTATCTTCTTTGTGTTCTATGTGATTGCATACCGGGCCACTTGGGTCGCTCATTTGCATTGAAACCTGTTGGGCCTGAGGCCCAACATCATTGTCTTTGATCGAGTCCGCGTGAAAAATAGAAAGGGAAGCAAATATTGATACTTTGAAGGCCCAGTCATGGGTGAAATGACCTGACTTGTTTGAAGGCCCAGCTATGGGTGAAAATAGCTAACTGGTGGGCTTAGATAGGCCCACCAGCCTAACTTTCTCTTATTTTCTTTATATATTATGTACAGTGTATTTGTAAAAACGCTTGAAAAATATTGGAACCCTTATGTATGCTTAGAACTTAGAAAAAATACTTAGTATCTTTAGGAAGTCGCCTAAAACATTTTCAAACTCGGCTAAACTTAAATTTGCATAAACTGGTACTTAATTTGATTTTCTAAAGCTTAAAACTGGTTCAACACTTTAAATAAGGCTAAATGATTTTCAAAAATGAGTAAGTAATAAACAGTTTGGGCCCTCTACCCTTTGTAAAATCTGGTGATAAAATAGTAATGTTTAAACTATTTTGGGCTTTGAGCCCGCTACTGAAATCCTTAACTGATTATTGGACTTCGAATATGATTTGGGCCGAAAACGGGAAAACAGAATTAGAGGACTTTTTTCTGGGCTTATAATTGATAAAAGGTGTTCTTTCAAATTCGGTTAATTTTTTTTTTTTTTGAGAAAAAAGGACTAAAACCTGAAATTTTCCAGAAGAGCAAAGATTTTCGGTTTGGACTTGGATTTATTTTCAGAAAAGAAATCAGACCTTTTGGGCCAAAAGCCCAAACTTTATGGACAAAAAACAAAGAGAACTATACTTGGACCAATTTCGAGAATAAGATGGCTTTAGGTGAATATAAGTTAACTTATATGAGCTTCTAAAATGGACAAGAAATGGACTTAAATAAACTTTCATTTCTTATATACATACTTATAAAAATCAGAGATACACTCCATACTTTCTTATATATGTATAATAAAACCTATAACTACTAAACTCATTTTATTATGACTAAAATAGTAGCAACTCTACTTGGGAGGAATCCCGAGTGTGTCTTAGTCCGGTAATGAAGTGAGTTGAACACATATACGGATTTTTGAAACCAAAACCCTCTTATTCTAAGGGGGATATTTTGCTGAAATTTCGAATTTTATGATAAAAGAATGACATTTTGCTGAAAACTAAACTTAAACAAATAATTGCAATAGTTACACATTGAAGCTTGTAGGTCAATCGTATTCTATGGATCCTTAATACTATGGTGCTTAAACCTTCCCTAGGGGATCACCAGAACCCTTACCTCGAACTTTGGTCCAAAAAGAATTTTTCTCTTGCTTGATAAACTCTTTTAAACCCGATTTTCCTAATTTCCCTTAAATAAATTAGGTGGCGACTCTAAAAATACTAAAGTCCAATTTAGAGCACTAACAACCTCTTAGTAGCTTTTGTGCACCCGTGTAAAAGTGAACCGTAACAGATGGCGACTCTGCTGGGGATTTCCTAGGTTCTAACCATAAGGGTTTTAATATAATGTGATTTTAATTGTAAATATTTTCTTAAGTGTTTACTTTTCCACAATTATAACTGTCATTCATATCATATCATAAATTCCGCCACTCCTGGCAAAAAATATGATTTCAAAGTGGTTACGCGGGATCGCGATCTAGCCTTCACTAAAAAACCCAAAATACCCTTTCTTTGAAACACGTTAAACGCGGAGTTGGTGTGCGGTCATCCAACAACCGACAACGTCTCACCCCGAGTAGTCCACTCGGGTTCAAGGTCAATTCGAAAAACTCACTCTTGCATAAGCCTAGGATTAGAGTTAAGCCAAATCCAAAAATGAACTAGATTTGGATTTGGATATTTTATACGTATCTAAACCCGTTAGGGAGACTATCCCGTGTCAAGTACAGTCTACGATCCGAAAAAATACCGCATCTCATATTATATGCTAATTGGAAACATATAAATGTGCCTATGTGTTAAACCATTGCCTATTGGAGGGAGGGGAATTAACCTTAGCTTTGTTTTGTAGATGTCTATTGTAGCAGGTCGTATTTTTTTCGATTCGTATTTGCACTTGCTTCATTTAAAAAGAAAAGTGTCCCGGGGAAGTACGGTTGTCAATCGTACCGAGAAAAAGAAAAAAATATACTTCTACATGGATGGTGCTCTAAATAGACATCATTTTAGAGTCGCCACCTAACTTATAGGTAAGTTAGGGAAACCAGTTCGAAAGGGTTAATTTAAAACGGCTAAGTTTTAAAAGAAACACATCTACACCAAAGCCTGGGTAAGGGTTCTGGTGATCCTCCGGGGAAGGTGTTAGGCACCCCGGTATTAAGGATCCGTAAAATATGGTTGACCTACGGGTTCTAATAGTACGCCTTGTAGATATAAATTATTTTTGATAAAAACTGATTTTGTTTTATATTTCCGCAAATGAAGGTTGGTCATTTATGTAAAAAATACTCATTTTTCAATAAATAAAAATGGTAAAGTTTTGCCCGAAATTGGGCGTTTTGGGTTTCGAACCAGAATACCTAGGTTAAAATCCTAAGTCGTTAACCTAAGTAGAACACTACGTAAGCCCACCCGAGTTTAGAAAAGGCTTTTAGTTTAAGTTTTATAAAATCATTTTTGGCATACTATTATTATCCATATTTTATATTTTTAGATTTTTAGCCAATTTTAGTCAAAAATAGTCCAAGTTATTTAGATGGTCAAAACAGTCCATAAAGTCCCGGTTCAGTACGTCAGGCAATTGTTATTAGTCGATAAGTTTTCATGTGTACGAATCAGTCCTCAATTTTATAGAAATTGATCCATTTTCGTCCAAAAATTACTACAACGGTGCTATTTTAAGAAAAAATTACCCAACCTCTATCTATTTGTCAAAATTAGTTTGTGATATTTTTGAAAATCAAGTTTTTTAGTGACTCTCGACTACAGGATAATTTTTTTAAAAGATTCCAATAAGCAAATAAATGCACAAGTTGAAATTTAAATACGTAAGTAATAGAGATAAAGGAAATGGGCCGACCAAGCCCAAATAGAAATTGTTATGTAATCGGGTTCGCTTCAGATCCAAAATACATATGCTCCATTTTTGCTCCAAGGTTGGATTGACTCGATCTAGATACGTTAGTGGGCCCCGTTAGGGCCCACCAACAAGTGTTTGGGTGGTCATGGATGAAAAAGGGGTATAAGCATATTAGTATACTACTCAACATAGCTAAGAACTAAATAAATTACAAAGCCAAAATATTAAATTACATCAAATGGGCCAAGCCCAATAAATACTACTGAACTGTAAACACGTAAAATAGAGGAAAAGGCCCAAAATAGAGCTTAGGCAATCAGCTGGTATAAGACAGAAAGAGAAAACCCAAGGAAGTGATGAAAGCGAGCCCAGAATCAGCCCAAGAAGCAAATAAGCCTTTCAATTTTAGCCAAGTATAAAAGCAATGATATACGCCTTGTATACACCCCTTATACGCACCATGAGAGAGCAAAACCTTAAGGCATACCCTCCCAATTCACTTAATATTCATTTTTTAACTTAAATAGATCTTCTAGAAAGTCAAAAGCCAATTCACACATTCATTCTAGGACCAGTGTTTAGCTCATTAGTTGGTTTAGGAGGAATGCAAATTCCCAGAAGCAAGCAAGCAAAGAGGATGACCCAAACAAAGAACAACGAGCAAAAGAAAAGCCGCATAGTTCAACAATTTTTAGTAATGTAACTTAGGCTAATGAGTCACAAGAGGTGTTAAGATGGCTAAGGAAACAAGCAGCAGCTACATCAAGGGGATGAGGGGACAAAGGAACATGAAATCAAGCACAGTAAGATGGAGGGATACACAAACAAACTACCAAACACACCATCTTATTTCTATTTCCAGTTTTAAGGAGTCAACAATCAAAAAGGGGTAGAACTAGAGGTTAAATGACTTAGAAATCACACCTGTCCAGTGATGAACTAATTCAAATACCAAAAACCATTTTTTCAAGTCTGTTTGTTATCAACAAAGATGTCACAAAAGAAAATTTACAAGTTTATGCTCGTTTTAGCTTAGTTTTAATCCCAGCAAGTCTAAAGATAGCAAGATAGGCAAGTTACAGGTTCATTAAAGCATTAGCAGGGCCTCAAAATAGTTCACACTTAGTCCATTTTACAGAATTTGCACATAAACTACACAGGTAGCAATTAGAGGTTTCAAATAGCATAGATAGGGACATGATACTATCCTAGGTCCAATTGAGCATGTTAGGCATAGTTTCAATTCAAATAAGCACATAAGGAGGGGTAAATGACAAGATCATTTTCAGGTTACTCCTCAAGTTGGTTTTAAGCCCCTTTTCTAGGTATCCTACTTAGTCTAGGTGAGTTAGGTGCACAAATGAGTCTTTAACAGTAAGGCAAGCACTAAGGAACAAATCATAGCAGATATATTCACTAGAACAAGCTAAACAACCAACTCAGCTAAGGAAAAGGTCAAATGATTTAAGAAGCAAAGACAAACCAAACAATAAACCAGTTACTCCTATATTCTTCTACTCCAGTTTTAAAGTCAAAAACACAAGTTCCAGATACTAGTCCCTCCTCTTTTACTAGTTTCAAACCCAAATACCAAATACACTCAAAGATTAAAACTCTTCAAGGTCAACAAGACAAGCTACAAGCCTTTTAAGTCTTCTATTAAGCAAGCAATCCATTTTTACAATCTTGCAGTCCATTTAAATGGCCAACGAGTTTCAGTAACCAAGACAGTATATAAAAAAAAAAGTGAGCAAGTTCTAAGCACACAAGTTAAGCTAGTAGCAATCAAAGAGCATATAAGTCAATTTTTATTTTTTAAAAAGAGTTTAGGAAACACCTTTTACAAGTTATAAAAAACAAGTTTTAGGTAGAACAGTCTCAAATAGTGAAGATAGAGTCCACATGGATATGACAAGCAAATAACCACCTCAAATTCTCTTAACTCAAAATAGACAAACACGGGACTACACAGAACATATTGCAAGTTTTGAAGATCATCTTCAGTTTTAAAACCATTTTTTGTAGGAATTCTTCATGATCAAACAAGCTAAGACACAGTCCACTCTTTTGAAAAACCATTTTTTAACTCAGTTTTGCTTTCAATGTTTCAAGTCATAAACAAATCCAAGAACCTCATCAAATCAATCACAAATGAAAAGAAAACAAAGCTAGTTTTGGTTTTAACTTGGTTTTAAAACAACATGATAGCCTTTAATTTTCAAGTCCTCAAAACAATATCCATAACAAAACCAGTAACAATCAAGACCAGGAAAATCAAGATTTCAAGCTCCAAATGACACAACAATTCAATAAAACAGTGCTCAAATCAAGATTGGTCACCTACTTCATTTTTTAAAACATTTTCCAAACTTAAGATCTCTTAAACAGCACCAGGAACACACAAAGATCATATTATAGCTTAAATAGTCAAATCAAACATCCTAGACTTAGACAAAACCAATGGAATAGTAACTCAGAACACAAACAAACCCTCTCATTCATTTTTTAAAGCCATTTTAAGACATCATATCCCTCAAATAACACCAGGATACAACTAATAAACATGCCAAGACTCAGAACCAACTTGAACACCCCAGAACCAAAGGAAAATCCAATGAAATAGTAGCAATGGACACAGAATGAGTTCCCTTTCAATTAAACAACCATTTTAAAGCTCCAAACACTCATTAAACAATACTGGGAACGTCTAAACAACTCTATTATTGCATTTACATACCAAAACAGTTTCAAAAAGCAAAATAGCATAGCATGATTCAAATAACACAAGTAACAATATAGGCTAGAAAATAGAGTAAGATAGGCTAGAATAGGAGTATTAACTTTCTATAGGGCAACCAAAAGATCAGAGGGGGGATTGAGGTCACTATCCTTCAAGTTCCAACACCAAAAACCTTTTGAAAGCCTTTTTTGTTCTTGATTTTCTATATAGTATTGTATTTTTCAAAGTAGTAGTAATGTAGTATATGTAATATATGTAATATTGTATTTGTAAAGTATATTTTAGGTAGTATAACAGTAGAATTAGGAAATCAGTATGGTAATCCAAACCCTAGCCGTCAAAGAAGCAAATTTCAAACTCCCTTTTTCTGTCACAAACAACATCTATTTATAGGACCAGAAGAATAACCTTAGGGATAGAATTGACCTAAATAATCTAAAGATTCCCCCCAATTTCCAAACTCTATCCAAAGATGAATTCAAATCGCAACAAGACAGAGAAAGGATAACAGTTTAGCACCAAATCGTACCAAGGACCCCGTAATTCACACGAATTTGTACAAGAAATAGGATAAGAGGAATCAAATCGTGCACACCACAAATCAGAATCACATAATTCATACGCCAGCACACACATAAAAATTAAAATTGTACCAAAAATCAAACAAACGAACCGTTGGAAATCAACAGATGGACGACATGTCATCCTCAAGGTACTCTTGAGAAAATCCACACGCACACTTGGCGTGGTGTGGTAGCTCAAGATGGCTAAAATCTCAAGGGTTCGGCCAGGGCAACCCACACAAGCCTCGTGTGGAGGATATACCCAAAGTGAGTCACGAAATAGGGGAACTACAGTGGTGTAACGGGGAATATTGTGGCCATCGGAGAAATGAACCCCAGCCGCCGCCTTATCCTCTCAAAGAGGAAAAGAGATATTAGGTTAAAAGAAAACATTACGGGTAACCAATGAAATTAAAAAGGGGGGGGGGGGGTTAAATTAATATATTAAACTTACCCCCTCTAATTAAAATAACCCACATTTTTTAAAATATAATATATAGTTTAAGACAAATATTAGTTTAAAACTCGTTCATAAAATAATAATTTGACAAAATAAAAACGTAATGCGTAATTTTGAAATACGAGCTTTAAAACGAGCCCAATATTGACATAGTTTCGACTAATATTTCAAATACGTAAAAATTGAGACGTAATTCATATGTTGCCTTTTAATTAGCTATTTTCCCGAATTAGACGGAGCAAGATATTTACCTTATTCTCAGAATATGTTTGTGAAAGTAAGTAACTCGTACTTTCTCGTGATCGTCGGTTTTCACTAAATAGTAATTCAAACGTCAGTTTTGCAATTTTATCGGGATTTTTGAAATATTACCTATTCTAAAATTCTAAAAAATATCCTTTCTCCGTCTTTGACTCGGGAATTTGCGAAAATTAAAATATGACTCTTAAGCGGTAAAAATTAGTTGTTAACATCTATCAATTTGGAATTTGACATGGTCCTTAGTACACCGGATTTGCTACACATTTGGTGGTGTCAAATGAATCAAGAAGAAAGAAAGGGTATTTCGTGTCACTTAGGGAATTTGACGTCCATCATGACGATGAAGAGTTGTAAAGAGTTGATAGAGGTAATCACAGGGTTTTGGGATCCAGATAGAATGGTTTTCCGCTTTGGGGATAATATAGAGATGGCCCCTACTTTGGAGGAATTTAGGGATGTCTTGACTAGTGTAGGATCGAGCTTAAAAAGGAGAAAGAAACTTGACCAAAATGCCCTAATCCCAGAAAAGCCCACCTACTCCTAACTATGCAAAATGCTTTCTCTATCCCATGCCAACTGGGCACATGGCCTGACCATAATTTTACAAATGGTTCGGGAAGCCGAGTGGATTCGAGGAACACCGGGGAGAGTTTAAAACCTATGCCGAATGGTCATGTCATGACCCAACTAGAGGGCCATGATGGGAACCTAGAGCTAACCTACCGAGCACCTCATGACATACATACATCACATAATCATACCTAAGTGGGCCATAATGCTGACTAAAAGATATCATAAACGGTAAGGGACATGAGCCCAAGAGATATATGGACATATATACGTCATCAGATTGTGCCCATATATACAAGCCGACAAGGCTGTCAAAATGATATAACAAAATATGGACTGAGAAGGTCACAAGACATCTAACTATACGACTCTATCTACGAGCCTCTACATAGAGTGCATAACGTAATAAGAACGGGACAGGACCCTACCATGCCCATATATACACAAAATAATCATACCAACTGAACTGTAGCTCCGGAATAAGTAGAGTGCTCCTGTACAAACGCTGCGAAAGAAACCTAAGGGTCTGATCCGTCTGGGTATGAACGCAGCGTCCACAAACAAAAAGAAAGTACGATTGATGTACTGAGTATGTAAGGCATGAATAACAACATAATAAAGATATGAAAGAGCTACGAGATAGAGAAATAACCCGTACATCTGAATGCCTCTTAAGGCGGATAACATGCATGCTTTCCCTTTAATTTTTTTTCCATACATATACATATATCATAATACCGTACCCGGCCATATAGGCTCGGTGTCATACGTACTCGATCATAACAAGGCTCGGTGTCATCCGTACCCAATTCCAGTGGTGTGCACAATAGGTGCCGTACCTAACCGATTATAGCGCGGCTCGGTGTGAGAAAATACATACATATATATATATATATATATATATATATATATATATATATATATATATATATATATAAAGCATGCATGAGAACTAAAAGTTATAACTCTTATCGGAGTGAGGTAAGGTCAGTAAACCTCCGATTACCATTATGAAACTATCATCATCCGAATATCTCACCTTGAAGGGACAATAACCATAAGATGAGATTAACAACAATAAATAAGGCCAATAATCATAAGACAAGACCATTAACATCATGAGACAAAGATCCGTAATATCCTAAAAAGATCAAGAACCTTAGTTTTTAACATTTCTAGCAATGAAATCATTATAAAGGACATTCGTATATGAGTTTGTATCAATAAGATCATGCCATAGAAAGAAAGGGACAACCTTAACATACCTTGTCGTCTGCTTAACTACTTAAAGCCTATTATCCCGAGCTCACAAATCTACATTCAAAATGATCCATACTAAGGTTAAGCCATTGAAACGTTTATAAACGAGCTAACGAAATACGAGCATCATTTCCCCTATATCACTTACTTTATCCAAACCTCAAAACAACTCCCAAATGACAAAAACAACATCAACAATACCATAGTCAAAATATTACATTCAAATTAAATTTAAATCAATCCAAAATTCCCTTCCAAAATCAACCCATAATCATCAACTTTAACTTAATACCTCATGACTTCTCTACCATGATTCTCTTGACTTTAAGACTTATTAAACCTCCAAATCAATTCAACATAAGCAATAAGATAAATAACATACCTTATACTTGAAGAACTTTAGCCACACACAACTTTTCTCAAGATCAAATTCACCACAACTCCAAGTAGAAGCAAGAACAACCACTTTCTATGAATTAGTTTAGGGTTTCAAGGTTTAATCTTCACTTGAATTAGTTTAGGATGTTTATGAAAGGTTTAGGATGGTTGGGGGAGCTTAGAGGGTCTAGAAGAATATGATTTATGGTGAAAATGAGCCCCAAGGTCGTGGCCTCTTTTATTTATAATAAAAGAGAAAATTTCCTCGGCCTCAACTGCAACGGTCAACTCGAAGGACCGTCGATCTGCTCGACGACCGTCAAGTGGTGGCGTCAAACTACCTAATCAGAGCTGACTCTCTGATAATAGTTCAATGGTAGGGATTGACGGGCCGTCAACCATTCAATGGTCCGTCGAAATGGGCATCGAACTGCCCTGCTATCACACTCGTTTCCTTTGATTCATTCAACCTCCAATCTTTCCGATACTTGTTAGACATGACTTAAACCCTCAGACATACAGAATGAACATGTAGAATCTCTTATGACCTTGACGAAAACTTCACTTCCTAAATCCATGTCAGCCAACTCACGATGAAACTCAACGTATAAAGTATGGGGTATAACAGGTCAGCCACCCAACCCTTAGCCTTTGCCATTAGCTTCTTGGAAACTATGGTTTTTCTCAAAGATTGGTCATTAGCCATAGACACCCAAGTCATCTCAGTCACCCATGTTATCTTTTTCGGCATAACCTACCAAGAAGACACCAAATACTCTGACTTAACCCCTGTCATCCTAGCCAAAATATACCGAGCCCTGAGCCTGTGTAGAAACCACTACAAATAATTCCAAGGATGCAAACGTCTCATACAATAGTGGATCCTTAAACACATGATCAAAGTCAGGGGTAGCCAACACCTAAGTAAGCCAGCGAAAAATGACGGTCTCCTTAACTTCTGTCCGAATTTCGGGGATAAAAAATAAGCAAAGTTGGGCCTTCACTTTTTCTAGATTGAAGGAAGAGACTGTTCAGTGGATGTTTCACGACTTTGTATCCGATACAGTTATGGTTTAGGGTAGAAAGTGCCCGTTTTTGCCGCTTATGGAGATTCGAGGGATTCGGCCTTATGCAACTTCTAGAGTTTTGAGACAATTTAGGAGGACCCAAATTATAACCCCAAGTTGGGGGCATGGGAGATTTCATCATTGATTATGATAGGATAGGACTCCGAAGGCCGGAAATTGCTTGTGTGAGTGGAAAGGTGGCATGAATTAGGGTCCCGATACCTTAGCTCCCGATTTGTTCTATCCGGGTTATGAAGTAGAATACAAGGATTGCTTGAGAGCCAACTTGCAGGGTGCTCTCCCTCCTAGGCCGATTCTTTACGGTTGTGTGCAAGATAAGGATTCACAGGCCGAGATCTGAGCCCGTCTGATTTAGAGAATAGCTGATGATAGAGATGCTAAGTATTTAGAGAAGATTGAGCACGACCAAGCCATTATAGCAAGTTTGAGATATGAGTTGGAGTTCACTAATGACTGTTTAATTGAGCTTGATGATCGGATGAAGAAGACCTCAGATGATGTTGCCCTGATAAGTTTCTTATAGAAGGGTTTTCTGATGGAGGCCACATTGACATCGACCCATCTTCATATCCAGACTATCCTCTGAAAGACGAAGAAGGAAAGCATTGATCGAGCTTCATCATCAGCCACCGGAGGACTTTCTACTGATTTACTTTATGCATTGTCTTTATTTTTATCCTTTTGTACCCCTTCGGGGAGGAATATTATTTTATGATTATGGGGCAATAGTTTGATACAAATGGCACATTGTGTTTCAACAATTAGTATGCCTTGGTTCAAAAGGGCTTAGGAACGCGAATAGTATACTCATACCTGTATAAACTGCTTTATGTGTTTGTTAGCTTCATATGTCCCATTTAAGTGCTTGGTTGATCTCAAGTGCCGACCACTACCCAAAGAAAAAATAAGAAAAATATACCGAATTAGCTATAGACCCGTATTAAATTCAGCTATATTTTCAGAAGTTGAAGATGGATGCTAAGAATGTCCCAGAGCACGAGGCTAGGAAGGAAGGTAAGGGTTCACTTAGCCGCAAGATTCAAGACCTAGAAAAGAAAATTCGGGCGGTTAAGGCCAAGATCAAAGAGGTCGCTAAGTTGATGGATTCAGCGGAAAGCCCGCCCAAAGAACCTGTTGAGATGAAACATCAGGATGAGAACGTTTTGGACAAAGGCAAGGGGATACTCCGGGAGTACATATCCGTACTTGAAGAACAGGATGATGAGGAAGTGGAATCTGACCTATTGGAACCAACTTGGCCATCAAGAGCAGTCGCTTCTGTCGCCCCTGCAAGCCCAAGAAATACCGAAGAGCGAGTAGATTTTGTTTGGCCAGCATCGCCAGATTGGTGGACCATCGCACTCAAGGCCGTGGCCTGCCCTTTCTGCGTCTCACCAAGGCATGTGACGAGTGAAGAGGTTTTTGAGAAGCTCAGGAGTAAGGGAGTGGGTTGCGTTAGCTTCGAAAGGTTACCACCCTGTGCCCTGATCTTTGCACACAAGAGGTGTCTATTTCACCAAGAACAACTAGGCCATACTGCTAATAAATTTTTGGCCCTCAGAAAAAAGGATTATAAGAATGATTGGCGAGAAAAGCCTCACTAAGTTGTGGGCCCCCCCACTCATTATGGGTCCACGACTGTGTTTTCCCGACTGAAGGGATCATGCTGAACACTCATATTTGGCGTTATGACTTCACTGTTTTCAAGGAATCGTATGCCAGCATTTTTCAGAAATTTGTCAGCACCGGGAGGATTAGCCTAATCAGAACTCGGAGAGCTCCCACTGAAGGAACCAGCCAGAGGAGGATGTGTCTTTACCATTCCGGGGCCCTTGGGCACGACATTGAGGAGTGTGAGGCTTTTAAGTTTGAGGTGGAACATTTGGTCCACACAGGCAAACTCTAGGGGATGCTCTCGCCGCAGTATTAGAAATCAGGCCCTGTGGGCCGGGAGAAGGGTTGAAAGGACAAATAACCTGTTCTGATCTCTGGGAGAGATCACCTTTTGGGTGAATTTTTAGGGGATCCCATTTTTTGTATTTTTAAACAGATTTGCCCCCTCCCCCCCCCCCCCCTTTATATGTAAAAGGAACTACGCTGACCTGATGTCCCAAGGAGGGATACGTAGGAAGCCTTTATCGAGCCTGGTCACGGGTAGGCTAAATTAGAGAGTCTTTATTTTATGTAAACCGAACTACGGATGGGCCTGATTTCCCGCGGAAGGATACGTAGGCAATCTACGTAGGGCTTGATCCCTATATATTATAAATATATATTCCCCCACTTAACTAGCCAAAATACCCGAAACCCGGTACAAGGGATCAATTAAGCATTTAAATCAAACATATGGTTATTTATGTGCTACGTGCTTTTACTCGTCAACTATGTGTGATATCTTGTTTATCTTTTATTGCCTAACAAGCGATCATTGTTTGATTTTGAGTTGTTCTTTTCTTATAGAAGAAAAAGTTGATTCGTGTTCACACTGGCATACTTCATAAGATCAAAAGCTGCAATAGCATCCCTGTCCTAACAAGATCGAGACAAAGCAAAAATGACGGGTACTTCTAAGAATAAGACTAATAAAACTGATATCACTCTTAGAGAGTCACGCCTACAAGAAATGCCCGAGTCCTCGCCTGCTGAGGACGTTATGAACATGCTGTTTGAGAAGATCACCGACCTCCAAGACAATGTCGCGCGAAATGAAGTACTAATGCTGCCCGAGAGACACCTGCTGAAACTAGAAGGCCTCTGCCGCCTTTTCCATCTCTGAGCTTATCGTTACCTGATCACTTTCCCACCCACCCCACTGTAATCACCATGCCATTCACCCCAAACCCAGTCCCTGATGGACACATTGGTACCTCGTACCATACCCCACCACTACCCAATACTACTCGAGTCCTCGGGACCACTCACTCCGTTCCTTCTTATCAAACACCACAAAATATCCACCCTAGCTTCACTATAAAACTGAGCGCCGTCTTCCTACCAACTATCAAAATTGCCCACATCCACCAAAACCACCCCACACATCCAACTGTCTCCTTCCACAGATTTGTCACCCCAAACACCTTCTCACCCGATCACTAAGAAGTTGATCACTATGAAGAGATGAAAAAGGCATGGAAAGTCGAGCAAGAGAAACAAGAGGAAAAGCTTGAGCACAAAATGATCTATGAGATACTGCGCATAGCTACGGGTTTGAGTTACGATGATCTGTGCATGCACCCAAATTTGGACTTGCCCGAAGGCTTCAAGGTACCGCATTTTGAAATGTGTAATGGAATGGGCAACCCTAAAGCCCACTTGCGAGCTTACTGCGACAAACTGGTTGGTGTCCGAGATAATCAGGCACTCGTTATGAGGTTGTTCAGCCGAAGTCTGACCGGAAAGGCCTCTGAATGGTTCACGGCACAAGATATACGCTGCTGGACCACATGGGAAGATATGGCTGTAACCTTCATGGAAAGGTTCCATTTCAATATGGAAACAATACCAGATCGGTACTACTTGGAAAACCAAAACTCATTTACTTTTATTCCGAACTACGTTTCGACCTGATTCCTGCTGCGACAGGATACGTAGGAGCTCTTTGAGCTCGGTCACACCAAAAGAAAAACCTAAGAAACCCCTAGGAAGCCTCAGAGATAGGACTTCAAGAAGGACACAGGATCAACACGAAGAGATTATCGCATGCATAACTGGGGCAGAATTTTTGAGAGGGTCTTAAAAATTCGTGCCGCCAGCCCGTCATAAAGAGTCAGCCAACCTAGAGTCTCACCCTTCAAAGACAATAGACTGGGAGCAGAAATTTTGAGAGAACCTCAAACTTTCCTACAATCCAGAAGATTCGGCTCGAGAGTTCACCAGCCAAATAGATTTTAACTGGGCCAGAATTATTGAGAGGGTCTCAAAAATTCCGCACAAGGAAATAAGGGAGCCTCAGTCATCAGAGAAAGATTTTTCCTCATTCGGGAACGCATGTCATGACAATTAATTTTACAGTTTTAAAACGATGCATTTATGATTTTCCTACATAACTAAAATAAATTCATCTTTCGAATACCGAACCCAAGGGGATTTGAGTCTAGAAAAGCCAGCAAAGCCAAAAATGCGGCTAGCGCCAGCAATGCGAATCAACTTTAATAGGGAACTAACCGTCGTTTTGATGCAAGTTCCCAGGTTGTCAGGAGGACCACCCATTTTTCTAACTTTGTTTCATGTGTAGGAAAATGGTTCGCCAGAAGAGATTAGGGCCATCGAATTGGGGCCACCGCTAGAGACTGAGTTTCCGAAAAGTATTAGGCCACAAGGGCTATAAAGGACTTGAATGCTACAAGGGCAAGCATCCGGCCACGAGGGCTATAAAGGACGTGAGCGCATAAGGGAAAATATCCGACCAAGAGGGTTGCAGCAAAGCAATACGACATATCTGACCATGAGGGTCACGACCGACATAAAGAACGAAAGAAAGACAATTTAGCCAAAGGGGCCGTATCTGTCGATTTTATTTTTGCCATAAGGGCCATGCATGTTTTTTATTTGCCATGAGGGTCATCATATTTTCTTATCCGCCATGAGGGCCATTCATGTTTTTTTATTTGCCATGAGGGCCATCATATTTTTACCTTTTGCCATGAGGGCCATTCATATTTTCCTTTTGCCATGAGGGCCATCATATTTTTTCCTTTTACCATGAGGGTTATTCATATTTTCTTATTCATCACGAGGGCCATATTCATACAAACATGCCGAGAGGGCCATGTTCGTGCAAACATGTCGAGAGGGCCATATTCATGCAAACATGCCGAGAGGGCTATATTCATACAAAATATAATTTCTGGTACATATTTAATGACGTGGCAGTAAATTATTAAAAAATATCATAAAATATTAAAATCAATAATTAAATTTATATATTTAGGATTCAATTCGTCATAATTAGTGCATATAATACTGAAATTTAGGATATTATTCATCAATAATACATAAAAAGAATTAACTTAAATAATATATCTCAAGTAATATTGCAAGACATAAATAATAATAGAAAAAGTTACAATTTGAGAACTTTTTGAGCAAAAAAGTGTTATACCTCGAAAATTATTGCGTCATTTGCGTCGTAAGTAAACTAACGTAAGCCCGGAGAGGTTGTTGGACCCTTATAAGGTTAAGAAATACTTTTAACAAGTGTTAAGCAAGTGTCTAAATGTTTCGGAATCAAGCGAATTGAAGGAATTAAGTTTGTCAAAACTTTGGGAAAACTTGGCAGAATTTTGGACAGGAAATTTTGGTGCAAATTGAGAGAGACATATCTCCTAGGATATGAGGATTTACAAAATCCATAACCTATGTAAATTGAAGTTCAGCAAGTCTTCTTTCCAATGCAACTGGCAGATCGCAATTCTGAGAAGTACGGGAAAAAGTAAGGCCTGTACAAAAATGTACGTCCTGTATATTTTGGACTTACCTTACCTGAAATTTGCAGAAAGTCACCTCCAACTATGGGATGAACAGTAGCACGTACTTGAAAGTATGGGATGAACAGTAGCACGTACTTTGAAAGTATGGGATGAGCAGTAACACATACTTTGCCCGAATTTTCCAGAAATTCAAGTCGGTGGACTTGGCTTATATATTAATTTCCCCATGACTTAGGCCTCATTTTTCACCAAAAATAAATCCCTAATGTCTCTCTAAGTTTCCCTTAACATTCATAAACATTCCAAATCAAATCAAGAGAAGATCAACCTTGAAAACCTAAGTTAAATTATGGAAGTTGGATGTTCTTGCTTTCACTTAGAGTTGTGGGGATTAAGTCTTGGACCAAGTTGTGCGAGTTGAAATTCTTCAAATACAAGGTATGTTCTTCATCTTATCTCTTATGTTAAGTTGATTTGAAGATTTAACAAGTCTTAGAAAGTGAAAAGAGTTATGGGGAAAAGTTCAAATATGGATTGATGATATTTTGAGTTGTAAATTAATTTGAGCTATAATTATTAGTATGTTATGAGTATAATCTTGCTATGAGGGGTAACAATGATGATGAGGAAGTATTGTATACAAGTGTATAAGGGATTATGTTGAAGTTGTTATTATGGATTGACTTTGAAGTTGTTATTATGGATTGATTATGAAAAGAAGTTTTGGGATTGAATTGAGCATAATTTGAATGTAATCTTTTGATTATGGAATTGTTGATGTTTTTATTGTGGTTTTGGATTTGTCTTTTGAGTTGGAGGAAATAGAAGATATAAGGGGAAATGCTGCCCAATTTTTATTAGCTCATTTATTAATTTAGTTTGACCACATAAGCGTTTCAATGACTTACTCGAAGTGCGAATCATCTTAAATGTAGATTTACGAGCCCGGAAGGATATGCGTTGAGTAGTTCAGGAGATGACGAGGTATGTTAAGGCTAACCCTTTCTTTCTAAAGGCATGATTCCCTTATTGTGAACCCATACATGATATCCAGAATGTCCTATTTCCTAGAATTGCTAGAAACTCATAATTCTCAAGGTTCCTATGCTATTGTTGATAAGAGTTTCTTATGATGATGATGATTCTATTTCTAAAGATACCAAAGCTTATAGTTCTTGATGTTCTCGTCATATTATTGAGCTTGTTCCATGATTATTGATTTTATTCATTGTTGTTGATCTCATCTTATAATAATTGTTCTTTAAAGGTGAGATATAGCGATGATAATGATTCCATAACAGAAATCGGAGGTTTACCGACCTTACGTCACTCCGATAGAGTGGTAACGTTTTATTTGGGCTCTCATGCATGCTTTATATATATGTATGTATTTTCTCACACCGAGCCGCGCTATAGTCGGCCGGGTACGGCACGTAGATGTGCACACCACTGCAGTGGGTACGTTATAATGATACCCCGGATGCGGGATGATATGATATATGGATCGGGCTGCACGTTCCGCAGCACTAACATTTATGGATCGGGCTGCATGTTCCGCAACACTAACACTTATATATGTATGTATGAATTTTTTTTTTTTTTAAAAGCTAAGCATGCATGACTTCTGCCTTAAGAGGCATTCAGATGTACAGGTTATCTTTCTTATCTCATGTTACTTTCCATATCTTTTTATTATGTTGTTATTTATGCCTTACATACTGAGTACATTATTCGTACTGACGTCCTTTTGTTTGTGGACTTTGTGCTGCGTTCATGCCCGCAGGTAGACAGGGAGACGATTCAGACTCATAGGCTGTTTTCTCAGCGTTGTACAGGAGCACTCCACTTGTTCTGGAGCTACAAATCAGTTGGTATGGTTCCTTGTGTACAGATGGGTATGGCGGGGTCCTGTCCCATCCTTATTATGTTATGAATTCCATGTAGAGGCTCGTAGACAGATGTGCACAGTTAGATGTCTTTTGACCTCCTTAGTCTATATTTTGTTATATCATTTTGAAAGCCTTGTCGGCTTGTATGCATGGGCCCAGTTTAATGACGTATATATGTGTATAGTTCTTTCGGGCTTGTGTTCCTACAGATTATGGGATATATTAGCTAGCACAATGGCCCACTCAGGTATGAATATGAGATGTATGTATGTTTTGTGGTACTCGATAGGTTAGCTCCGGGTGCCCGTCATGGCCCTTCGGTTGGGTTATGACAAAATGGTTGCTGAAGAATTCCCCTAGTAATATTGAAGATGAAATTGAGGCCGAAGGAGAGATAATGTCATCGAGATAGATTTTATATTCTTAGAATAACTTTTATTTTTTATTATTTATGCCTTGCAATATTACTTGAGATATATTGTCTAAGTTCGTTATTTTTATGTATTAATGATGAGTAATATTCTAAACTTTAGTATTATATGCATTAATTATGATGAATTGAATCATAAGTAAATAAATTTAATTATTGATTTTAATTTTTTTAAGATATTTAAAAAAAAAAATTATAACTGACACGTAATTAAATATATACCGGAAATTACATTTTCGGCTAAAATGACTGTGGAGGCCAATTAATCAAAGTTGAGGGACTATAGAGGCCAGTTACCCAAAGTTGAGTGACTTTTGGAAGACAACAACGTTGAGTGACTATAGAGGTCACTTACCCAAAGTTGAGTGACTATGGTGCCCAATTACCCAAAGTTGAGTGATCATATAAGCTTCTAGATACTTGATACGTGAATTCTTAACTGCATCCTACACCACTAGTAACCTCAAATTCTGCTCTTAAAAGAAGACAAAAAATCTACAATGAGAGCAATTTAACATACGAATGCTTTTTGTGTGCAGGCTAAATGGCAGGTGAACCAGTCAATGTGAATGAATTTGAAGAGCTAGCAAGGCAAGCTCTTCCAAAGATGTAATATGACTTCCTTGCTGGAGGAGCTGAGGACCAGTACACACAAAAAGAAAACATCGAAGCATTTGTTTGAATCATGTAAGTTTCTAATTCTTGCTCTTGATTCGGCAACGTAGATCGCAGCACTAACCTTGTAGAAACTCAGTATTCGGCCAAGAATACTTGTTGATGTTAGCAAAATATACATGTCAACTATTGTACTCGGTCACAAGACGTCGGCCCCAATTATAGTTGCCCCAACTTCCTGTCATCAATTGGCACATCCTGAAGGTTCGGATAAAATTTAATTAGTACACTATTCTGTTAGCTGAACGTACCGTGAAGCTCTTACTCCAGAAAAATGTTTTATTTATGCCAGGAGAAGCTGCAACAGCTAGAGGTGCTGCAGCATGTAATATTATCATGGTAATATTTTCTAAAAAACAGATCAATTTCTAATTCTGGTGTGTGGATGCTTAATTCTCTTGGATATAGGGATTGGCATTTACGTCTACATGCACAGTGGAGGAGGTTGCTTCAAGCTGCAAGGCTGTTCGCTTCATTCAGACTTTCGTAACTTGTTATTCCCAGTTCTCATGATCTCCATACATCTTTACTGATTTTTGTGTTCTATTAACAGATATGTAATTTATTCTATGTCAATAGGCTTTCAAGAGAGATATAACAGCAAATATCGTAGAGAGAGCTGAGAACAATGGGTTCAGGGCTATAATTCTCACTGCTGATACTCCAAGGATTGGTAGAACGGAGGCTGATATCAAGAATAAGTAAGTTGTATTATACAACTTGTATATCCAATTGTTGAATTCATTACTCAAATGGTCACTCAACCATAAACTCATCTTTCTTTTGTTTGCAACAGAAAAATCACTTAACTATGCATATATCACTCAAAAGGTCACTCGATTGGCCAAATACCTATTTTACCCTCTAAATTATCAACCTTTACCCTTTTTTACTTTTTAAATATTATGATATTTTTTCTCTTTTTAATCTATATTATGGACAGGCAACATGCAACATTTATTGTGATGTTGGAAATGAACATTTATCATTGTCAACTGTAGAAATGTAGATAGCTGAAAGGAATTGTACACTTAGCTATTTAAGTGGTATACAGCTAATACATTGTCAGGAAGTTGTTAGGTTAATTAGTTGGACAGCTATATTTTCATTCAATTCAATCATTTTAGATATATTAAAAATAAAGAAGTGGAAAACAATTTTCAAGCATATATAATGTTGGAATAATAAAACTATTAAGCATAATAAAAGAATTAATTAAAATAATTTGTTCATATCAATAATTTTGAATAATAATTACAAAAACTAAAAAATAAAATTAAAACATATATTCAATGCATGTAATGTAATTTTTAAAAATTTAAAATAGATGTATATTGTATAATATTTATATATGATTGTGCTCAATTATTTTATTATGATTCTATTATATATGCTTGAATTTTTTTCGCTTTTTTAATTTATAAATAAGATTTATGTGTTTTGTGGTTAATCCATAATATAGATTAAAAAGAGAGATATAATATTTAAAAATTATAAAAGATAAAAGTTGATAACTATAGGTAAAATAGGTATGTTACCGGTTGAGTGATCTTCTGAGTGATATACACATAGTTAAGTGACTTTTCTGTTACAAGCAAAAGAAATATGACTTTATTAGATAATTTCGGATAGTTGAGACCATTTGAGTAATGAACTCCCAATCACTGTTCTTCAAGTCTAGGTAAAATCCTTTTCATGATTCATCTTCATTGTAATTCCGGAAGTTGTCGGTTTCATCAGTCTACTGTACTTGAGAAATTTTATTTTTTGGTAATCCTGTGTTGATCTATTAAGAGAATTAATGCAGGATGATCCCACCTCCTGTCAAGAACTTTGAAGGTCTTATATCAGCTGAAGTTGTTTCTGTAAGTAAAGCCATAAACATTCTGGCTTCACTATAAGCAATTATCAGACAAATTACATGTTAAGCTGAACAGCAAAACTTGAAAATCCTGAAAGAAAGAGTCTAATTTTGCAGGACTACAATGTCTCAGATTAGACGGTTCCTTCTGCTATAAGCATTAGTGTTCGTTTTTTTTTTTTTTAGTTTAACACGCAGAAATGCCATAATTCACCATCGATATATCAACTTGAAAATAGTGTATACTAGGCTTACCAATCCTCAGATAAAATTCTGCAGGACAAAGACTCAAATGTTGAAGCTTACGCCGCAGAAACTCTTGAGCCTTCGTTTTGCTGGAAGGTAAAAAATTTAAAAATAAAGGGTGTGTTTACTAATTACCAATTTTCCTATGTTTGGTTGGTCAAAATGTTTTGAAATTTTTTCTAGGAAAACAAGTTACTTAAAAATGATTTCTTTAATGGAAGTAGGGAAAACAAGTTCCATAAATGACCTTCCAAGTTCATTGACTCCTCCCCACCAATCCAATGCCCCTAATCCCCATCCCTTGACCATCTCATCCTCCGCCACCCCCCAACCCCCAATCCCCACCCCATAGTGTTTTGCTAAACTACACATAAATGCTCTTGGGATGATAATTGTTTGCTTACTTACCAAACATTTTTCATGAAAAACATTTTCCTTTGTACCAAACACGCCTAAATATATGTGTACCTTAATATCACATGAGCAGATCATATGATGAAATACAGTCGTGGTCCTTGAATGCAATCTTTTTGAGGTTGTCAATGTATGTTAAAATATGTAAAATTGAGCTTAAAGGTACATTAGAGAAGGATCAGATCTAGTTTCACAGTTTTTTAGAGTTCAATACAAATATGATCCCCATATATTTTTCTGTATCTCCACAAATATTTCAGGATATAGCGTGGTTAAAATCAATTACCAAGTTGCCAATTCTGATTAAGGGCATTCTCACCGGTGAAGATGGCATACTCACTACTTCCAATTCTCCTACCAATTGATCATTTTCATCTAAAAATTTGGCATATACTTTACGTATTATTTTTTGCAGCAATCAAAGCAATTGAAGTAGGGGTTGCAGGAATTATTGTCTCTAACCATGGAGCTTGCCAACTAGATTACACTCCAGCTACTATTTCTGTTCTTGAAGAGGTGAAATATGTTATTTGAAGTCTTAAAATTCAAGATTTATATACTTGAAATCTTGAATCCAAAGTCTCTTTGGTATATCCACTGACTTCCATATATTCCTCCATAATGTCCAATGGTTTTAGGTGGTCCATGCTGTTCAAGGTAAAGTACCGGTTCTGTTTGATGGGGGAATTAGGCGAGGAACAGACATATTCAAGGCGTTAGCGCTAGGCACAAAAGCTGTTATGGTAAAATTAATGATTTAAAAGAAATGGATTATATACACTGACAATGTAAATAAATTTTACACCACAATCTGTTGTAGTAGGTTATGTCTTATTTTCCGAGTAATTTCCGCTTATTATGGACAGCTAACTGTAGGATAGTGTAAGAATTATAAAAATTTCCAAGAATCTACTTGTTTAAGATCGACTTTCTTCCTTTCTGGGGTCTGCCCCTTTTAACCTAATTCATATTCCTGCAGATTGGTCGACCGGTTGTCTATGGCCTGGCTGCTAAGGGGGAGTCTGGGGTAAAGCAAGTAATAAAAATGCTCAAGAATGAACTTGAGTCTACCATGGCTCTTGCTGGCTGCTGCACTGTGCATGACATTACTAGAAGCCATGTCATGACGGAGAAAGAAAGTTTCCTATCTAGGATGTAGTTTCATGTCTTTCATCCTATGTTTTCTTCTAAATAAATGGCCTAGCCCAAACTCTATAATCATGTTCTGAAGCTTGCATTGCATTATACACACAGTGGTTATCAGTGCTTTTATATGCTTTCTGCTCCTCTCTAATAATTAAATCCTTGTATTGGATTGCACTAATTTCCTTATGGTACTTGCAGTGGCGTAGCCACATATAATAAAATATATGCTTTCTTTCGCTCTCCCACTCTCGCCGTTTTTTCTTTCTGCCAAAACAATTTCATCCATATCTCTTCTCCAATTACCAGCTGCCAGCCAAATTATTTCCTCAACAAGATTACAAAATTTTTAGTTGGAATTATATATCTTGATTCCATGTTTTCAACGACAATCTTTTGCGTTGAGATTAGAGTTTAAAAAGATCCCTTTTCAAATATAATACTATAAGAAGACCAGTGTGCATTGGAAAAATGGCGGATTAGGATGGGATGGGCTGGGTAAATTCCAGTACAACAATGAAGAATTTCAACTTGTTATCAGTCAAACATGGAAAGATCATCTACAAGAATGCCTGCACGTCTTTCAATATCATAGACAAAAATATAAAAAATAGCGAATTTAGCCTTGGCTTCATTAACTTTTCTTGTCTAATTCTATCTGTTCTCATGATAAATGGAACAAAGACACTTTCTACGAGACAACAAAAAGATGACCAAAACGTTACCTTTTTAAAGTGATTTCATCGTTTTGTTGAATAATTTTGATTAAAATATAAATTTATGTTGAATTTAATTTTTCTATAACTATATTTTGTTACAGTAATTATTTTATTGGTATATAATTTAATCAATTTTTATTTGATTGTATATTTATTATATTTAATTATGGATAAATTATGTTCATTCAGATGTTAAGAAAACAAAAAGCTCCTAAATACATATGTCAAAAAATACAGATGTTAAGAAAACAAAAGGCTCCTAAAGTCTTAATCATTCAATATTCAGATGTATATTCAGATTCAGACATTTTAATCTTAATAAAAACAAAAGGCTCCTAAATACATATGTCAAAAAATACATTTTATCTTAGTGAATTTATGGCTTAGACATTGGGTGCCTGCATTTCCAGTGTAAGGCACTGCATACCTTAAAATGTCAATTATATAGATTCTGGACCAACCCCTTTGGTTGACACCGAAGGAAAGTAGAACTCTATAACGACATTGTTTGTTCAGATATTTTTTTGTTGTTATAGCGAAATGTTGTTATAGAGAACATATACTATAACATAACATGAAAAATCAATTCTAAAGAAAATTTGATCATTATAGTGAAATTTTAGTATAAAGAATGATTGTTATACTGACTTTATGTATATTTATTTCATTAAGCATTCAACCGTATAGTTTGATGTTCCGGTGCGGGTAAGTTTTATGGAATAGGTTACCTCTGTTTTCTAAAATCATAGTTTTCTCCGGTCCAAATAAAAATACTACATTTTACTTTTTAGTACTCATTGTTGTTAATTGTTACGTAGGAGAACCAGCCAACTCGTGTGACTATATCTAAATCCTTCCTTGTGCATTAAAAAATAAAAAATCAAGATAAGAATTATAAAATTCACTGGAAGATATGAATAAACAACAACAACAAAGAAAATTGTACAATTTACTTTCACTCATTGTCCCACACATGCTTCTGCACTTCTTTATTGACTCCTCTTGGCATTTTGTATAAGAATGCTGCTAAACGGCACAACCTATTTTGACACAACTAGCACAAATCATGTAAAATGACCACTATTCTTAACTCACAATGGCTCCAAACCAGCCAATTTCCCTCCAATACATAGTAATAATTACTTAGGCACGCTTAAGCATGTTTCCAACACCTAGAACGGATACATACACCTATAAATCTATACGGTCTACATAATATATACAATCTACATAATTTATACGATGGGCCAACTTATAATACTCCAATTTATACCGTATAAATATGTGATAAATAATATATAAAGCCCTAATTGTTTTTTACAACAAAGCCCTCTTTTCAGTGCTCTAATTTTGAGTCACATAATCAATACTATTTATGTGAGGCTACTTTATTCCTCGACAAGTGGACACTTTCTTATTTTAAACGTAAACCAAAAAAGCAATGTTAAATTCAACATTTTTCCTTCCTGATTAGAATGCTTAGCTAGAAACATAAAAAGAAATAAAAACTTAAAAAGTATACAAGATAATGGTAAGAAAACTTGGCACTGCGGAGAATTTTAATTGCAATGTATAAATCTTTTGCTTTCACTATTTCTTTTACTGAAAATTTAAAATAGACTATTTCTCTAAAAAAATTATCTGATCAAATATTCAATTGCAAAATATGTAACAATAACAATCATCGTAGACAATAAGATTTAGCTATATGTATATAAACTAATGTTGGTTCTTGATCATGTAAATGTCCTTATCTATAATTTTATTCAATTAAATTATTCAATTAAAACCATACATATTTTTAACATTTATCAAAAGAAATAAATGCTAAAACAATTAGAGTTTAATCTAACAATAGAAATTCACACATACAATGCTATTTCTGGGTGGTTATTTAAAAAAAATAACCAATAATATCTAAGACCAGATTTTGAGAAATTAACACCGATTATTTAGAAAAAAAATTCCCTCCATTATATAATAGAGATTGATTATTACATATTCTAAAGTGAGAAAATAATATAAAAAGATCAATATCGTTGTTACCATTCTCTAAAAGCTTATTAGGGAGATACTTTTAGTTTTTTAATTTCTTTTCTTTTTAATTCTAGCTAAGAAGTTTAATTAAGGGAAAAGATAGTAATATCTTAGTTACCTTTTTAGTTTTATGCTTTAAAACAAGTAAGTGTCCACTTGTCAAGTAAAAAGATAGCCTCATATAAGTAGGGTTGGTTATGTGACCCACAAAATAAAATTTCTCCACTAAAATATAATACTCCAATTTATACCATATAAATATATGATAAATAATGTACAAAGCCCTATTCCATTGTTTTTTTACAACGGCTGTTTCTTTTCACCTCACTAAAGTGGCTCCAAACAATGAAAATGTCGATAACCAGATAATCGAAACCTTGAATAATGTTTTAGGGATTGAAGGGAATGACATCTTGCTTGTTAATGGTGGTAGAGATGATGAAGATTCAGACGACAGTTTCAATGGTGGTACAAACTCACATTTAGACAGTGAGGATGAAGAGCTAAACGTGTCGGCTCTGGCGGAAGGAGATGGAAAGACAAACATGTTGGCTCTAGCGGAAGGAGATGAAAAGATAAACATGCCGAACCAAGAGGATGAAGGAGATGAAAATTTAAATATGTCGGATCAAGAAGAATATGAAGATCATGGGATAGAAAAGGATGAAGATGGAATGTATGCGCAGACCTTTACTCATCAACAATTTTTACAAGGTCCTATTGAAGGAATGATAGTCAAAAATAAACAATCTATGTTTGCATTTTACAAAGAACACAACAGATTGAAAGGTTTTGGTGTGGTTAAAAAAACATCTAATAAAAAAGGTGTTGATACAACTAGGTATGTCATGTTTGGTTGTGACAAGGGCAGGAAATCACAAAAAAAAAAAAAAAAAAAAAAAAGGCAAAAGGGTTGAATGTAAAGATAATGTTAATGCTATGATGGTTCAAGGCGTGTTTCTAAGGTGGATCGAGATCATAATCATGATTTACATGCTGGAAATCATGATTTACATACTGGACTATCGCGCTTTATGCCTTCACACAGGGAAGTGATCAGATCTTTGAAGAGGCATCTTGTAGCTCATGACATCGCAGCTTTAAGATCTTCTAAAAGCATACGACTTTTGGAAGTTCAAGGTGGTGGCCCAAAAAAAATGTGATGTACCTTAAAGGACTGCAGAATTACATTCTACAACAGACGAGGCTAAGAACCTTGACCACGGATGGCGAAGCAATGAGCAGTTTTTTTAGTGAAATGCAGATGAAGGATAGAGAGTTTTACTACTCAGTTGACCCGGATAATGCTGGCAAGCTCTGGAACGTCGTATGGGTTCATACATACTGTAAGTATGTATATCTTGAGTTTCACGAAGTAGTATGTTTCGATACAACATACCTTGTGAATCAATGGTGCATGCCATTTGCTTCGTTTATTGGTGTGAATCAACACTGCCAATCCATACTTTTGGGATGTGCTTTGATTACTAGCGAGGACATTGACACTTACAAGTTTTTCTTCACTACTTGGCTTTGTCCCATGCATGGTGTAAAACCAACGGCTATGTTGACAAGCCAATGTGAGAGCATTAAGGCAACTATTAGACAAGTGATGCCAGAAACAATTTACAGGTATTGTATTTGGCACATATTCACAAAGTTGGCTTATAGGTTAAAGCGCGTTCGTGATCATAAAATTGCTAGGAGTGAATTTAAATCCATAGTCCTTGATGCTATTACCATAAATGAATTTGAGGGGAAATGGGGTGAATTTATTGGAAAATATGGCTTAGAAAATAGGAACTGGTTCTCTAATTTGTATTTGGAGAAGGAGAAATGGGTTTCTGTATACTTTAAGCACTACTTTTGGTTTGGTATGTTGTCCACACAAAGGTGTGAGGGAATGCATGCATTCTTCGATGGCTATATCAATGGTCAAAGCAGCCCAAAGCAGTTTGTTGAGCAGTACGAGATAGCCGTGAGAGCCAAGTACGATAAAGAGTTATATGCTGAGAATAGGTCTAGATATACAGAAGCAGGAACTTTCTCTGGATTCGAGTGGAAGTTTCAACTACAAACTCGTTATACTCGTACAATATATGAGCTTTTCATGGTGCAGGTTCAACGGTTGTTTCATTGTGAAATTAGCGTGGCAGAAGATGCTGCAGCATTGGATGGAGTGGAGAAATTTAACATAACAGATTTTTCAATCAAGAATGATTTCAATGGGAATCAGTTTGTGTACGCGATGGAATATAGACCAAGCGGTCCGTATTTGGATTGTAATTATAAAAAAACTTTCAATCTGCTAGGATTGTTTACTGCCATATACTAAAAGTGATGACATACAAGAGGATTCAGAAACTCCCCGATAAGGGTATATAATGAAAAGGAGGAGAAGAGATGTCATTCGTCCCCACTTGAAATAATTCTTTCTTGGAGGTTACCAACTATGATTGATGAGTTCAAAAAATACAATATGCTGAAGAAATGGTTTGACAAAATATGTGATGTTGCATTGGACAGTGAATTGCAATGTCGAGACTTCAAAAATATAATGAAAGCCAGATTTGCGACATATTTAGATTGGGATGATAATATGGTTGAGCCAAACGTTGGTGGTGATGACTCCGAGGATGATGCAACTTACATTAGAAACCCTGGAGAGGTTCGTTCACGAGGAAGGCCACCGACTAATAAATATAGAGCAGGACGTGGAAACAACTTTAGGTGAGGAGGTGGACGAGGTGGCACAAGAACTGGAGATAATGTGTCACGCCCCGAACCATGGCTTGGGCATAACACGTCACTCGATGCCTGACTGCATGTGACTGAGAAAGCCACATGGCTTGCTGACTCAATATGGGCATGAACTGATGCAGAATAATCGATGAACATGCATAATTTAAGTAAAGCGTGGGACCATAAATCATAAGTCTGAAAATATCATAATATGATAATGCAGAATAGTCTGAATAAACATAATAATAACGAGCCAAAATGGCTAGACGACTCCGAATATCTGACATAACATAACTGACTAGTCTATGAAACCTCTATCATGAACCCGAACTGTAAAACATACTTGCTGAGACAAGGCCCCCAGCATACCTTAACTGCATAACTGACATAAATGTAAATAATGACTAAACCCTGAAGAAGATGGGGCTCACCAAAGCTGATACGTGGATGATCCTGCGGCGGTGCGTCATCCTGTAAATTCGTACCTGCATCGTGAAATGCAGGCCCTCGGGTAATAAAAAGGGGACGTCAACACATTGAATGTACTGGTATGTAAAGCAACTGATTGAAATAAACATGACACATGAAATAACATGATGAGAGCTGAAACTGAAACTGAAACCTGATCATGAACATAGGATTTCGCTTAGAATTCATGTATAATCATTAAAATTCACTTGGGAATACATGGGAGGGACTTACCTTGATGTATGAGGGATGAGGAGAAGAGAGAATGGTCGTTCTAGGGCTTGGGGATGTAAAGAATGAAGTGAAAAAGCCGTAAAATGAAGTTTTAAAGTTGTTGTTGGACCTATTTTACACTCACTTTAGGCCCATTTTACGGCCCGTAAATCCTACCGTAGATATGTAATTGTTTGCTGGATTTCTTGGACAATTTTACGATAAAATTTACGGCCCGTAAATAATTTACGGCCCGTAAATTCTGCCGTAAATTGACAGAATACTATTTTAGTAAAATGGACATAACCTTTTGTACAGATGTCCGATTGACCTCTGTAATATACAGTTGGAAAGGTATTTTAAAGATCTATAACTTTCAAGAAGGAAGTTTTCCCAAATTCCGTATAGATGTTTTTCGTATACTCACTTTAAATGAGACCTGGTGCCAACTCACTTGAAAACACGCTCTGTACGGTAGCTTCTGACTTTACATTGCCCAAGGACTCTTCTTATGTATTGATTGGGTTTCAAACACCGTTTCTACACTACTCATATTAGATTCATTATACCCCGTCTTACGAATCAAATCTTAGCCAGAATACACGAGGTGTTACATAATGCGGGTGATAATTGGAGAGGTAGAAGCACTAGATGTGGCGGTGTAGGGGGTGGTAGAAGTGGTGCTACAAGTTGCCAAAGTATGACTGGAGAAACCGACCGACTTGATGTGCATGACTAATTGGAAGTTCCTAGCCCTGTCGGTCCCTCCTTTGTTACCATGCAGTGCATGGTTTGTTTTGTTGTTGTTTTTTTAGTTTTCTTGTTTCCATGTTGCCATGTTCATATTGAATTGACATTGTTATGATGGGTTTAATAAAAAAAATTATGTTTAGTTTATTTGTCTACAATATCTTTTTTTACACGTCAATTGCAATGTCTTTTTTTACACTATTTTGCACTTCAATTAAAATTCCTAAGATCACACGCCAAAAATTGATAGTAAACTTACATTTTAATCAAAGAAAATTTTAAGTATTACACAGAGCGTTAAAACGGCAGACCCTTAACATTTTTTTGGCAAATAATTCATGACTTTTATTTACCAAACTGAGCTTTACAATGCAGGAAAAAAATAACACTGAGCTTAACCAGCCTCAGCCTTCAGTTCCAATTACATCAGTCCCTCTCTTACCTACACACTAGCATATCTAAGCATAGAAATTTAAGCTTGCTAAGTAATTGTTATGTCTTGTAACATTTCATAATTTCAAGTTAGGTGTGAATGTATGAAAACCAGTATTACGTTGATATTTTAGCCATATGAATCCATTCGGGATGAATTCGGGTGATAAACGGTCGTTTGGAAGTCAAACCAAAAAATGAAGTTCTCAAGGCCTTCTAAATTCGTCTAAGTCTGAGACAGTCTGTACTTATGACCAGTTTTCGGGTAATTTCGCTAGGAATTTGAGAAAACTCAAAACATGAAAGTTGTAGGTCTTTGAAATACCTTTCCAACCATATATTATGGAGCTCAAACGGAGTTTTGCGCTGGACACTGGGCAGTCTGCGTGAAGTGCCCTTCAGCTGCGCGATCGCGCACCAGAGGCAGTGTTACTGCCTTTGATGCACGATCAGCTGCGTGAAGTGGGCCTCCAGCTATGTGGTTACGCACCGAAAACCACATTTTAAAGCCCTAACTTCGTTAAATTCATTCGCACTTCGTTTTAAACCAATTTTTCTGAGGAAAAGAACAACAAATAAGTCTCTCTAACCCTAAGGTGAGTCTATACTCAATCTCCATCAATCATACACAAAAGTTCATCTCTTCTTGATCATAAATCATCTCTCCAAACCCTAGGTTCTTGAATATTCAAGAAGAGGAAGAAGAGAGGCGTGTGGAATTCGTCTAAAATGTAAGACTTCTGAGTTTCCTGCGTTTATTGTTAAGTTTGGGTTAGAGTAAAAAGTTCTACAAGGTTAGAATCAGCTAGTGATTCATTGAAGGGTTCAAGAACACGCTTATAGGCTTAGAAAAGCCCTAGTGTTTCTAAACATAAAGAGAGTTCGTAGGAACGAATAAAGCTTTAATCTTTCTCATCTACATTCATTGTATATTGATTGTTAAACCTTGGGAATTCCGTTTTGCTAGCTTTTAGCAGGATTTGAGGTATGTCTCTTTTGAAAACCTTATTTGGACGCATGTCTCTTTTAAAAATCCTTTTTGACTATGAAGGTGATTTGTATGTCTCTTTTTGAACATACTCTTTCGAACGATTTTTATGAACTCTTTGGTTGCGGTTTGTATGCGTGAGGGACAAGCCCACACTAAACCTTTTTTGTGCTATATTATATATACGTATTCATGATTGTATTCCTCTCTAAAGGATGATTGAAAATTGAAATATAAAGCTTTGGTATTTGAATTCGAATTACCCCACAAGGGATGTTTAAACTTGAAATTTGGAAAGTTTAACTATCTCATGTAAACGCTCTATAATGGTTTGTGTTGGACTTAAAACTTGTTTAAAGAAGTGAACCCAGTTTCTAAAACTGAAATGGCTTGGTGTACCCCTATAATGGGATGATGAACATAATCCTTAATGAATAATGTGACTATCATGATATGACTTGATTCGGCTTCTATGCCATGATCTGAGTGATTCAGCTTCTATGTTAAGGTGGTGATTCGGCTCTTTTGCCATGATTTATATTGTTTGTGTTTGGCCTAGCTACTTGGGAGGAAGGGTAGTTACTATGAATCCTAGTGGGGTTAGCCTAGCCATTTGGGAGGAAGAGTGGCCATCGAGGGTTCGTCACCCCGGTGTGGTTTATGCCTAGCCATTTGGGAGGAAGAGTGGTCATTGAGGGTTCATAACCTCGATGTGGTTTTGCCTAGCTATTCGGGAGGAAGGATAGCCGTCGAGGGTGACAAACCCTGATGTGGTGCTTCTATGCAGTTTAGGGAATCTTAAATGGTCGTCCCTTCGTTATAGTGTGTTTGGGCCTGTATAGGCAAGCTGTGCTAGTCCAGAGGACGATTAGCCTTCGTTGCTTCCTAGCCCGAAGTATCTATTGCTGTGTCAGTCCAGAGGACGATTGACCTCCGAGGCGTATAGCCCGGTTCCTCTATTGTTGTGCTAGTCCAAAGGACGATTAGCCTCCGTGATTTCCTGGCCCAGAGTATCAATTGATTGAGTTGCCTGTGAGTGGCTTATTGAGAACACTGAAGTTGTTTTCCTGTGAGTGGCTTATTGGTAATAATGAACTTGTTTTCCTGTGAGTGGCTTATTGAGAACAATGAACTTGTTTGCCTGTGAGTGGGTTATTGATAATAATAAACCTGTTTGCCTGTGAGTGGCTTATTGATAATAATGAACCTGTTTGTCTGTGAGTGGCTTGTTGATGATATTGGCCTCAAATTGGAAAGGCTCAAACTGTAATAAATGGTATACTAAATCGGAAAGATATATATACGTGTCTTGATGGATTTCTATTGATAATGATGAGTTGTACGATTGATATTGTCTTTGGTTTCAAACTATTCTATTGGAACTATTTTCACTAAGAACTGGAAAGACTGGAATTGTACTTAAAGACATAATGAGTTGGAACTAAATTATATACCGATTTATGGTCTCTCTATTTATGGTTGTGAAGTTATTGGTCTATTTTTATCTCTGGATTTCCAATTGTTAGTCGTTGAAATTGTATCACTGATCTTATATAAATACATATTTAGTTATATTACTTATTGTCCTCGAGGCACTCACTGAGTACTCAGTACTCAGGCATATCATTGTTGTTTTTTATGGTATGTTAGGTAACGAAAAAGAGCAGGTACAGACATATCTCGCAGGTTAGGAGTACTTATTGCTTTCAGAAAGGTGAGCCACACATTTGTTCGTGGGTTTTCATTGAGTAAATTATTACTCCTTGGTAGTTTCGGGCTGTGTCCTGAGTTAGTTTATTTTTCTTAGAAGCTCCATAGACAAGTGTCATACTGCGGGTAGATGTTGAAGTCTTCTATGACTTTTTAAGGCATTTGCCACGTTCATAACTATTCATTTATATTAGACTTCCGCTTATTTTGTTCATAATTTTGATCATAAATTTTATTTAGATATTTATCACTTGTTTAATTAAATAATGAAAGATTATCGAAAAAGGGCTTGACATTATTGATTTATAAGGTTCTTTCGACATTGTTCATGACGTTGGATGCCGGTCAAGTCTAGGGTGGGTTTTGGGGCATGACATGTCTACATGTCAAACTGCCTCTAAAATGTACTTCTTGAATGATCATCCTCACTATTGCATCCTCAGTTCTAGGTTGCTGCTGAAAGATCTTAGCATTTCTCTCCTGCCAGAGATGATAGACTACACCTGCTAATGTCATTCTATAAATCACTGCAGCAATGCCTCTTTCTTTACACTGTGTTACCGCCCAGTCCACTTCTTGTTGCCATGCCATAGGTTGCCTAGGAATTCCTTGCCATCTCAGTAGTCTTTGTCATATTCTTGCTGCACTTGCACAATCAAAGAACAAATGAGCTACTGTCTCAGGTGCTCCATCACAAAGAGGGCACTTTGCATCATCAATAACATTAAAACGTCATTATATTTTTCTTTAAACAATCCTATGGTAATGGGGTAAAAGTAGATGGTTCCATTTGTTTTTGAAAAGGCAAAACACCAATATTTTGCATTACATATTGAATAGGAGTGGCTTTTAAATATTTTTGTCAATAATCTACCATGACAATGCTACAAAAGAATTACCTTTGTGGAATAATAATTTTTGACCTTGTTGACTCAGGAAATAATGGATAAAAGTCTATTTTATTTTGTTAAAGTCACTAGGTGTGGCTATTTGATTTACTAAATTTTAGTTTAAAAAATGTCAAGAAATAAGGGATAACAAAATTAGAGATGCGAAATAGAGCAGATGATGCTATTCCAGCAAATTGATTACGCCCTTAGTTTGGAACGTCTAGGTCCTGAGTTCGAGTCTAGGTACGCGCAATTAAAAAAAAATTGATTTTCCTTGAGTTACAACAATGTTGAGGATGCTTTGAAATAGTGTATTTTTTTAAGTATGTCTAAACCTATAAAACATTCTAATTAATTAATACGATAATATGCAAAAAATGAGCAAAGAAACCTCTTTATCAATTTCGAATGAGATTGAGATGTGTATAGACCCGTTTGGTCTTTATAGTTATCTTTGGTGTTTTTGCCCATTCCCGAGCATTGATTAGCTCGCTTTTGACCTGAGGGGACCGATGATACGCTTCCCGGGGCGTCTAGACCAAATTCAGGCAACTTCGGTGAAAATATAGGCTATAAGTGAAAAATGATTGACCCAAAGTTGACTTTTGGGCAAACGGACCTTTTTCGAAATTTCGTCAATTCCGAGAGGTCCGGATGGTCGTTTAGAACCTGTATATGTAATTGGTTCGGTTCCCAGAGCATTCGGATGCATTTCGGGAGGCATTGGGGGTTGACTCGGTCAACGAGACCTCCGTTTAAAATTTCGAGACCACGAGCGTGTTCGCAGCGTAATTTTGTGTGGGTTTAGGTGGTCGAGTTGTGAGCAGATGACCTCGGGAATAATCCGAGATTTCGATTGAAGATTTAGAAAATGGGGAGGGGGGGATTTTGGTGTCTGTTGCCTGCAATGGCGGCACCAGAGCGCCCCAGCGGCACCGCTGTAGCGGTGTGATGACCACTGGGGCGGACATGTATACTGTTGCCCATACCGCTGTGGCAGTTTCCTAGCCGCTGTAGCGAAATCTCGACCGTCGTGGCGGTGACGGGCAGTTATTTTTCATTAAATGTGTCTTAAATAAGTCTTAGACCCTCATTATTTTTCATCTCGATATTTGGGCTTGAGGAGACTGTTCTTGGAGATAATTTGGAGAAATTCTTGGAGGTAAATCTTGCCTAATCCTTTACTCTTCCTTAATCACAATCATCTTAGACTTCCACCTTCCATTTAACAATCCCTTAGAGATGGAATTTGAAAGAGGGTTTCGAAGAACATTTTCCCTAAACTATTAAGGATAAATTAGTGATGATTATGTTAAATAGTGACTGATCTAAGCTCATTAAACATATAGCTTCCACTTTTAACGTTGAATTTCGGAATCAAAGACTTAGGGTTTATACCCAATTTGGGGGTTTTGCTTGAAATAAAAAATTAGGCTAATCCTTGAGCTAAATTAACAATTGGTGGTTGGGTTATGAATACCTAGTACTTAATTTGGTATTTTGCCCCCGAATTTCCGTTTTGCCCTTGTGGGCCCGTTTCCCCAAATTCTAGGGTTAAAATGGACCGAATTGAAATAGTAGCAATATTAGTATCATTCTTCATGATTTCTAATATAGAATTCGATTATGCTTAGACTACTTTGGTTCCGAGGTTCAGCGGAAGGGCAAAGCAAAGGAGTGAGTTGTTGGTGTTGCGGTTCGACAGTCCAAGTAGGTTATGGCTTACCTTTAGTAAGACTTCGCATAGCGAAGCACATATTTAGAATATAATGTCGGAGACAGCACATGAACCTTCGGGTATGAAGCCGGGTTGGATATTACCTTAGGTTGGGCCCTGTTGTGTGTTGGGACTAGCTATCCTGTTATGTGTTTTGATTGTTCTGTGGTGATGGTTTTGATGCCCTAAGTAGTGGTAGAGTTTGGAATCTGTGTTATCGTCCTGATTGAGATAGATTCGCCATACCCATTGTTGGTATTGTGATATGATACATTATTGGCATACCCTTTTGTTGGTACTTGTGATATTGATATATTGTTGGCATGCCATTTGGTATTGTGATATGATACATTGTTGGCGTACCCCTTTGTTGGTACCTGTGATATTGATATATTGTTGGCATACCATTGTTGGTGTTGTGATTTGATACCTTGTTGGCGTACCCCTTCGTTGGTACTTGTGATATTGAACTTGATTATTGATAATTAATATACGCATTGCACGCATTCTCACACATTCATGATGCATGGCCGATACCCAGTGATGATCAGGTGTCATTGATTGAGTAAACTGATATTTTGATAAACTCTTTACTTGAGTGATTGTGAAAAGACCGATGTCCGAAGATCAATTTTGGAATCGTTGATTGTATGAAAATGATATTGACCAACTTTTTTACTTGAGTGATTGTGCGAAAGCCGATGTCCGAGGTTCAATTCCGGAATCATTGATTGTGTGAGACTGATATATGACAGACTCTTTTACTTGAGTGATTGTGAGAGGCCGATGACCGATGATCTATTCAGGCATCGTTGTTGCATGGCTGATTCTAATGATATTCCGGAATCGTTGTTAGTACATGGGCTCCGCGGGTCCCCCAAGGTGGTGCCGGTGAGACTCCCTTGTGAGCGGTAGCCGTGGTCCCGTCCGTACGGTTGGGCAAAGATTCGGGATCAGTGGCACTTAGACTTCGTGAGTCACGCTGGGTTGTGCTACCAAGACGCCAATATTTCCGTCCGGAGTACATGTGTACACCTCATTTGCATGGCATTACATTTTATTCATTCCATCATTGCACTGCATTGCATTAGGACTTGATTAAGATGTTTGGTGATTGAATTGTGATGATTGGATTGGATCAGATATACTCATACTTGACATATTCAGGTTTAGATGCTTACATAGGTGATGACGGATACTCGGTTGTGATTATATTGTCTTATGCTTGGTTGGTTTATTTGCTTATCTGCTTTATTGTCAGAATTGTGTTAACTATGCTTAATCGGCCGATGATGCCTACCAGTACTGTTGTTGTACTGACCTGCACTTGATGCATTCTTTTATGAATACAAAGTACCAGGTCGGATATACTTCTTTGACCCGTGGCTGATCGACTCTTCAGCTTCCATTGGAGTTTTCAGGGTGAGCATGGTGTCGGCTGACCTTGAAGACTTTCCTATTATATGTCTTTGATTCAGAGACATAGATATTATGTATTAGTACTTCCAGATTGTATTATTCTCCCTAGATGCTCTTGTATTATTCAGACTAGACCACGGGGTATTTACTGTCTTTCGCACTTTTTACTATTATTTGTCTATATATATCGTGAGACTTATGTATTTATTGATTTTCACTACTTAACTTTCATCAAATTATATATTGGTTCATTGTTGGGATGAGGGTTCGCTTACCGAGGTGCCCGCACGGCCTAGGCTAAATGGGTCGTGACAAGATGACATGAACTATTTGAGTTCCAAACGATTTTGCAAGGATTTTGTTTAGATATACACGTTAATAGGTATTGATCATTTGAGTGATTTTCCAAAGTAAGCATGCATAGTGTTCACAGCAGCTCAAGGTGCATTGAGAAGGTACTCTTTTTTGGTTAAATAATAAAATATTACTAATGAAAATGATTAATTTTTCATTGGTTGAAAATTTGTTGTACAACACCATGCTTTCATGACAAACCAACTATATATAACTAGGGTTACACTTTTGTGTAACTTCTACCTTAATGTTATTTGGATCCAAACGACATTCTCTTTCTTTTAGCTGACTTTCTAAGTTAGAAAGCTCATTTTATAAAACTCGGCTTATAAATATATATATTTGACATTTGTAAGTTTATATATGTCTTTTTTATATTAGAGGAAAACCATAAAACCTTTTAATTTGCTAAAATACGTAAGTAAAATTAAAATAAAAGTGGTATCAGAGCTAAGTTTGACGTAAAATAAGCTCTGATACCACTTTTAAATAATATTACAGATATAAAGTAAAGTAATAGTAATTAAATTTAGTAGGTGCCGTTCTTTTGCATTCTATTTTTGGCTTCTTAATAGGCGTGTCAAGTTAATACATAACAAGTAAAAATAGACAGAATGAGTGACACATTAATTTTGACAAGAAAAAAACTATACATAATACACCTACTGTATTTACCAAAAAAAAAAAGAGTGGTTGAATGAATTAGAGAGAAGAGTTGAATGAATTAAATATAGTGGTTGGATGGTTGTATTTTCACCTATATAAATCCCCATAGTCTTCTATTTTATTCCATCACATAGTCACAAACGAATTCACTCCATCACAAATGAATTCAACCCATAGTCACTCAAACAAAATACCACCTATCCAAGGTTACACTATTTTTTTGTATGAGAAAATATTGACCAAATCCTATATAGAAAACGATGATTTCGTAAGTTTTTATTTCTTATTTTTTGTTTTCTATTATTTTGTTATTGCTTCTAATACTACTTGTTTGTACAGATTCTTCCAACTATGGATGTTCTTCCACAAGTTGACAAAGAAGCCGTTGTTTATACAACAATGGCGCTTTCTTCATGAGTTACAAGATCGGCAGAAAAGTGCGCCTCAACAACGAATAGAAAGGGTTTGTTGATGCAAAAGGCCTAAGGGAAGGGATTGAGTTGCATTTTCAAATTTGTGATTTTGAGGATCACCTCCACTTCATTGTTACTAAAGTAAAGAAGATGGAGATCATAGATACTGATTAGGTCGTCTCTTTCTATTTATGAAAAATGATATTTGGTTTGGTTTGCTTTGTTTTCGTTTACTTAATGAAGTATAGTACTTCCAGATTGTATTATTCTCTCTAGATGCTCTTGTATTATTCAGACTAGACCCTGGGGGTATTTACTGTCTTTCACACTTTTTACTATTATTTGTATATATATATATATATATATATATATATATATATATATATATATATATACACACGCGCGTACATACTATATGTTCAAAATACGATTAATGTAATATTGTAGTTTTGTGCTCCGTATCTAAGACTTTATTTTATTCGTGTTTGCTACGAAAATTTATTAATACTTTTTAAAAGAGAAGATTTGTTTAAAAGAAAACTATTTTCTTCTCTTTGAGATAAAATAATAGCAATATTTAAGCATCGATTGATACTTTCAATTTTAATTCGATTAATTTAAAAGTGTAAAATACTTATTATTTTTTATCAAATTTTGATTTGGATAATTCTAATTCAAATTATTAAATTAATTTTACATGTTTGAAACGAAACAAAGTAGAAATTAATTTTTTATTTAAACGAAGAAATGCTATTTTTTAATTTTTTGTAAATTTTCTCGGTTTAACTCATTTTACTTGTCATGTTGTCTTTTGCATGGTTTTTTAAGGAAACGCGAATTAGAATTAGAACTTGACTAATTTATCTTATTCATTATTTGATCTTCATTTGATATTAATCTATTTTCACATTTATTAGAGTAAGAATAAAAATTAAAAAAAGTAATTAAATTGTATGTTATTTTTTAAATATATATATTTTAAGTATATTTATTTTAGTAAACATAATAAATATAATAAAGCATTTCTATCTACTTTTTAGAAGAGTTGGTAATATAAAGGATTTTTTTTTACTCTTAAGTAAAAAAATAGGACCGAATACGGATGGCGATGTTGCCTCTATAAACTGGCTCTTCTATACAGTAGTAATAGTAAAGTAATACATATAATTTTTTTTATCAAAATTTGATTTGGATAATTCTAATTCAAATTATTATATTAATTTTATATGTTTAAGATGAAACGAAGTAGAAATTTGATTTTCTATTTAAATGAAGAATTTTTATTTTTTATTTTTTAGTAAATATTTTTTGTTTAACTCATTTTACTTGTTATGTTGTTTTTTTTACATGTTTTTTAAGGAAACGTCAATTAGAATTAGAATTTCACTAATTTACCTTATTAATTATTTGATATCTATTTAATATTATTTTTCTTTTATGACATTAATCTCTCTTTCACATTTATTAGAGTAAGGAAAAATGAAAAAGTAATTAAATTCTATCTTATTTTAATATATAAGTATTTTAAGTATGTTGGTCTGACAATTTATTTCTTTCCCACTAATGGGTTGATACACGTGTGCAATGAATCCATCATTATTGATTTAATTGTTTGATTTTCTAAGCACTTTTTTTAACATTGTTTGTTTTTTCAATATGGGATTCATTTTTTTTTTAATATTAGTTGTTGTTTAATATATATGGGGCCCACATTTTTTTTCGAAGAGTTTGGATGTGGTGGGTTCCACTTTTTTTTTTTTTTTTTTTTTTTTTAATACTGGTTGGTGTTTAATATGGGGCCATGAAGAACTTCTATTTTTAAATTTTTAGTAAATATTTTTCGTTTAACTCATTTTATTGTCTTCGTATCTAAAACTTTATTATATTAGTGTTTGCTAAGAATACAAAGTTTGAACTTTTTTTTTTGACATTGTTTATTTTTTTAATATGAGATTAACTCTTTTTTTTTATATATATATTGCTTGATTTTGTCAATATGGGATACTATGTTCAAAGCACGATTAATATAACGTGTAGTTTGTCTTTCGTATTTAAAACTTTGTTATATTAGTGTTTGCTACTGATACGCATGGTGTTTAATATGAGGCCCACAATTTTTTTTTTTAACATTGTTTATTTTTTTTTTAATACGGGATTCATTTTTTTTTTTTTTAGTAAATATTTTTCGTTTAACTCATTTTATTGTGCTCGTATCTAAAACTTTATTATATTAGTGTTTGCTAAGAATACAAAGTACGAACTTTTTTTTGACATTGTTTATTTTTTTAATATGAGATTAACTTTTTATATATATATATATATATATATATATATATATATATATATATATATATATATATATATTGCTTGATTTTGTCAATATGGGATACTATGTTCAAAGCACGATTAATATAACATTGTAGTTTGTGCTCCGTATTTAAAACTTTATTATATTAGTGTTTGCTACCGATACGCATGGTGTTTAATATGAGGGCCCACAATTTTTTTTTTTTAACATTGTTTATTTTTTTTTAATACGGATTCATTTTTTTTTTTTTTAATATTGCTTGATTTGTTAATATAGGGTCTAATTTTTTTTTCCGTGAGTTTGGATGTGATGGGTTTCACTTTTTAGGGGGGCCCAAAATTTTTATTTTTATTTTTGTGGGCCTATTTAATATTTGGGGGGGGGGAATTTTTTTTTTTATAATTTATGGGGGTGGGGGGCCAAAATTTTTTATTTATGGGGAGGGGCCCACGACGGACGACGAAGAGTGAGTAAAACTCACTCTTCTATATAGTAGAAATATATATATATATATATATATATCGTGAGACTTACGTTTTATTGATTTTCACTACTTAACTTTCATCAAATTATATATTGATTCATTGTTGGGATGAAGGTTCGCTTAACGAGTGCATTTATGTGCTAAATGGGTCGTGACAAGATGACATGAACTATTTGAGTTATAACGATTTTGCAAATATTTTGTTTAGATATACACGTTAATAGGTATTGATCATTTGAGTGATTTTTCAAAGTAAGCATACATAGTGTTCACAGCAGCTCAAGGTGCATTGAGAAGGCATACTTTTTTCGTTAAATAATAAAATATTACTAATGAAAATGATTAATTATTTATTGGTTGAAAATTTATTGTACAACACCATGCTTTCATGACAACCAATTATATATAACTAGAGTTACACTTTTGTGTAACTTCTACCTTAACGTTATTTGGATCCAAACGATATTCTCTTTCTTTTAGCTGACTTTCTAAGTTAGAAAGCTCATTTTATAAAACTCAGCTTATAAATATATATATTTGACATTTGTAAGTTTATATATGTCTTTTTATATTAGAGGATATATATAAAACCTTTTAATTTATATAAATACGTAAGTAAAATTAAAATAAAAGTGGTATCGAGCCAAGTTTGACGTAAAATAAGCTCGATACCACTTTTAAATAATATTACAGATATAAAGTAAAGTAATAGTAATTAAATTTAGTAGGTGCCGCTTCTTTTGCATTCTATTTTTGGCTTCTTAATAGGCGTGTCAAGTTAATACATAACAAATAAAAATAGACAGAATGAGTGACACATTAATTTTTACAAGAAAAAAATTATACATAATACACCTACTGTATTTACCAAAAAAAAAAGAGTGGTTGAATAAATTAGAGAGAAGAGTTGAATGAATTAAATATAGTGGTTGGATGGTTGTATTTTCACCTATATAAATCCCCATAGTCTTCCATTACATAGTCACAAACGAATTCACTCCATCACAAATGAATTCAACCCATAGTCACTCAAACAAAATGCCACCTATCCAAGGTTACACTATTGTTTGGTTTGAGAAAATATTGACCAAATCCTATATAGAAAACGATGATTTCGTAAGTTTTTATTTCTTAGTTTTTGTTTTCTATTATTTTGTTATTGCTTCTAATACTACTTGTTTGTACAGATTCTTCCAACTATGGATGTTCTTCCACAAGTTGACAAAGAAGCCGTTGTTTATACGACAATGACGCTTTCTTCATGAATTACAAGATCGGCCGAAAAGTGCGCCTCAACAACGAATAGAAAGAGTTTGTTGATGCAAAAGGCCTAAGGGAAGGGATTGAGTTGCATTTTCAAATTTGTGATCTTGAGGATCACCTCCACTTCATTGTTACTAAAGTGAAGAAGATGGAGATCATAGATACTGATTAGGTCGTCTCTTTCTATTTATGAAAAATGATGTTTGGTTTGGTTTGCTTTGTTTTCGTTTACATAATGAAGTATGGTTTTGATTTGTGTTAGTATCCAAATTTTAGTACTTTATACTTTGCCCAAAATATTGAACCAAAAAAATACATACAACAACGTCAAATGCAGTGCATTTTAACAAATATACATATTCATTCGATTCATAAAAGTGTGGCCATATACAATTACGCAAAACCAAAAATTTTGGCCAACTTTGTGAGATTAACCTATACCATAAAATACTACCTAAAACAATAAAATATACTACCTAAAACAGTAAAATGCAGTGCAATTTAACCTACTAGAATTACTAAAACTAAACTTCATCAAGTACAATTTGAAAATTGGAACCAAATTGCAAACAACAATGCTAGACCAAACACCAACATCTTCCTAGTTTGTCTTGCACGAGCCTTTTCTTCCTCAAAAGCTTTAACCCTCTTCAACAACCCATAAATGACTTTAGTTGCTTGCTCGGGATGTCTTGGTTCGTACCAATTGAAGTAATTACATCCATCTCTAGCCTTCAAAGAATAAAAAGAAGCTTTTTGAATCAATTACGAGGAAGAATTAAGTAATAAAATAACCCATAAGTACTATAAGCTTACCTCATCAATTGGGCACAAAAAAAATCTCCTTCCGGAATTATTTGGACTCCATGAAATTTTCAATTCGCAAATACGCTCACATCGGCAAAACTCGATTCTTGAAGTGTTAGCCATTGTTGAAGCAAGATTAAAAGCAAACGAGAGAGATAGAGTAGAAAAAATTAGAGAAAAAGCAATTAATTTGACTGAAAATTAATAATTTTGGAGCAATAATGGTTTTGTTGTAATTAGGGTTCAATATAATAAATTGGGGAAGAAGAAGATATATATATATATAAACAATAGGTGGGGCAAATATTACCGTTGGAGGGGTCCATTTGACCATTAGTTTTAGTCAAGGTCAGCGTTTTTTACGAGCTCACGCATCCATAAATCATGAAGTCCACGCGTTGTGCTAAGCTGGCCCGACGTGCCCAAGTAACACATTATAAGATGTCTTGAAGGGTTCATATGGTACGACCCTCAGTTGAGGGGTCTAAATAGAATTTATGGACAAGTTTGAGGGTCTGTCTATGACTTAAGCCTATAACTAGGGTTACACTTTTGTGTAACTTCTACCACTACTAAAAAAACCAAGATTTTTGACCAAAAATTTCGACCACACGAGGTCGAAGAGGCCTTTATTTCGACCAATTTTTCAACCACACGCGGTGGTCGCTAATCGGTAGGTCGAAATTTTTTTTCGACCACACGTGGTCGCAATCACATCTACCGAATATAAGGGAAAATTATTTTCGACCACATGTGGTCGAAAAATTATTTTTATATTAAATTATATATTTAACTTTTTCGACTACGTGTGGTCGAAAACATTATTTATATTTAAATATAAAAAAAAAATTGCACAATTTCGACCACTTGTGGTGGTCGAAATTGTAAATTGGGCTTCCATTTTCGACCACATGTGGTCGAAATGCGGCAACCATATTGCTAAATTTCGACCACATGGTCGAAATTGTATTTTTCACGGTACAATTTCGACCACGTGTGGTCGAAATTTAGCAATGGTTGCCGCTTTTCAACCACATGTGGTCGAAACCGGAATATTTTTTTTTCATTTGCATTTTTGACATCCCACCGCCAATTTTCAAATAACCAAATTCATCAACCAAAAGAGTCATCCAATTCATCAACAATTCAACACAACAACCATAAACAATGTTCAAACACTTGAACACTTAAACATTGTCCATTCAAACACTTAAACATCATAAACTACGTTAAAACACTTAAACATCTTAAAATTAAAAAGTACTTCTAGTTCAAATTAAAACCACATTCAAACCCTTAAACATAATATACATATTCATTTAAACATAGCGGAGTAATTAGAATCCAAAAGCACATTAATCAAAAAGGTCAATGTTCGGTGTTAGAGACATGATCCGTATCCTCCCCACTAGACTCATCGACAAGAGCATGATTTATGTCAGCTTGCGACCAACGTCGTCTACCTTGGGAAGGTCGGGGTTGGCTAGGAGGCTGTGACATACGAGCATCCCCAAGACACGGGGGAATCGGAAACGGCCGTGAATTAAGTAAGCTATTAATCTGGGCTTCCATACCCAACATCCTGGCCTCCGAGGAATTAAGTGTTCTTGTTAGCAGGTCAACTTGATGCTTCATAGCTTCATACTCCTTAGGATCAACCGTCCCATCATCAGTAACACCTACGGCTTCAAGGGCCGACGGGTATCGACGAAAGGCTCGATTAGGCATCCCATAAACCGTCCCATGCCTTGTTGGGAGCAACCTTCTCAATCCATTGTTCTTTGTATTAACTCATCGGTCATCTGCGTGGTACTTGGTTTACCAAGTGGCTCGAAACTCCCCAAAGTGTTGTTGAAATTCGTTAAAATTAAAGGATGCAATGTTAATAGTCTAATTTAGTACAAAAAATATATTATTATTGTTAACTAACGACTTACCCAAGTTCGCTCGGACCTTGGCTCAACCCATCGTCATGTACCATCAGCGTTCTTCTCATTCCTCGTGTGAGTAATCTTAAAGATCTCATCTTGAGGTACCGCCTGACCCCTCTGGAGCTCCTACAAACAAATCAAAATTAACAATTAAAAAAGTCCGCAAAAACTATCCGAAAAACAGTCTAAAAAAAGTCCCAACAAAAAGTCCGCAAAAAACAGTCCCAAAAAAAAAAAGTTCACAAAAACAGTGCCAAAAAATAGTACAATAAAATGACCAAAAACTTGATCCAAAAAAAAAAAAAAATAGACCACAAAAACGATCCATAAATGACCAAAACAGTCAAAAAAAAAAAGTTTAGAAAAAAACGATCCAGCACAAAACGATCCCAAAAAAAGCTGTCCAAAAAAAAAAACGTCAAAAAAACAATCCCCAAAAACGAGTCCCAAAAAAACGATCTAGAAAAAATAGTCCGCACAAAGCAGTCCACAAAAACGTCCAAAAAACAGTCCAAAAAAAATAGTCAAAAAAAAAAAAACGATTCGTAAAAGCTGTCCCCAAAAAAGATCCACAAAAAAATCCAAAAAAACGATCTATTAAAAATAAAGTCAACAAAAAGCAGTCCACAAAAGCGTCCAAAAAATAGTCAAAAAATGACTAAAACGATCGTAAAAACGATGCAAAAAAAGCTGGAAAAAACAGATCCCAAAAAACCGATCCATAAAACCAGTCAACAAAACGATTCAACAAAATAACTAAAACCATTCCAAAATTGAACTAAAACGATCCCAAATAAACGAACCAACACAATCCAACAAAATCACCAAAACGATCCCAAAAAATAAAGAACCAAAAGCATCTTCCATAAATTTGAACCAACAAGAATAAGAAATGTCATTTGACAAAACTAAAGAAGGAGACATACCAGTATTTTCATCAAGTCCACTTGACTCGTGGCACCACTAGTGTGCGGCGATCCACCTTTCATCAAGTCTGCGCGGCCTTCCCATTTCAATTTCAAAAAAGTCGGATTAGTTGCCCGATATTATGACGGGTCCTTCCACCATTCATCTTGAATCCAATCGGTACAAATTATTACGAGCTCTAAGTAACGCATCCTTAAGTATTTTTGCCGCTTTTTTCTCAAAGTTACACGCTACTAAATCATGATGTTAGGCTTCCCGGGAACACTTTATGCAAAGAAATTAATATGATTAGGGAGCATATTAAAGGAATATCCCATAAACAATCAATATATAGTATTTTACTACAAATATTAAATACCACTATTTCCTAGAAACATCTGTAATCGGTTTTCATTTGCCCAAAAGACGGAACGACGCCTCCTCTCTCTTCTTTGATTGTCTTTGAAATCTTTTTGTTGCTTTGCACTCACTTATAGAAGTGCGTTAAAACAATAAGATAACTAGATGCTATAAAATTAGATGTCTTATAATAAAATAATTAAGTTAGGCAAATTAAATAAACTTATGTGTATCCAGTAGCTCGGTTATGAGACGACCGTTCAATAAAAATTCAAAACATCACATGGAGGGTCTCGCTTTTTGGGACGTTCTTCGTCGAAATCGAGCTACTTTCTTCCGCTCGGACGTCCCAATATGTGGAGTAGTTGATGTCGATGGTTGTGACACGGTCGGAGCTAGGAGTAGCTGTTAGTGGAGTACCACTCCCTAGTCACTCGACTGTGACACGTGATAAAACTCGGGGAGGCCATGTGGGATCGTCAAAGGTGTGATGGGGGCCCGAGATCATCGTGCATGTATTAATCTGTACGGCATTCTCCGAGGCCAAAAATATGGTGGCAACTGCGACATGGCCGGTCCGTGGCTCCGTGACAACCCGTACGCAACACGACATCGGAGGGCCAAGTGGTGGAAGGCAAGGTGCGGGATCTCTGCTCCCGTCAAGAAGGGGACACAGCTCTATGCCTTACGGTGGTATATACAAACCATTCTTTTTTGACTTTTTTGGAGCTTTCGCAATAACCTTACCCTTTTTGTCACACCCCGCCATCTACAAAATAAATATAAGTAAGTACTGTAATTAAATTATGAAACAAAGATTAAATGTTAATGGTAAATACTAACGCATAAAACAAAAAATCACCAAAATGACATTAGCATTGAACTACTGAAGTTAGTAAATCTGCAAAACATAAAATACCAACCAAATACCCAAACAATATGAGACACTTATAAATCTAACATTCAATTAACATTCGATACTTATAAGTCTTACAATCAATTAAATAAAACTACGAGATATTAAATAGTTCTAAAATGAAATACAAGCTAATTTTTCTTCATTTTCTTGCTCGTCGACCATTCTTCCTCATCGCTTGTTTCAATTTCATCATTTTCTTCTACTTCGTAGGTAACTTGTGCTACATCCCGCTTCTTCTAATATATGTTACGGATGCTCCGAGTTCGGTTTCTAATTATGAGTCGACTACTTGGTTAACATGTGATGTGTCGTCGATCTGAAAGGCGTTTGACGTTCATTCTCAACTTCCACACGACCAACCGGCTTGGTTTTAATAACCGCCACAATCGGACTTATACGGGTCTTAATGGATAAGGGATATAGTACACACCCTTAACATTGTGTGCAATGATGAAAGGATCGTAACACTATGAGCCTCCGCTTGTGCTTTACTTCAATTATATTGCACTCCACAGTACCTCTGTACCTCTTTTTGGGGTTGGATCAAACCGATTACATAGGAAAAGAACAATCTTTTTGAGAGGCAACGAGAATAATCTAACTCTAAGATCTCTCTCAACTACACCAAAATAATCAACACCGTTTTCTTCTTTAACCCACACACCACTGTTATTAGTTTTCATGTGGTTAGCACACTCTTGGGTATTAAATTTGAAACCATTAACAACATATTTGTCCATACAATGGACACTAATTGGTCTCCAAGATAAGTCCATCAAAAATTGATCATGAAAACCACACGGATTCTTGTAAACCTATTAAAAGTTAAGTATTAGAAAGTTAGAAATATTAGAACTCAAAACTTAGTAATGTTGCTACATTGGGTTAGAAAATTATATATAAAACTTACATAATTGTTAAACGAAGTCCCAAATTGGTCGGACACGGTTTCTTGGCCATGTATCTCCACAAAGAGAGGCTTTTAACAAAATGGAATTTAGGTTAGCACCTATTCTCAATTTAAATGATGAAATTTTGTAATTTTTGGTAAACTTACTCATAATAAGGTTGAACTTACGGGCAATTTAACAAGATATGTGTCGAAGCTGATTTATACTCCATTTGATTCAATGGTCTCTCACGTTTTTTGGACCCATCACCTGGTCGATTGAAGATCGATATGGGCTTCAACAAAGTGTCGATTAGGCCTGTTTCTCAAACAAGCCACATCGTTCTGAAAGTAGTAAGAACAGAAATGGGATGTTTCCTTGTGATAAACTTTGCACATTGAGCCTTCCACTTTCGATTTTTGCTTCATAGCCCTTTTTAACTTACCAATAGACCTGCATTTATATCGTGGTGTATTTTTAAAAAAATTTAAAAATAGATTAGATAGGAACAAAAAAAAAAATTGACTCATTACCTCTCGAAGGGATACATCCACCTATATTGAATATTCGAGCCGGCTTCGTATGCAGGTGAATTGGAAGATGTTCCATCACATCAAAGAACCCCGGTGGAAGAATTTTCTCCAACTTGTTTGTGATAACAGGAATATTCTGATGCATCCGACAAAGGTTATCCTCCCTCAACGTACTAGAACACAAGTCTTTGAAGAATAAACTAATTTCTGACATAGGTTTCCAGATTCGTTCAGGCAAGCCACTAAATGCAATAGGGAGTAAAGTTTCCATGAAAACGTGACGGATCCATGACTTTTCATCCCATGTATCACCTTGCTCCATATCAACACGTGATCCAAAATTTGATGCATGGCCATCGGGCATCTTTAAGTCTGGAGCCACTCACAAACTTTTCGCTTAAACACGCTCCATTGTGAAAGAATAGCTAGCCTTAGGCTTGAAGAACCTATTCTGTTTAGGTTGCAACCATAACTCTTTTCGTCCACAATACTCAATCAAGTCCATTCTAGCCTTCACATTATCTTTCGTCTTGTCCTTCACATCCATCACTGTGTTAAACAAATTATCAAAGTAATTTTTTTCAATGTGCATGACATCAAGATTATGGCGTAGAAGATTATCCTTCCAATATGACAACTCCCAAAATATGCTCTGCTTTGTCCAGTTATGGTAAACCCCATACCCATCGAATCTGTACGGTTCTTCTTCGGTAACTTTTGGGAGGTGTTGAACCCTCTCCCAAATATTCTCACCAGACAGTATTGGAGGTGGACAATCTTGTTCAATTGTATTATTCTTGAATGCACTTTTCATTCTCCTAAAGGGATGATCCATCGGCAAGAACCGACGGTGACAATCAAATCATGAATTTTTTTTGCCGTTTTTTAAAGTGAAGGACTTAGTATTTTCCACGGTGAGGACACGCCAACTTTCCGGTGTCATCTACCCGGACAACATCGCCATAACGGAAAATCATTAATAGTCCACATTAAAACGGCCCTCAAATTAAGTTCGCTCTTACGCGAAATGTCAAATGTCTAAACCCTTCAACCCACAATTGTTTTGGCGCGTCAACCAAAGGTTGCAAGTACACATCGATCAGACTTTTGGATTACGCGGGCCAGGAATAATGCAATTAAGGAATATATATGGACTAGTCATACACATCTCTGGGGGAAGATTATACGGTGTTATAAACACAGGACAACAAGAATATGGAGCGACGAGCGGTAATGCGAGTGAATCCGTCGAACATAAACCCAACCTAACGTTACGTGATTCGGTGCAAAGTGCGGATAGGTTCTATCAAAATGCTTCCGAGCCTCGCCATCCGATGGATGACACATAACACCGGTGGCCTTCTATTTTCAACTGTGCCATCTCATATGAGGAGCGAGCTATTAGATGCGTACAACCTCTTTAACCTTGGTATTAGAGGTAAATAATGCGTTGCCTTAACAGCCACTCTCTTCCCGCTACGTGTATGCCTAAACCGTTCACTACCACAAAACTTACAACATTCTAGATCGACGTCATCATTGTAGTATAACATGCAGCCATTTTCACAGCAATCAATTCTCACCGACGAGAGTCCCAACTTAGATACCAATCTCTTTGCCTTATAGTAATTATCGGGTATCTCTAGAGTCGGGCAACCAATTCATGCATGAGGTCGATCACAGAATCCATTGCCCGCTTGGGAACATTGTTATACGCTTTGATACTCGATAATCTAACGACGACGAATAATTGAGAGTGGGTAGAACCATCGTATGAGGCCGACTAGCTTTTTTTAACTTTTTATAAAAACGGTGGCCTCTTCATTGGGAGGTTCTTCAACATGGCCACTTGATTCAAAGCCCCGATCGTACATGCCATAACCATCTGGAACCATGTCGTGCATTCTAGAATTCTGGATAGTAGGTTCTACCATCCTACTACTTTCGCCCACAACAAAGTTCTGAAATCCACCCAAATTGTTACGCGTTTCTCCATGACTAGTCCAAACTGTATAATTACTTTTAAAACCTTTTTCCATTAGATGTCGCCTAACAATCTCTTCGGTCTTGAATTTCGTACATTCACATTTAGAACAAGGACACCTAACCACACCATGAATTGTAAAATCCTCAAGTGTTTTAGCATAGTCAACAAAATCATAAACGCCGGCTACAAATTCATTCTTCAACCCAAATCGACGGGATTAGTTCTATCGTACATCCAACTACGAGATTCCATCTACACAAATTGCAGAAAGTTTGAACTTGTTAAACCATATTTAATTTATATGATTAGTAAAAGAATTTTATTTCAAAGTATAACCTTCCTACCTATAATGCGCAGTTTGAAACTAGATAGATAAAGTACCTAAATCTTTTTAACTTTAATTAATAACTACATAATAACCACCCATGTATTAACAACTAGAAAAAATAGTACAAAAAAATGACTAAAAAACAGTCAAAAAAAAAGCAGTCCGCAAAAAACAAAACCCAAAAAACGATCCAAAAACGGTCCCAAAAACGGTCCAAAAAAAAAAAAACAAAAAATGACCAAAACAGTCCCAAAAATAACAAAAACGGTCAAAAATACGAACCAAAACAGTCCCAAAAAAATGAACCAAAATACTCCCAAAAAAATGGACCAAAACAGCCCAAAAACTTTGCTAATTGACAACTTCTATTTTTTTCCATTGACATACAGATGATGGAGAATACGTATAACCAACTAGGGAAAAAACAATTAGTAAAGAAGAACTAATTAATTGTGTCTAAATCTACATAACCAAAGTAAACCAACAAAATAATGGTTGATCATGATTAGCACTATGTGGTTCATATAAGCTGTCTTGCCTTATTAAGGACTTAAACTATTGATATTACTTCAAAAAATATAATATTGGGCCAAAAAAATAAATAAAGAGCACATAAATAAAGAACCAAAATAAATAAATAACACATAAATAAAGAATCAAAATAATCCTAAAAAAAGGACCAAAACAATCCAAAAAATAACATTCAATTTCAACTCAAAATCCAAAAAAAAAAAATAACCTAAAATAAACCCTAAAACAAATATTGGACACTAAATAAACTAAATAAAGTTATCAAATCTACTAAATATAGAAGGTAATGTAGCTAATAACATGAGATTATTATACATTGGTAAGTGTTCATGACATTGGAAAAAAAAATGAAAAACGTACACCGAATGGGCCGCGCGCCGACGTGGACCGGCGGTGGTACGAAGGCGGTGGGTTGAGGTACGGGGTTTGGTGGGGCGGTGGGTGGTGGTGTGGGTAGAGAGGAGATCTAGGGAGAGAGGTGGTGTGTATTGATAGAGAGAGGAGAGGGAGAGAGAGAAATTAAATGAAAGGACCAAATTAAAGTAAAAAAGACAATAGAAAGTAAAATCGACGCATATTTGATGTACATGTGGTATAAATGTTTTCAATTTTCGACCCGTGGTCGAAAATTGTTTTTTTTTTTTTTTTTTTTTTGATTTTTAATTTAAACGTTTATTTATTATTTATACAAAATTTAATTTCGACCACACGTGGTCGAAATTATATTTTCATTTTAAAAAATCGACATTTCGTGTGGTCGAAATTCTACCGAAAATAAAATAAAAAATTAAATTGTTGATTTTTCGACCACGTGTGGTCGATTTTTTTCAACCAAAAATGTGGTCAAAATTTTTTGGTCGAAAACACACTTTTTTTTTAGTAGTGTACCTTAACGTTATTTGGATCCAAACGACATTCTCTTTCTTTTAGCTGACTTTCTAAGTTTGAAAACTCATTTTATAAAACTCTGCTTATAAATATATATATTTGACATTTGTAAGTTTATTTATGTCCTTTTTATATTAGAGGAAAACAATAAAACCTTTTAATTTGCTAAAATACGTAAGTAAAATTAAAATAAAAGTGGTATCAGAGCTAAGTTTGACATAAAATAAGCTCTGATACCACTTTTAAATAATATTACAAATATAAAGTAAAGTAATAGTGATTAAATTTAGTAGGTGTCGTTTCTTTTCCATTCTATTTTTGGCTTCTTAATAGGCGTGTCAAGTTAATACATAACAAGTAAAAGTGAACAGAATAAGTAACACATTAATTTTGACAAGAAAAAAACTATACATAATACACCTACTGTATTTACCAATAAAAAAAAAAGGGCGTAGGCGTACACGCCATATTAAAAGATTTATTGGGAAAGTAAAATTTGAATTCAAATTCAAAATTTATTCAGAAAGGGAGAGTGTGAAATTTAAATTCAAATTCAAAATTTATTCAGGAAGGGTATTCCTTTAATAGAACATAATAAAAAATAAAGGTAAAATAATATAGATAAAAGATTCCCTTGAAAACCATGTGAAGTTACGTTTATACCCCCAGTTGTGCTAGGTTGTGACAAAAATCGCTGTGCTAATTATAATTTTTCGAAATGGATGGCAGAGTATAATACTGCAAAATGATTAGAAACTGACTATGTAGAGTACTAAAAGACAAACACAGAAACAGATAGTTTAGGATATTGCTAAAAGTATACAAGTTGAATTAGAAAAACAGTTCTTTTAAATTGAAAAACGACAATTCTTCCTAACTGAAAAACCTTAAAATTTATGCAACTTAGCTTTTCTAAGTTCAACTTACAATGAAGGAGAACGAGGGGAGAAGTGCACAACTCTCGTGCAAGTACTGTACTAAAAATGTTTCTTACTTTTCAAAACTCAAATTATTATGTGCTTGGTTTCTCACACAAGTTTTGTCTCCCCGTGGAGGATCACCACCCAACTTATAAGCAAAGAGAGATAAATTTCACAAATTTTCAACGTTTGAGAAATTTGCAGTTTTAAGTAGGGAGAAAGATCCTCTCCTTTTTTCTTTTCCTTTTTATTTTCTGGAGCTGTACTGCAGTATTTTGATTCATCTAAATATAGTTGAACTCGTCTCTATTCACATGATGTGATTTCTGAATATGAATTATAAAATGGTCTAGTTCCTATTCACGATGCTCTTATATGTATTTACTAGTACTCCTTGATCTTGAGGTTTTTTTTGGGCTAAATATATCAATAGCAGCCCCTATTGATGCTTTTATTAATAGGAATCAAAGAATCCAACTGCAAAGTAAAGCACATAATATTCAAAATTTGAACTAGCTAAAATAAGATAAAAGCTTCTAATTGAAAGAAAACTTTTGTTGCTTGCTTTCCCTCTTCTGTTGCACCTTTTGTATCCGACTTTTTTTTATCATGTTGATGCTTCAAATTGACAAGTATCAGCATAAAACCAGAACAAAGAACAATTGCAGTTTCTGGACCTGTTGTTCACTGCTCATTACCATCAATCAACCAATCTTCTTAGTTTTGATCTTGAGTTTATCTTGTTGCTACAAAGGATTAATGTGATTATTGGTGAATATACCACAGATTTTAACAAATTATAGTTGAAATACAAAATGAAAAACGAAGAACAAAGTAAATAAATATTCGGTAGCCGAGGCGCGGGATATCTTGCTCTTTAAGGAGATTCGAAGCTCGGCTGACACCAATGGCCCAAAGAAAAGATAACTCTCGACTTGTCCCCTCGGGGATCACAATGAAATTTCGTCAACATCGTGTGACTCAAACAACTCCGAACTAGTTGAAGAGTCCAAAGCTCCTGATATTTGGCACAAATATCTGATTTAGTGTCATTGGCATTTCACTTCTTAAGTACTTTAATCGCAGTTTTGAATGCAAATTGTTGTATAGGAGCTTATTTTGGTATGCTTGTGTGAATAGGTACAACAAGGACCAATGGAGGATATTTTGAGCAGTTTTTTACTGATCCCGAGGCTTTGCACGGTGATTGAATGTTGGAAAGGAAGTTCCAGTACTTGAAGGAAGAATCCGACCACGCGGGAAGGGTCTCGTACGGCGGCCGCGCGCGTTGCACGGGCCCCGCCGCACAAAAACCCCTTTGAATCTCGCATAGCCTCAGATCGGGCATCGCGCCGCGTGACAAGCGCGCACATAGAGATCATGCGGCCAGCCACGCGACACGCCGCGCGCACAAGTGGCGCGCTGTCTACCCAGATCGGATCGGGGCCAACTTATTTTATTTTTACCCTAGCGGATAAATAGTCATTTTTAACATTAAAGACCATTGACGAATTTTCGAGACTCGCGAAACTCTTCGTTTTATTCCTCTTCTATTATTTTTCTTTACCGAAACCCTATGTTAATCTAATTTTGCCCTTCTCGAACTTAACTAAACACCAATTCGGGGGGGGGCGTAGCCATGAATATTGATTG
>NC_081346.1:68276661-68381631 GCF_029784015.1 Lycium ferocissimum | reverse complement strand
ACCTTCCTTCAACCAAAAAAAATATTACTCTCTTTTGTAGTGAATTAGTTGGAGACTTACTCTCAACTCTCCCTTTCACTACACTAACCTCACTTTATAACATGTTATCACACAACAACACAATATTTCTTTAATATTTTTTCTTCACACCAAAAGCTAAGATCATTTCTATTTATAGGTGAGAAATCCATCCTTGGAGTGAATAGGATGAGTAGTGGGTTAATAATGTGAGTAAATAGTGGGAAAATTATAATTTGGAGGTTACATGAGTTACAAGAAGAAAGTGGAAGAATAATGAGTTAATGGAGAAAGAGTTACAAAGAACTTATGGCCACATTCTTCCTCTTAAATGGTCACTAACGTGAATGTTGATAAATTTAGCACTTTAATATAATATGTTTAATATTAAAATGCTAATAACCCAACAGTGATCAATCATTAAAGAATTAATAAGGAAAAATTAATCAAATTATTTTTCTTATTTAACATTTTCTTAAAGGGTGCATAAAAAATTATCCTACAACTAAATGAGAATAAAGGGAGTAATTAATAAAACTTAGTATCACATAAAATGAAATAAAGAATATGATATATTATCACATGCCAATTGGCACACCAGTTCTGACTTCGTTATCATTTGTTGGATGGTTTTTAACTGCTATACCTGCGTCTTGTACTCCTACTATATGTTGGATGATCAAAAAGAACAGCTCAGTATACAAAGCATATCACGTTATGTATTTAATATTGTACCATCATCTTGTAACGCGAAGATTATTGAGAAGAAGCTGCCCATTTCATTTAAAATTAAATATTGTTAAAAACAAAGGAAAGTGTTGCCAAGATATGTAGCAATTTTTACATCTAGCACGTATCATTGAAATTGTACTCAACATAAACCAAATTATTTTCGTCGCGTTATCCAATTCCTTATAGGTCAAACTATTAACACAATCTTAATTCCCTTTTTTTCTATTTCGCAAAGCATTTGTATCTATGATCATTATATGACTTCTTATTCCTACTTGTTATATTTGGTTCTTTTTAATTGACTCAGAGTAATGAAATTTAGACAAGAAATGAATGGAAGAGATGTTTATTAGTGAGGTTGTGGTCTACTAATAGCTCCGTCTAATTAACATGATTATTATATGCCTTACTTTAAACTGTTAAAATAACATTTAATAAATTACCTATTATGACGAATTTGTGATAACACCTATCATTATTGATCACTTTGGAGTTTGGCCAACACGAGTACTTGTTTGGTTATTTGTGTTTAAATGTGTTTAAACAGATACTCAATCAACATTAAAGTTAATTAAGTGATTTTTATGTCTAGTTTCATAATGTTTATTATTGTCACACATGTACTTATTTAATATGTGGTAATACACCAAAAACATTATAGTGAAATGGTTAGGATTTCTCCACCCTGAAATAGAATATCTCTCGATAGGGAAGCCATCTTTGACGCAAACCAAATTAGTTCCCACTGAATTTCAGGATACCAAATGATTAAACCGATCTTTTTTTTTATTGTTTTACAAAGTTAGATTTGGGTCGTTACTGAACCGACTTATCCAAGTATGGGCCAGGATGGGCAAACTATGATTAGAGCGACTTGACCCAAAGAGGGGCCCAAACTGTATGATAATGTTTGACCATCAGCCATACTACTGGGCCTACGCTGGATTGAATTGTACAAAATGTTTTGAAAATTAAAGAGAAAGTTACATATTTGGCCTCTTGCGAAAAATAATAAACCACTAGTTAAATATACAAAATCTATACATTAATTATGTGTAAAATATGTATATTATATGTCTCTCTCTCAATATACACACACACATTATTCGGCTATTATTTTGGTGGATGGTGATACAATGTAAACATCCCAAAATTAAAACTAATAAATTGTCTTGGACATGGATGACATTTGTATCTCTCGTACTAAGGATAAAGCGGATAGTCACTTTTAACATATGCTATCAAATATTAGTCATTATTTGAAAAGGATGAAAAAAAAAATCAAATATTAGTCATTATTTACGAGCTATTAATATTTAGCCATTTTCTGCACGAAAAAGTATCCCTAATTGAAACACGGAACAACTTCAAGTCTTCAACAACTGGTGCTGAAATTCAAAGACTTGCCAAGTGGACTCAAGGAACGATTTACAGGGTTTTAAAAATTTGTTGGAATTTCAAAATCAAGAAACAATTCATTGGATTCAAATCATTATAAGTTCAAAACGAAGAAAGATTCACGGGGTTCAAACCTTTATAAGTTCTTCTGTATTTTAAATAGGGTATTTTGTCCAAAATTGATTTTTGTATTAAAGTGTAGTTGTTTACCTATTACTTTTCAAACTAAAATTTCATAATAGACCCGAAAATTGGGCATTCCATCTATTTTTTATGCCAATTACCCTAGTTTCTAAGAGCTTAAACTTTGCATATTGTGAGATTCTTGATGTGGGAAGTCATAAATTCTTTTTTTTTTCCTCCTTTTTTGACGATTTTAAAAAAAGCTATTAATTCGTTTAGTCATATCATACGCGACTCGACAAATCCAATGTATTCATCACATTCGTTTAGTCATATCATACATTGAGTTTGTATAATTCATTGTGCAGTAGACTAAAATGTCTGTTTGTGTTTCTTTATACATATTTTTGGCAAATATATCTTATTGATTAATTTGGTTTATGATGGATATAAATTATTCATATAATTTTAGTATATAAAAATAAGATTTTAAATTAAAGCATGAATAATTATATCCAATTCTCGCATTTTCTAACAAATCTTGCAGGAAAAAGAACACATGAAAAAGGAGAAAAGAAGAAGCTAAAAATATTAAAAAGAGGAAGAAGCTACTTTTGCCAATATGGAACATGTCATCTTGCCAATATGACATGTGAGAAATGAAGAAAAGAAGTCACTTTGCCCAAAGTAATCTCGTTTACTTTGCCCAAAGTAATCTCACTTACTTTAGGCAAAAAAAGCAATCAAAGGGGCATTGTTATTGCTATAAATAGAGACATCTTTTGTCTTAAAGATCATTCAGTTGTGAAGAGGACACAAGAACTATTCTTGGTCTCTCTCTTGTCTCTTTCTTTTAGTAAAAATATTTTTAGTCCTTTAATTTTCTATTTAGTTTTTCTTACTCCATCATGGAGCAATTTTCTTTAGCTGAGATACTAAATGAACCTTGATACAGTTATTATTATGAACATCTTAATTTTATTATCTTCTTATATTGAGATTTTCTCTTTATCATCTTTATACACCAAGTAGTTGATATTAATTATATCTATTAGTGGGTACAGTCAGACCTCTCTATAACGGCATTTGTGTATAACATCACCTCTCTATAACAGCTAAGATTTTTTGGAACCGATCTTTTATGTTATATTTTACTTCTCTATAACAGCATTTTACTTATAACAGCAACGGCCAACTTTATGACAGTACGCTCTTTGTAAAATTACCCCCCATATAACAACTATCGCATTTTTCGGGTAATATAGTAGTTAATTATCTTTATAAAAAATAGAATATATATGGTTACCAATAATAAGTGTATAGATTTTGATCAAATAGTTAATTTGATACTTTAATATAATATATTTATGACGAATATTACATATGAATACATATTTGTAATCTAAGAATATCACTGTCTTCTATAACTTTATTTAATATACATATAAATATCATTGTTTTATTACAATAAATAAAAGAGCTTCATCGAAAAATATTTAATTTGATATTTTAATATACTATATTTCTATAGATTTAAAATGTTTGTCTTAGAGCTTAAAACTTTATACATTCAGTTATGAATTTATTGAAATTGTATTAACTTTCTTAAATGTTTAGTTAGTGAAGTATTCATATCTTTGAGAGTTAAATTTTAAATAATTTGTTATTTTTTACAACATTAAAAATAAAAAGCATAGGTTTTATGCATCTTTTTTGCCTATAACAGCCACATATTATTTAAATGGCAAATGCTGTTATAAGTGTATAACAGCAACTCTCTGTAACAACCAAAAAGTTTCGGACCCAACGATCTTTTGTTATAGAGGGGTTTGACTGTATAACTAAATCTATTTATCAAAATCTTTATCTTGTTGTTTTATTTCTTATTCGGGAGAAGAGAATGATTTTAACAAGTTTGTTGATTTAATTAATCTTTATCTTATTTCTTCCAGTCCTATTCTCACGGAGGGATTGACTCAAATAGTTGATCGATTTGAGAGATACTTATCTTATTTCTTTCAGTCCTATTCTCATGGAGGGATTGAATCAAATAAGTTTATTGATTTCGCAAAGACTAATCCAAAGAGGTTTTTGTTCACTTGGTGCACTCAATTAAGATAATTCTTGTTTGAAGCCATTACTTTAATTGGTTAACTACACTAATCGAAAGAGGTGTTATTAGTCAATTATTGTTTAATGTCGCTAATTGACAATATATTGATAGTATAAGCGAAAGTGGCGCTATTACTATATTGTCGTTATGTGGAGTGGTCGAATTAGAAATAAGCAATCATTTTAAACAAGGTCTTTGTTTTACTGTCAATCGATTAACTGCACTTATCGGAAAAGGTGTTATTAATTGATTATTTTTATATCATTTGGTTGTATTAGAAGTAAGCGATCATATCATTGAATGATAAACTTTTGATTTTATCATAATTATTTTATCTTGTCAATTCAAAATATCCAACATTTATCTTTTATTAGAAAAAATTATTTCTCACTTTGTTATTTTAATTTTAAAACTTTTAAACAACTCTTTCATCAATTTGATTATCTCAAATAGTAACAAAGATAACACAAATCTGTAGCATATATAGGTGGTTTCAATCTCTTTGGGACGATATTTTAAATTTTACTATAATTTGACAGAGTACGAGCAGAAAAACCTATTAACATTGCCCTCGTCAAGTTAGTAACGTAAATATAAGTTTTCACTCAAATCTTTTGAATCCGTCAACTTGAGTAATTCTCAGCTAAACCTTAAATCTATTTATCTCACATTTTTTTAAGTTTTGATAAATTAGACGAGTTACTATTTTATATGTCACATTAACAACACTTACTTTCAAATAATGTAATTTTATCCTAAATTACTTAATAAGTAGCTACTCCTATAAGAAGCATCTACTTATTTCACATGCTAATTCTATTGTTATACAATTGACTTGAGTTAATGTAATTTAAGCCACTCAAATCTTTTGAATATATTGACTTGAACAACGCTCATACAATCCTTAAATTATTATATCAATCACAACCGTTGAAGTTTTAGTAATTTACCCAATTTACAATTTTATATGTTAAAATTAACGTTGACATCTCATTTGATGGACAATATTCACTTTGAAGTTCGATTGATCCGAATTCGTCCCCCTATCTCCAAAAAATATAATTTTCTGCTAATATGTTTTAGTGGTAAGTAAGTCTTCACTCCTAGCATTCATGTACTTGTCTCACATGGTAATTATTCCTTGATTTTTTTTTATTTTTTTTTGTCAAATTCTATGTCCAAATACAAGCACCTTATTAACCTACTCTCCCCCGTCTCAAATTATCCGTCACGATTCTCTTTGACACGCCCTTTAAGGAACATTAATTAGGAGGGGGTTTTAACTATTTTCCCCTCAATTGGTATTTGAACAACCATAACATCACCTCATAATTGAGGTGTTTGTAGTCTTCAAGCACAATACTCCCTCCGTTTCATAATAAGTGGTGTTTTTATCTTTTAATTTTGTTCAAAATAAGTAGTGTTTCATAAATTCAAGCAGGCATTAATTTTTTTCTTTCAATTTACCTTTATTTAAATAAATGGAGTTTTACATAACCAAGAAACCATTAAAGAGCTATACTTCTTTCTCAAACCATTTGATTAAGGGTAACTTAGTAAAATATTTTTTTACTTTCTAGCTAGGAGCGCGTAATTCTCTTAAGGTGTGTGCCTAAACTAAAAACACTACTTATTATGAAACTGAGGGAGTAACTACTAAGGGTGAAATGAGAAAAAGGTAATTAACTCTAAAACGATAAAAAATTTGAGACAACTGTTTTTGGAAATCACGATAAATAATTTGATGGAGGGAGTCATTCAAAGAAAAAGTAAAGCAAGAGTTATTCAATGTACCTTATGAAAAACACAATTCGAACAAAACCAAGAAAATACAGTGCATAACAATTTTAAACCAAGAAAAAGGAATCCTGCAGGATGCATTAAATTAACAATTTTATATCTTGTAGTGGTTAAATTCAGATCAATCTCTGTCAATTTATAATAAATTACAACAACCAAAAACAATTTCTTTAATTTCAGCAGCATTTACGAAGACGATAAAAACAGATAGAGGGATTATTAAACAAAATCATGCAATTCTTGTTCACGATGTTTCTCGACGTTGACTTACTTCCATTAATGTTACTGTCCCATTTTCGTGGATGCAATGAATTTGATTAGCCTGCAAGATTCAAGATTCCTGAATTATCTTTTTTCTCACATGATATGAGCCAAAGCGGATCTTGCATTTGGAATTTATTGGTTATGCGACACTTTGCTCGCTACCGAACCCCTAACCCACTTATGTTACTAGAAGTAGTGGAGTCAGAATTTTTATTAAGGAGTTTCAAATATAAAAAAATAAACAGAAGAAGAAGTCAGGGGGATTCAACATCTATTATATTTACATAAAAAATAATTTTAACCTTATATAGAATAAATTTTTTGAAGAAGGGGAGTCAAAGGAACCCCTTGCGCCCAAGATCTGCCCCTGGCTACTAGGTTCGTGGCTTATTATATGTATATTTTAGTAGATTTTTCAATATATATACAGTATCTGATGCTAAAACTATTGTTTTGTGTCGAACTCGTATAATAAAATATGTATCCGTCCTTGTTTGTCAAAGGATTTATGGTATAACTACTGACAATGCAAATGGGTTTTACGCAATCGGTGCAGCTTAACATGTTAAATATTAGTTGTCTTACATTTCAAGTTAGTAATTTCTAAATGAGTGATTACTTCTTTAATAAAACATTTAAAATAACTTAAAGGTGTATAATACTTTTGTACTGCCAGTACATAAAAATTAAATATTTGTGAAATTGCTTCACCAAAGAAACATAAGTCCTTGTCAACAATTAATTTCTTCATTCTTTCTCACAAGGCTTTTACTACTCCTTTGCCCCTTTTTTTCTCTATGGAATTTTTTTTGTTGAGTGAAAGCATTTTTGTTGAAATATAATTTTGTTGTAAGTTGTAATTACGGTAAGCATGATTATACAAGCTTGCTGTGTATATTAAAAGATGCTTGTTTCTCCTGTCTTTGTCCATAACTTGAAAAATGAGTATTTTACTTTTGATATTTCCTTAAAAGTACATTATCTCAACATATTACCTAAATTAGTGAATTACTCCTTTCAAATTTGCCCTTTTTAGTTGCGTGATAATAAGTAGTATGACATTTATTCTACCATGCAACTTTTTACACCAAAAAAGGAAAAATATTCAAAACAACCATATCTTTTAGTTCTAGAAGGAAGTCAGTAGCGCACTGTTTTGCATGTGTAGTTAAAAATAGGCACAAAAGTTTAAAAGAGAAAAACAAAAGATTTTTACACTTATAGTAACACATTGACTTTGCATGTATAGTCTAATAATGCAATTTCATTTTATATAATCAGATACTCCCTCCGTTCACTTTTACTTGTCCACTATTTCTAAAATAGATCTTCATTTTCACTTGTCATTTTTCACATATCAAGATAAGATAATATTTTTTTTCCTGTTTTACCCATAGTATTAATTACTCACTTCAAATCATTTTTCAAATCCAATAAAAATATGCATCAATTAATATGGGTATATTGGTAAATTACATACTCCATTTATTATTTCTTAAATAGCGTGAAAAATCCAAAGTGGACAAATAAAAATGAACGGAGGGAGTATATGATTTTAATTTTATCAAAACTCATATTTTCGCACATTTTGTTCGCTATAATTGTTCACGGCTAACGTCGCTCAAAAATTTAAAAAGAAAAGTATTAGATAAAATTATACAATCCACTGAGATTTACAGTCCGACACTTCAATTTTGACCTTATAGAACTAGATACATGATTTTTATCTATCAAAGTTCTCTTTTTGTATATCTTATTCGCGATAACTATGCACGGTTGATCCTTCTAAAAAACTTTAAAAGAAAACACGAGATCAGATTACACAATTTTATCGAGATTCAAGATGTTGTCGTCTATTGATTGTAATTCTATCTGTACATGCAATTGGATATATGATTTTAATTTCATTAAAGATCCTCTTTTCCTGTATCTCATTTGCTATAACTATCCAGAATCTATCCTATTAAAGAACTTTTAAAAAATACGGGATCAAATTTACACAATCCATCGAAATCGAGTAGCAATCTAATTGCAATAATTTCACCTTATACAACTAGATATATATGGTTTTAATCTCTTCAAAGCTCCTTTCTAATTAATCTTTTCTTACTATAATTAAGTACAACAACAATATACCCAGCCTAATCTTACAAGTAGGGTCTGGGGAGAGCAGAGTGTATGCAGACTTTACTCCTGCTTTCCGATAGACTCTCAATTTAAGATCTTGTTACAATTAACTATTCACGATAAATTTCACCTAAAAAGAATTAAGCCTCTGAACAACATATTTGATTAAAGTCAAAGTTAGAAAAATGATACCGTAAAAAAAAAAAAGAATCTTTAATGTAATAAATGAAGAAAAGAATCCCAATGTAAATGGATAATCTTTGCCTCTTCTAACATGCCTATATATGTACATAGTCAACAACCACTTTACTACATATCTACACTACACCAACTTCTCAACCCCATTTAATACATTTCTTTGCTTAAATTCTTCACACTTTCATTCATTCTCCTCAAACCCAAAGAAAAAAAATGTCTTCTGAGAGAGCAAATCGCCACCAAAGGAGACCATCTCAGAGTTTTAATTTTGTCCTTCCGGACAACATTTCGTTAGTTGATCCGCTAGCGTTGGCCGAGGCCGACAGTACTGGCGGCGGCGAGCAAAATAAGGTTGTTCCGCCGCCGCCAAAATCTGGCCTAGGCCGGACGGCTAGCGGTGTTACGTTACCGCCGTTGCCGGTTGAATCAATGGAGAAAGAGGGAACATCACATGCAAGGGAACGACGTCAAGGATGAAATTAAGTAAAATGTACTACATTCGGATATTAAATATCTGATAAGTATTTAATTATACATGTTTTCAGTTGCATGATCAGTTGATATAATCTATATGAATCTTTCTTATTAATTAGTGTTCTTTATCTTGTTACATTTTCATTGATTTATCATTTTCTTATTTACTCCCTCCGTCCCAAAATAAACACACCTTAGGAAAAAAAAATGTTCTGGAATAAGTGTTATCTTAGGAGCTGTTTGCACATGATCTGAAATCATGATCATTTGAAATTAAAGTTTTATTTGGACATGCAATTTGAATTTCTTAAGCTGTATTTTTTCTTATAAATATAAAAATCCCACAAGATGTGAAAACTAGGCGCGTACAAAGTAAACCGACAAATCGCACCATACCAATAAATCGAGAAAAAAACCCGACTAGTGGTTTGATTTGACTTAGTTTGGTGTTGGAAAATAAAACCCGACCATAATTGGTTTGCTTTGGTTTTAGCTAAAAAAAGTCAAACCGAACCAAACCAACCCGGCATTACATTTATTCAATTTTTACAATATTTTATACATAAAATATTTATTTGTAATGTAATTTATAAATATTTCTTAAATTTTTTCGTAGTTTTTTTGTCTATTATCAAATTATTTCAAGCTTGAACTTAGAATTTTGAATTTCAACAAGTTTTATATCCCATGGATGTTAGTAACTCAAAGAAAGTCCAAACCAAAACCAAAACCAACTCATCACTAATGCTAACAAAAGAAATTCAATTCTATGACTAGGAATGACAATAATGTTGGATATTCTTTAGTTTTGCAAAATTGATCTAGAGAGTGAAAATACATAACTTAATTTTTTTTCCTTGTCATGTATTAATACTTATTAGCCGTACTTCTTTTAGTATGACTTAGTATTTTTAGATTATGGTCAATTTCTTTATGGCTTATTAATTAGCAATATTTATTTTAACCGATTTTATTGTCCTTTTTGTTGAATATTTTAATACAATATTATCACTCATCTCACATTTTGTGTTATTTTCTTAAGAAACACCTTAATTATATAGTTGTATCTTAACAGGACAAAGGAAATATTTGAAGTAAAAGTTATATGTGTTTGTATGAAGACTTTTCCGGGAAAAAATCCAAACCCAAGAAAAAAGAATAATCCGAGAAAACCCGAGGTTGAAAAGCCCGAGAAAACCCGAGGTTGAAAACCCCGAATTTTATTGGTTTGGTTTGGTGTATAAATCTAAAACCCCGATGCAATTGGTTTGGTTTGGTATTTAAAAATCCGAACCAACCCGGTCCATGTACACCCCCTAGTGAAAACCATCAAAACTTTCCTAATTCTTACACAATCTTACCAAATGAGCAAGTCGTAGTTCATAACAAAATTAATATGCTACTAGAAGGCATTTATAAAAAATAAAACATCAATTGATCAAATTTTATTTCAATAAAATGAAAAATTGAACACGAGTTGTAGTGTAACTATCCTTTAATATAATCCCTCACATGGTTGGTAAGAGTAAATTTGTTATAAATATATTACCAACTTGTAAATCTTTTAATACTTGATATAAATGGTTGGTAAACATGATTGGTAAATATATATACCAACTAACTATGGATCTATTTTTACAAAATATAAACTTATGGGTCAACTTTTACATTTAAAAAATTTGAAATCATGATTTGGAATCCCAAATCATGCCATTTTGGATGATTTGGCTGATTTCATCTTATGAGATGAAATCTGATGTCCAGACGCCTACTTAGAAATTTGAGCTAAATTTGGCAATTGTTTACAACTATGCTTTTAACATTAATGAAGTAGTCCTCTTTAATATTACTTAATTTTCAAAAAACATCTAATAAATTGGGCCAGTTTAGTAAACTTCACATTTCTTAAGGTGTGTTTAGTATGAAGGAAAATGTTTTCTTAGAAATCAAGTGAGTTTCTTACTTATTTTCTAGTGTTTGATAAGTAAGCAAAAAATAATTATCCTAAGAGTAATTATATGTAATTTAGCAAAATACTATGGGGGTGAAACGGGAAACATGAGTGGTGGTTCAGGGGGTGGCGGGGGTGGGTTGGTCAAGGGATGGGGGTTGGAGGCATTTGGTGGGTGGAGATGAGACAATGACTTGGAATATCACAGGAAACTTGTTTTCCCTACTTCCATTAAGGAAGTCATTTTCCTCATTTTAAAGTAACTTGTTTTTCAAAACATTTTGACCAACCAAATATGAAAAAATTAAAAAAAAAAATACTGAAAAACATTTTCCTCTATACTAATCACACTCTTAATGGGCGTGATTTTTTATAAGACAGCATTTATCTTGTGACGGAGGGATTTGCTGCGCAAATTGATATCTAGTATTTTTGGACAGGTGCATTAACGGCCGATTTAATAAATGCAGTAAACTCGCTACTTTCAACTTAAATTACATTTTATATGAAAAAAATTAAGTATGTAAATATAATAAAAGTGCACTGATCATTATGTACATTGTAGTTACTAACTCTAAATTCTACTATCTCTAAATTCTTATTTTTTCTAATTTGTACGTTGTTCAAGCATCTCGTAACTTAGCTTCAATTATATGTTTATAGAAATGTAGATGCTTCCCTGAATTTTTTTTGGGCAATTTGCACGATTGTCCTTATTCAGGGGCGATCTTTAGTTTTTACCCCTCAAATTGCTAGTCTTTAATTTTTGTCCTTCGCCTGAAATATCTCGAGGTTCTGGGTTCGAACCCTGACTCAGTCACAAAAAAATTAGCAAGACAGAATTTCGTTGTAAAATTAAGCCTAGGCCTAACTTTTGTAGAATTCTAGCAGAGTAATTTTTTTTTTTTTGCCTTGAGGCAAAAGATTAAGGAAAATCTCTGCCTTAAAGTAGAATTTTGAGGCAAATTTTGCCTTATAAGGCGTAACTTTTCGCGAAACCTTGCGTTGCGATTTTTCTTTTGACTGAGCGGAGTTTCGAACCCAAAACCTCACAGTATTTTTGATCACTTTTTTAAGCGAAAGGCAAAAGTTAATGACCAGCAATTTGAGGGGCAAAACTTAAAGACCAGCGCCTTTAATTTGAAGGCCATTCCGTGCAAAAAAATGATTCTTTTTGCTAATGAGATAGGTTAATAACCAAGAAAATTACCTTTGTTTATCTTTACACTTGTATATTTTGCGTAAAATTAACTGATAAAAATATAACTCTCTCCTTTACTTTTTAACAAAGAATCAACTTAAATCGAAGTAGTAAACAAAGAATTTGGTCAGATATTTGTGTAAATTGTCCATTATTAACTTTGTTCATCGTTACCTGCTTAAATTCAGCTCACCTAAAAGTTGGGTTGATTTGGGCTAATTACATAGCCCTAAATTGACTCATGAGAAGCTTTATCAATATATTTAAATATTTTTATTCGATATGTTATATATATATATATATATATATATATATATATATATATATCTACACAAAGAAGAAAAAAATATTTTCTTATTTTATTTATTTAGTACTAATTGTAAACAAATTATAAGATGACAAACCAAGTAACTAAAACTTCGTGTGAGTTGACCGAGTTGGACTTGATTCGCTGTTTAGCTCATTTTAAGGCAATTCATCTCAATCCAACTAAAGCTGGATAGGGTTGGACAATGACCTATTTATTGATTCAGTCCATTTTAACCAATCTGAATAAAAAAAAAGGTTGGTTTAGCCTTCCCGATGACTACTCTAAAGGGAAACTAAATGTCTTATAGTTAAGAGAGCCCCAGATTGAGACTCGCTCTTCTCGTTCAAAAGAATAGTTGTCTTCCTAGTTGACTAGTTATTAATTTTTGGCATCAAAGAAAGTAGAGAAGGTTGGGACGCAAGGTTAAATCCAACACAAACCACCATTTATGACCCTAATTTTGTGTAACTTTGCCCAATGTAGCATTTGATGAGAAGAAGACCATTTGAAGAGAAACTATGGTCCAAACAAAGAATTTGTTATTAGTGGAGACGTATGGTGTCGCAAATATAAACCTGTTGTTATATACTATATGTAATTTCTTCATTAATATTAGATTAATGTCTGCCTTACTTATTTTGGTCTCTGGATCTTTTTATTGGAAAATCACATTTCCTTTAGAGTTTCTCTTGTGAAGCATTTCACTCTTATGCTAGTAATTAGTTGGCTACTTATTTAGTTTTATCTTATGGTTGGATGTAAAAAAATCTTAACTTGCGCCAATTATATGTAGGCTTCCCATATCTCAGTTTTTATTATGTAAGAGCATTTCCTGACTAGGATAAGACAGAGATTTGGACTTCTATGGGCTGCCCATATTAGCCCATGTGTTTAGACATTCTAGACTTCAAGTAAAAAAGAAAAAGAATACATGTGTGAGAATTAATCTAAATAGCAGCCTACCTAATCACCGAAATTAAAAATAACTGATTGAAATATAATATGTGATAATCTAGGTAGCCGATCTGATCGTCTTTTTGTGTAAAGTTTCCTATATAGCTCTCTTGCTACTTTTTGTTTTATAGTCACTGTCCTTGAGTTTCAATTTCTATAAGCAAAACTTTAGAATAGATTTCACTTTTTAAAGTTAAAACTCTAGGACAATAACTATTTTTTAATTACAGGAGGATTGAAAAGTGGCTATTTGTGAATTTGAATTTATAGATGGTCAATTAACTTTTGTTTTATTGCACAAAACTCACACCAAAAAAAAAAAAAATGTTTAATTACTTTAGTACAATAAAGTGAGAGTTAGAATAACCATCTGCGAAATCAACTCTAAACTTGACTGACTTCTTACTTTCAGCAACACTTTTTCTTTGTATAAATTACGTTAAGTATTCTTATACTGACACTCGGTTTACATACACTCCCTTTTATTTTCAAATCAAATACTTAATACCCTTACCTTAAAATTAGTTAACACTATCAACGTATGTTATAAATACTAAACTAACCCTACAACAATCATATTTTCCAAATCTATGTCGTGCTGCTGATGAAGTGGGGCTATTTTCCTATTTATTTTATGTTAGTCATGTCTAAAATTCTAGTCAATATAGTGTGGTGTAAATATTCGAATACGTTGTTGCCTTATTTTCTTCTCGTGCTTTTTATTTTTGTTCAGGCTTTGATGAAACATCAGCAATTGAAACTGTTATTAGCAAGTCGCCCATTAAACAAAAGATATGAAGAGACCTGGTTGTCTACCAATTCTCTCAAATAGTGCAGTAAGTAAATAACACAAGATTTTACCGTGGAAAATTCCTTACTCAAAGAATTAAAAATCACGACCTACCATGCAGGATTTCACTTCACTACACTGAGCAACTTCAGATTACAACCTCTTGCAATTTAGGAATTTAACTCACATAAATTCCTCACCCTTACAATAAACCTATTGTAAGCTACAACTCTTAACTACCCTTAGCCAAGCACACAACCACATTTGACTAACTCTAGCCAAACCAACCAACTAATACACTTGACCAACTCTAGCCAAGGGTACTGATAAATTGGTATTTTACCAACTTATCTCTTCTTTAATCTTATATTTTTGCTATGTTTGATTAAGAAAATAGTGCATTTAATATTGTTTACACCTATTTTATAGGTTTTATGTGATTTAGAAGTGATCGGAAGAAATCAAGTGAAAATAAAGTCAAAAAGAGGCCAAATTGGACAGAAACTAAACAGTTTTGCAAAACTGTTAAAACTGGACAGTTTTGCAAAAACTGGATAGTTTTGCAAAAACGGGACGGAACTGCAAAAACTGAAATCTGGGGCATATTTTGTCATTTTGGACTTGGAAAAATTGGGCAACTATAAAAGCATGACTTGGTGAAATTATTCATGTCTTTGGCCATTCAAAACAAGTATTGAAGAGCGAGGGTTCTAACACACACTTGGGGAATGAAGATTTGAAGATTTTGATGAGAATTTCTTAATCCTTTACTCATTTCTTCCTTTTCTTGCTATGTATTGATTATCTAAGTGTGTAGCTTTCTATTCCATTACTTGAATCTTGTTTATGAAAATATTCTTGATTAAAGTTTGGTTTGAAACTCTTGTTTTGCTTATGTATTGAATGATTTTATTCCTAATGAGGTGGGCTATTTTTTCTTTAATTAATCTCGTTCTTGAATGTTTCCAAAGGGATTAGCTAACCCTAGGACTTGCCCATTTAATTTGATTTGAGCTCGAGAGAGGAAAATCGATTTGGGAAAGATTAGTTAACAAGGATTTGAGGCATAACCCTCATCTAATGACTTGAGCTCGAGAGAGGAAAGTCACTTGAGATTATATTGATTGTGCCTAATATCACACTTTAAGGATTGAAAAAGCTTAAAGTGAAATTCATTGATTTGGTTGAGAAACTTTCGATGAAATTTAGAAATTATTATTTATTAACATAACCTCGTTCTTAGTTGTAAAATCGTAAAATACGTTGGATCGTTACTTAAGTGTAATCTCCTATTATTCATGCTTGTGGCCATTGATCATTTTACTTGCTTTCTAGGTTAGTTTACATTTCCGCATTAGTTATAATTCTCAAAAAACCAAAATATTATCTATCGTTTGGCTTAGCTTAGTAAGTGAAAGTTCCTTACTTTCTTACTCGCTTATTATATTGTTTCCTGTGGGATCGACCCCGACTCATAGTTGGGTAAATTATATTGTATACGATTGTGTACACTTTCTATTTGGGGAGTGAATTTTGACGTTATTAGGTACCACTCAATAGATTGAATAGGTAAACTGCCTAACAACTACTGAGAATTTAAGCTACCTACAACAGCTTCTTGAAAGAAGTATAGGTTTACAGTTTAAAGAACAAATGAACAAAAACTCACAACAACCTAAAGAACATAGACATAATCTGGTGTCTGGATCAGGTTCTTCAGCTTGTAAGTGGCTTTCTTCTTGAGAGCATTTGAGAACTTGTGGCGGCAAGGATTTGCACAAGATTGTTTAGGTTTTCAAGTGATACACAATATGTTGGAAAAAGTGACATGATGGTAGTGCAATTGGCAGCACAGCTTTACAGTTGTTGCTGCTGACTGTACGACGTATAGAGAGAGCAGATCGCGAACCAGGTCTCACCCTATTTCTCTAGCAGTTTGACGATCATCAAAATATAGAATGTATTTTGTCTTATCAGAAACCATGTTATTCGACGGGGTATGGAGTCAGAGGCGAAACTAGCATATGACGTACGGATTCAGGTGAATTCAATAATTTTTATTTAAATCTTGTATTGTCGTTAAAAAAACTTTTTATTTATAAATAGTATTACTATAGTCTATAAACCCAGCTATCAGTTTACTCAACTAAATGAGGTTTCTACAAAAAACTCATAAATTTTAAAATTTAAATCCGCCTTTATAAAAAGTAGATCAACATTTGTTGTCAATATATATCATATGGGCTCCAGTGTTGGCTAGCTTGAATATCAATTCCTTTGAGTTCTTTTTTGGGCAAGATTCTTGAAAATTATGCAACATTTGGTGGCTAAATGAATTGTGCCGTTTAGAGTATCGCGGCTCCTCAACATAGGCCAATTTGTGTCCATTAGAAGGTCGTCAAAGATTAGTAGGCACGTGGAAATAAGAATTATGATACATTAAAAAAAGGATAATTTCAATAATATACAATTCAAAATAAAATATTACATCCACATAGTCATATTTTTAATTTACATCTATATAGCCCATTATTGTTTTTTCGCAACAGTGTTTATACACACGTTATACAACATTATATACTTACGGTAGACAATGTATCAATCTTATATAAAAGTGTATAATAATGCATAAAAGGGCCTTTTCGGGTAATATTAAAAATATGGGCCATTTCGGGTAAGTATTTTCTCCAAATAAACATATAGCGTGTAATTTTCCCTTAAAAAAAATAGTATTTGGAGTTATTTGAAAAAGGTAATTATATATTGAAATGTGTTTGAACATGCATTTAATTTGAAAAAAAGTTAAAATTTGTTAGTGGAAATAATATTCACTTTTATTTCACTTAAAAGACTCATTTTTTTTAAAAAAATAACTAAAAGATTAATCCAATATATTGTATTTGGCAAAATCCGTAGACTCCAAGACTGGCGACACGTAGCACATGCGACAGGTTGGATTCTAGTCAGCAAGTAAGAGTCACCGAGAACACTTCTGCAGCCCGAAGGAGTGTCATGACATCTCGCCTCCGGGGAACCTTTCAGTTGCACTAGTCACACAAAGTTCAATGTACAAACGTTAAACGAAGACCCCGAGTTTTCCTCGGGCTATAAATGAACATTATTATCATTTTTATTGCTCATTATTACCCAACCATTAATGTTTGGTAATAAAAGAAGAGAGGGGGGGGGGGTTACGATTCATGGTACGTGTATCCTACAGGTCAAGTATAAATAGGGATTCTCATTTCATGATAAGGACATCTCAAATCCATTAGCAAACAAGTACCCTTAAGCAATTTCTTTATTCTTGTTCTTGTTCTTGATTGTCCTTAAGGGAGCTTTGGCACTCAAATAGCCCGGAGTCACTAGCTCATCATTTATATAAAGATCAGGCTATTTACGTTGAATATCATTAGCTTTCTTTACAGTTATCTTGCTTATTCTTACATATTATTTCGCTATTTTGGTCATACTGATCCACGTGTTCATAACCACGTATACAAATCCAATTGTACTGATTTACGGGTAAACATATATAACCAAATAATTTTTTTAAATAAATGATTTAAAAAATTATGTGGACAAACTGTTAGTAAAATAGAGAATAATATGGATCAGGTACAAGGAAAATAAGAAAATAAATTATGAAACCACAGTTGTGTCGTGGCAAGCCACTGCCTTGAAAGTGATTTTCTGACCGACCACGGTGCAAATCGTTTAGCTCGGTGCGCTCCCTAAGGTTCCACAACAACTCCCGAACACCTGCACTGGTGGTTGGAAATATAGAGCTTGCACAAACAGTTGCCCATAAACTAGAAGAATATTAGCTTTTGTGTAGAAGAGAAGTCGGTGTATTTTCAAGAAATCTGTAAACCTCGTTTTATAGGTAGATGAAAACAGAGTCAAGAATCAGAAATAACGTTCATAAAAATAATTATGCCGACAAATCTTAATAATGGAGGAAAATAATTATTGGCATTAACTCTTGAATATTGGGTCACTTAATTTAGAGGTTACAAATCTGCACAATCAATTCCATTGAATGAATCTACACATATTTGGGTAATTTCTGGTAAGGATGTATTTGGACAATTTCGGATAAGTCCAAAATATCAAAAAATAATATTTTACAAAACCAAAATTAATTTGGGCCTGACGTCTACCTCACGCGCAGGGAGGGGGGGGGGGGGGGGGGGGGGTTGCAAATTCATCACTTTTGCCTACGGAGCCCAATTCTCATGTGCGCGAGGTCTATCTCTTGTTCTAGCCCATTTACTGACCCAATAACACACAATTCAATATAAGGAGGAAAGAAAGATTTTCCTCCACCTATGTGGGAGACTTTCCTCCACCTATATGGGACATTTGTACTTTATAGAGGAGAAAAGATGAGTAAGAAAAAGAGGAATCACAAAGAAACTTTGGCTTTGCATTACCAACAAAGAATTGACTAGAATAGCAATACATAACTCTCGCAATCCCCCATTAATGCAAAGATAAAGAATAGGAATAATTTCTGGACAAAAGAAGGAACATGTATTTAAGTGTCAATATCTTTCGATTTGAATTAACATGTAATGAAATGAGGCAACAACAGATATCCAAAAAGTGAAGTACTCTTGAACTAAATGGACATGAGTTCAGACCCCCACAAAACATACTATATCCTTAGTTTTATGCAAACTCCGCAATACTCACAAAAGTGCTTTTATGGTCATGCACACACTTTGGGTCTAATAAGTGCTTTAGAAAGATGGCCTAAATCTTTCATAAAAGGCGATCACACCTTTACACTCACATAGGTGATTCCATCAAGTCTATCTCATAGACCATCTTAAGGCTATGGAATCATTAAGAGCAAAAAGTTCAACCTTATAAACACCACTACACGCCATAGGGATAGGAAATTTAGTGTTTATTGATGGCCTATATGGCTTCGTTTGACCACAAACGGGTATCCACCATATTACCTCAATCCATAGGCTTTAGCTCCATCCCCGTCGACGTTTCAAGGATCATTTTCCTTGTTAACCCTTGGTTAAAGGATCCACCAAGTTTCTTTCGGACCTTGCATATTCCAAAGAGATAACACCATGTTTCAACAATTGTTTAACTGGACCATGTCTGATGCGAATATGTCTCCTTTTTCCATTGTGTACACTGTTCTTAGCAATCCCAATTGCCGCTTGTGAGTCACAATGTAAGGAGACTGGTGAAGCTTGTCTTCCCCACAATGGCACATCTGCCAAAAGGTTTCTCAACCACTCAGCTTCTTGCCCTGCCAACTCAAGAGCAATAAACTCAGACTCCATAGTAGAACGTGCTATACAAGTCTGTTTTGAGGACTTCCATGAAATAGCACCTGCACCCAAAGTAAACGCATAGCCATTAGTAGAGCTAACTTCATCATTGTCAGTTACCCAGTTTGCATCACAAAAACCTTCTAAAAAACAGAAATTTATTAAAATGCAAACACCAATCCATAGTACCTCTCAAATACCTTAACAAACGATGAAGAGGATTCCAATGTTCACTATTAGGATTATGAGTATATCTACTCAATCTACTAACAACATAAGCTATATCAGGCCGACTATAGTTCATGAGAAACATTACACTCCCAATTATTTTAGCCTATTCAGTCTGAGAAACACTGGATTCTTTATTCTTTTTCAAGTGTATGCTAGGATCATAAGGAGTTCTTACTGGAGCAACATCAAAACAATCAAACTTCTTCAACATCTTCTCAATGTAATGAGACTGACACAAAGAAAAGCCATTAACAGTTCTTTTGATTTTAATGCCTAAAATGACATCTGCTTCTCCAAGGTCTTTCATTTCAAACTTAGAACACAAAAAATTCTTAACCTCATTAACAACATTCACAGTAGGGCCAAAGATTAACATGTCATCCAGATATAAACGTATAATCACACAATCTGATCCTATCATTTTAGAATAAACACAGGTATCAGAAGCATTAACAACAAAACCATCAGCCACTAATGTGCCATTGAACTTTTCATACCACTGCTTAGGTGCCTGCTTTAGGCCATACAAGGACTTTCTCAATTTGCATACTTTTTCTTCCTATCCTGGGACCACAAAACCTTCAGGTTGAGTCATATAGACCTCTTCTTCTAAATCACCATTTAGAAAAGCTGTTTTAACATCCATTTAGTGTACCACTAAATTATGAATAAAGGCTAAGGCAATAAGAGTTCTAACGGTCGCTATTTTAGTCACAGGAGAATAAGTATCAAAGTAATCAACACCTTGCTTTTGGGTAAAGCCCCTAATTACAAATCTAGCTTTATATTTATCAATTGTACAATCAGGTCTCAATTTCTTTTTAAATATCCACTTGCTACTTATGGGTCTAGAACCTTTAGGCAAATCATGCAAGTCCCAAGCGTGATTAGAAACTATAGAGTCTAATTCACTTTTAATGGACTCTTTCCAAAACATAGCATCTATTGACCACCTTTGCTTCATCATAAGTTTTAGGGTCTTCCTCCATTAAGTAAATAGACACTAATTCATCATTTAAAACATCAATAGTACAATTCTCCGTCAAGAAAGCAGTAATAAAATTAGGACCAAAACTAGTCTCAATTCTACGTCTTTTACTTCTTCTAAGTTCAATTTCATGCTCATTATCAACAACATTAGAAGAAGGCACAACATGAGAATTAACAGACATAGATGTAGAAGCATTATATTGCACATCAATAGGCACATTATTTTTCAAAGGAAAAACATGCTAAAAAAATTCCTCATCTCTAGATTCAGAAATAGAATAATCATTCAAAGATATAAATCTATAAGCAACAGTATTTTGAGCATAACCAATAAAATCAGTGTCAAAAGTCTTAGATCCTACATGTATCCATTTGAAATCAGGTAGACTAACCTTAGCCAATCATCCCCACACTTTCAGGAATTTCAAGTTAAGGGAAAACCCTTTCCACACCTCGTATGGAGTCTTGTCTAACTTCTTATGAGGGACTCTATTAAGAATATAGCATGCAGACAAAACAGATTCCCCCCACATGTTGTCAGACAGACCCGAACTTAAAAGCATGGAGTTCATCATTTCCTTTGGGGTTCGGTTTTTGCGTTCAACTACACCATTTTGTTGGGAAGTATAAGGAGCACTAACTTCATGTATAATACCATTTTTCTCACTAAAAGCCTCTAGAGTATTGGTACAATATTCACCGCCCCTATCAGATCTAAGTCTCTTGATTTTTCTGTCTAATTGGTTTTCTACTTCTGCTTTGAATTTCAAAAACATGCTTTTACGCCTCATCTTTAGACTTAAGAAGATATACCTTAGCGTATCTAGAAAAGTCATCAACAAAAGTAATGTAATACTTCTTTCCACCTTTACTAACCGTGTTCTTGAAAACAGTTAAGTCTTAATGTACTAGTTCAAGCAATTCTGTCTTTCTACTAGTAACAGATTTAAATGATTTCTTAGCATGCTTTGCTTCTACACACACAGGACACTTATAAAATTCATCAACTTTTACCGCAGGGGTTAATTCCATTTTTCTAAGTCTTTTTATAGAAGCAATATTAACATGACCTAGTCTATCATGCCATAAATCAACAAACTCAGCAATATAAGCAGAACTGGAAACATTTTCATTATTGATGATCTCTTGAACAATGTTCAGTACAAATAAACCCCCACTAAGATACCCCTTCCTAACAAAGTCTCCTCTACGAGAAATAATAATTTTATCAACTTCAAAAACTAGCTTAAGGCCTGCTTTGTTGAGAAGTGCTCCAGAAACTAAGTTTCTACGAAGGGACGGTACATATAGAACATTGTTCAAGGCTAAAGTTTTTCCAGAAGTTAACTTAAGTAGGGTTTTTCCTTTACCCATAACTCCAGCAGTAGTGGAGTTACCCATGTAGACACACTCGCCATCAGTAGACTCCTCAAAGTTGTGGAACAGCTCCTTATTAGCGCAAAGATGCCTTGAAGCACCCGCGTCCAACACCCAATCAGTCTTGTTAGCCACCAGATTCGCCTCAACGACCACAACAGCAATAACTTCATTCCCCTCAGCAAGATTAGCTTGGGCAACACCTTGCCCTCCCTGCTTCGAGTTTTGCCCTTGTCTTTGATTACACTGAGCAGCCCCGTGACCAAGTTTCCCACAGATGAAACAAGGTCCCTTGAACTTCTGGATTTGGCTCTCCGGCTTATTGAAGTGATTCTTCTTCTTCCCATTTCCCTTTTTGGGGAATTTCTTCTGTTTGCCTTTGAACCTGTCTTTCACAACAGTACCAGAAGTTTCCACAAGGTTAACTTTAGGAGAATTAAGGGAAAAAGCTTCCATCTTATCTTTGAGACAGTTTGCCTCCTCAGTCCTTATGTGACTGATCAATTCTTGAATAGTCAAGTCCTCCTTTTTATGCTTCAGTTGGTTTCTGTAATCACTTCAAGAAGGTGGAAATTTCTCAAGCAAAACATTGGCCTGAAAAACCTCACACATCTTCATGCCCTCAATCAGAACAGCTGCAGTCAAGTTCTCACACTCATGAACCTGTTCCATAATTGGCTTATTGTCAACCATTTGGAACTTAATCCACTGGCCAACAACATACTTTTTCTTTCCTACATCATCAGCACCATATTTCTTTTCCAAACTGTCCCATATTTCCTTAGTAGATTTGTTAGTAACAAATAAACCAAACAGAGGGTTAATCATATGGTTCAGCAGATGTCCTCTAACAATTTTGTTATCTTTTTCAAATTTCTTTTTAGCAGCATCATCAATAACAACAGCAGCAGAAGAACCACCAGTGGTGTTAAAAACATCAATAACAACGTTTGGAACATCAACATGTGGTTCGTCAAATAAAACATAGTCAAATTCTAATTGTTCAAAGAAAATCAAAAGTTTTTGAGACCAGCGTTTAAAATTGTTTTCATCCAAAGGTTCAAGCTTTGACAAATCTAGAAGAGTTTTATTTGAAGAAATAGCCATCTGATCAGTATTGTATAAAATCGCTTTCAAATTGTTAGTAAAATAGAGAACAATATAGATCAGTTAGAAGGAAAACAAGAAAACAAATTATGAAACCACAGTTGTTTCGTGGCAAGCCACTGCCTTGAAAGTGATTTCCGAACCAACCACGGTGCAAATCGTTTAGCCCGGTGTGCTCCTCAAGGTTCCACAACAACTCCCGAACACCTGCACTGGTGGTTGGAAGTATAGAGCTTGCACAAACAGTTGCCCAGAAACTAGAAGAATATTAGCTTTTGTGTAGAAGAGAAGTCGGTGTATTTTCAAGAAATTTGTAAACATCGTTTTATAGGTAGATGAAAATAGAGTCAAGAATCAGAAACGTTGGTTGTCGTTCAAAAAATAATTATGCCAATAAATCTGAATAATGGAGGAAAATAATTATTGGCATTAACTCTTGAATAATGGGTCACTTAATTCAGAGGTTACAAATCTGCACAATAAATAATATTTTGCAAAATCAGAATTAATTTGGACCTGACGTCTACCTAGAGCGCGGGGGGGGGGGGGGGGGTACAAATTCATCACTTTTGCCTATGGAGCCCAATTCTCATGTGCGCGAGGTCCATCTGTTGTTCTAGCCCATTTACTAACCTAACAACACACAATTCAATATAAGGAGGAAAGAAAGACTTTTCTCCACCTATGTTGGACATTTGCACTTTATAGAGGAGAAAAGAAAAGTAAGGAAAAGAGGAACCACAAAGAAACTTTGGCTTTGCATTACCAACAAAGAATTGACTAGAATAGCAATACATAACTCTTACACAAACGGCTTCTTAGGGCCTGTTTGGATATTATTTTTTTATTTCATTTTTTCAAAACTTATTTAGTTATATATCGTGTCAATTTTTCACTCCTTTAAAAAATTGTTCTGATTTTTTGAGTAAAAGAGAATTCACCTCACAAAAATTTAACATTGTTTCATGCGATTGCATGTCCAATTATACAACTTAAACTCCAAATTCTTTTTTCTTTAGATATCACTCAATTCATGACCAAACGCTTACTTAATACATCTTAGAGATGTTAAACATCTGCTTTGTTTTTTGACATCTACCTGAATGTCCGAAGCAATTTTGTCTATATATTAACTATAATTATATGAAATAAAACTGTTAATTATTTTATAGAATTTTTATAGTATAAGAATATGAATATTTGGTTTTAATATATATAAAAATATATTCAAAAATTGAAAAATATTGTGGGAATATTTAAATCCCTCTCTCTCTAGTTTGTGCTTTTTAGAATTTCTTTTTAGGAAAATCATTTTCGGAGAGGCGAGGAGTGACCTGTTTATTGTGGTCCTCCTAACATGCATTGCATTGCTGTAATTACCAATACTTAGCCAAAAGGCATTCATGAATGGATCCACAAACATCACTACTTTTTTTCTGGAATTATAATTATATGTCAAGAAAATTTACTATATGTATACAAAGTAATGAAGTAGGTATCAGCTTGTAACAAAAGGACCCAAATTTTAAATTGTTTTTTGGGTAATATATAGGGAACCCTTAATTAATTTTCTGACACTATTATTATTTGTATTTTAGAAGATATATTTACTTGTTAAGTTTATTGCTTAAACAGTGAATGAGTTATTGAATATAGGCGAAAAAAGTCATTTTTTCTTTTAAGAAAAATCACTTATCTTTTGTTATTTTACCAAAAGATTACTCAAGCCGAAAAGAGATATATCTAACCATTTTTTAATAATGTGGCACCTGATTTTCAAAGCCAGAAAATAGAAAATACTAAACCCAATTTGTTTTAACGAAAAACTTCATATCTGACCGAGTCAAATTCCTTTATATGCCAAACAAGATGGAAAGTGATATATCTTCCGGCATTTGTTTAGCATATTAAGCGATTTGGGGTCGCATATTGTGTCAAATTGAAGTTATTGGTTAAAATGGTTGGGTTAATGTTTTCTATATTTTGGCTTAAAAATCAGGTAATGACTTTTCGGCTTGAGTGACCTTTAGAGTGAAACAGTAAAAGATGACATTTCTAATATAAAAGAAAAAATAATAATTTTATTCACCTATTCGAATAAACCATTTGGACGATCACTTCTATTTATTTCATATTGTAACTTGAATTTTGTACTAATTATTCTCTTCTAGCTTACCGTGTTTTATGACTCCATCCAGAATAATTCAATTAATTAGATAATGATCACAAGCAATCTAGATGTGGGGAAAAAAATCATATCAAAATATGTAGGTAAAACACTTCGACATGGTTATTACTTTACTTTAAATGCTAGAACAAATTTCCTCTATCGACTTTCCGAATATGGACATAATTCAATTTTTTAAAAATATATCTATTTCAGGAATAAGAATATTTTCCATATAAGACATGTGGATTCGAGTCCAATAATTCCCCTTCCCACAAATAAAATATTAGCTTTCTTTGAAGTTTTCTTGCGTAATAAAGAAAAAAGAACTTTCACTTTTTTTTTGTCTCGTTTGACCAAGAAGAACCTCTAGTAGTGCTATGCAATTGCAAAACTTTTTGAAGATTCTATTTCAGCTTCCATTAATCTATATTTTTAACAGAAATTTTATTTATTTACACAACAAAAGGGGAGAAAATTATAAGATTGAACTCACCCTTTAATCATTGTCTTCGATTTAGAAGAAGTTATATTGCGATTGTTATACGAGACTTATAATGTGAAGAAGTGATTAAGAAATTATAATACATGATAATAGTGTACAAATATTTATTATTGCTTGTTTGGTTTGCTGCAATCAAATTATCATGCAATTATATTTTTAATAAAATAAAATATTGATTACTACTATATGAATGGTTAATATTGTCATTTAGTTATTTTAATTCATGATTACTATCAATCCCCCCATTTATATTTCACATTTTACTCGTCATGAAATAACACAGATATTCTTGTATAACTTAATTATGAGGTAATTAGTTACGCTGAAAAGAAAAATTGTGAATAATACTAAATTCTACGTGGAAACGTGTAACAATCCAACTCATCTTTTTGAATGTTTACACTTTAAAACATATTTTAAGATTTTACATAAGTCAATAATACCATTTGAGACTTATTGGCGTGGTTTGGGAAGGGACTATTATTCTGGGTGAGTTCTGACACCCTTGCGCTCTTAAGTTGTTGCATAACTTTTTGGTCCTAGTGTCTTCAGCATGATCACGTAACACCGATCCTTATTGCGGTTAAGTGAGCAGTTGCACCTCGTGATCGCATAGAGTAAGTCAGTTGGACTTTGATCAAGCCTTAAGAGCAGCCATGAAGTCCGACCGCGACAACGATTGGGAAGGAGGAATTTCAACAGCAACAGATCACGACCTTGAAGGAATTGTAGCAATATAAATATCAGTTTATACATAGTCAATTTTGTAAATTTTGAGTTTTGAGTTTAATCTAGAGATCTAAAACATTGGAGACTCAAGCTACTTTATGTATGTATGTATAAATATCAGTTTATACATAGTCAATTTAACTTTTTGATTATTTAGTTTTCATTAAAAGCAATATGTGTTAATTGTATGTATTTAAACTATCAACTTTGTGGGGAGGGGAAGCATGAGCTAGAACAGTTAGTTTAAGTATCTAGCATGGACCTTGATGGTTCTCGTATGGTTTACATTTTTTTTGATACTTTTAGGAGATCCGTGACATGCTAGTGATATTATTTAGTCGTTTAACACAATGTATTACCCTATTAGCATCACAAACAGTCTGAACACGATTTTGTCACTGGCCAGCTAGCATCTCTATATTATTGAGCTACTACCAAGTAAGACAATTGAGTGAGGTAATCTAATGTGCCATAGTAGTTATTAGCACTCTGAACAACTTTTAGCAATTTATCAACATTAAAAGAAACGTGTGTATTTATATCCATGATTTTTGTATCAATTGCATATTTATATATTGATTTTTATGCATATTATGCCTTTTCTAAAAACTTGTGCATAAAATGAGAGGGTGAGTCGACAACTTTGTTAGGTCTTGTAGCCCCATTTGGACATGATTTGAAACATGGTTTGAAACTATGTTTGGACATGCTATTTGGATATTTTAAGGAGTATTTTCTCTTATAGACATAAAAACCTCACAAGTTGTGAAAACTATCAAAACATTCTCAATTCTTATACAATCTTACCAAATGAGCAAGCCATATTTCATAACAAAATTAATACGCTAATTCATAACAACCGGCTCAAAATTAACACCAGAAGACCTTTCTAAAAATACAACATCAATTGATCAAATTTTAGTTCAATAAATAAAATTAAACTATGGGTCTTTTTTTATAAAATTAAAAGGTTGGTAGACATAAATAAAATTTGGTGGAAGTTAATGAGATTGGTAAATGATTGATAAGGGTAATTGTTAAAAATATCTACCAACTTATTGATCTTTTTTTTACAAAATATAAACTTATGAGTTAAATTTTATATTTTAAAAAAATGAAATCATGGTTTCAAACCATGCTTAAAAACGCATGTCCAAACGCTGGTTTGAAATTATGGTTTCAAAACTGGTCGCCAAACGCCTACTTACAATTATTATTTTGTACAAGTCTTATTTTCAGCTAGTACCAATCCTATCAAATAAGGTGAGCCACCATTATTTGGTGGAGATCATTTCTGTCCTTCAATCACTTTTATTCAATCTTGTCTTTTAATTTCGAGTGTGTCTTGTATTTTAAATTCAGATACCAATCCTATCAATCATGTGTCGTACTTAGACTCACAATTAATTTGTACAAGTCCTATTGAGGGCGATCCAGCTGCCAAACACTAATTCCAGTTAGTATCAGTTCTATCTTTGTTTCTGTATTTATCTTTCTATCACACAAATTTAACATTTCCTCTATCTTGCTTATTTTATCGCTTAGTTGCTCTGTCACGGTCTAATTATCAAATTTGAATCGTAACAAACGGGGGAGATGAAACCAAATATTACATTGATAATGTTAAATTTTATTGGAAGATTATTTTTCCAGTAATCCTACCAAACGTCCCCTTAATTTCTAAAAAAAATATAAAAGTCATGCCTTTTCTTGAGATGCACTGCTACTGTTTCACCCACTTTTTTTGAGGTGCACTGCTACTATATAATTCTTTTTCCATAATTTAAATGTAATTTTGTGGACACAATAAATAAATGGAAAGAAAATTAAAATTAAGTAGCGTGGTATTAACGCAGACAAATGCAAAAAAAGATTCTATATGGACCCCATCTCTTTGTGGCAATTACTTTCCAATCTGTTACTCAATTGACATTTTTCTTAAAAAATGAGAAAAAATATAAAAAGGCAAAAACAAAAGTGATCATCTAAGTTAGTACTTTAATATGGTAAAGGGTGTATATCTCTTTAGCTCAGCTTGCTCTTTCAAGCGAAGCCTTATTCTACATAAATATTTAATACTCTATATAACTAAATAAATAAAATAACAAACAAAAATATAATTCAAACAATTTACAATGACAGTGTTATAGTAAATTAACCACCATCAAAGATTATGATATCATGGATTGGATCCCTCCATCCCAACTAGAGGTCTTCGGTTTAAGTCATGGGAATGAAAAAAATTCTGATGAGTAGCAGTTTCTCCTTTAATGATCTTAACTTTATGTGATTTTAATTTTTATCGCCTCCCAAAATAAACACGGACACCGCGTGAAAAATAAAAATAATTAACTATGATTACGAGTTATGTAACTGTTCTTTACAAATTACTACCATTTTTATGCAAGTGAAATAATTGAATTTTAACGTGAACCAAAAATGTGTAATCATCAACTAAAAAATTCAAAAAATGTTAATATCAGAAATATTGACTATGTTTAATCAAAATATTATCATCTTTTTTTATTTAATCTCATTAATGCCTAATACGCAGACGTGGGATCCGGACTAATTCGGACCCAGCTAAAGTTAAGCCGACGACTTAATTATACGCGGCGCCAAGTTCGTGAAAATATTATATTCCTACTCACTCACACAATTATGATAGTGTACGACAACCACACAATAAAAATTCCCTTCCATTTGAAGCCCACCTTATTAAGAACAAGAGCACCTCATAGCTTGAACTCACATCAACACCGCATTCTTCAATATCTCTTTGAATTTCAAATACAATCAAAATGGTTAGTCTAATTTCAAAATACCATTTTTCTTTTCTTGCATTGTTTTTCCAGATTTTTTTTTCTTGTTTTGTTGTTCTTGGTGTGTGTGAGTGTTTTAGTAGAAAGGTTTTGTAAATGGGTGTAGGCAGTTGTTGTAATTGAAAATTTTGATTGAATATTAAGTGGTTTCAGCTCAGAATAATAAGTGTTTAATTAGTTGTTATACCTTCAACCCCTTTTGGATTTTCTTGTTTTGTTGTTCTTGCTGTGTGTGTGTTTTAGTAGAAAGATTTTGTAAATGGTTTTTTTTTTTTTTTTATCTGATGTGATAATCTCTATATGGGTGTTAGTCTAAACAAGTGATCTTTATGGAAATTTCACTGTTGATTTCTTCTTGTTTATTTTGTGTGTGTGTGTGTGTGTGTGTGTTTTAATAGAAAGTTTTTGTAAATGGGTTTATTTTTTGATGTTTGATTGATCTGATGATAAAAGAACTGATCTTTATGGAAATTTTGTGTTTATTTATGCTTGAAATCTTGTGAGCTCTGTGTGTGTGTGTGTGTGTGTGTGTGTGTATTTTAGTGGAAAGGTTTTGTAAATGGCTTTAGTTTTTGATCTGATGAGATAATCTATATGGGTGTTGGCTAAAAAAATGATCTTTATGGAAATTTTACTGATGATTTCTTCTTGTTTTGCTTGATTATTCTTAGTGTGTGTGTTTTAGTAGAAAGGTTTTGCAAATGTGTTTATTTTTGATCTATGATTGATCCGATGAGGTAATTTATATGCGTGTTCGCTAAAACAGTGATCTTTACGGGAATTTCCCTGTTGATTTCTTCTTGTTTTGCTTTGTTTTTCTTGGTGTGTGTTTTTGTGTGTGTGTGTTTTAGTAGAAAGATTTTGTAAATGGGCTTAGTTTTTAATCTGTGATTGATCTGATGAGATGATCTATATGGTTATTGGCTAAAAAAGTGATTTTTATGGAATTTTTTTGATTGGTTCTGTTTGAAATGTTGTGAGCTTATGCGTTGATCTGAATATTTGATTAGTGCAGGCAGTTGTTGTAATTGATAATTTTGATTAAATTTTATCTGGATTCAGCTCAGAATAATTGTTTTATTAGTTGATATACTGTTGATCTAATGCGTTTAGTGATTTTCTTGATCTATTGAGTACTGACATTGTTGGAAATCAATGATTTTCTGTCTGTGGGGCTTTATGGAGTTGTACTCTTTTGATCTAATGCATGTTTAGGAAAATTTTGCATTTGGATTTTCTTTTTATATTGCTTTGGCTGATGTGTGTTGAAGGACTATCTGAATAAGAATGGACCCGGATTACAACTCAATCAGACCAATCAAAGATCATTTCTTTATTAAATTTCTAGTTGATAACTTACAATTGTTTCTGGAAGAGTGATTTGCTATTACTAGGCTTGGATAGAGATTTATACTGTTCTAAACCGTTGAGAAGTGTCACTGGTAACTAATCAAAGTACTGGTCATGGTGCGGTCTTTTTTTTTTTCTTTTGATAAATGTGGTGTTCGAGTTGGCTTGCACGTACCTCGACTAATTCACGGGGTATTTGCTACCTCCCGTCAGCATAGGTACCGGGTAACTTTGTCCACCAAGGCTTGGACAAATGGGAAGAAATCACTAGTGTTTTTTTGCCTCCGTTGAGATTTGAACTTGAGACCTCATGAATCTCGACCCACTTCATTGACCACTAGGCCACACCCTAAGGTCTTGGTGGGTGATGGAGAAAACAAATTTTGTAGCTCTCATATGAGCTCTTTACCTGCTTATGCTCATCTGCTACCAAGATGCACTTGAAACTAGACTTCCCACGTGCTCCCATCCCCTCATTACCCTGAATGCAGGAATTACTCCTGTTTGCGTTTAGAGCTCGTTTAGGACGGTCTAGTAGATATGTTATGACAAGGATAAATTTACTGCTGCAGACTGATGCGACAACATTAATTTCCTTGAATGGAACGTAGTAAACCTTTATTGTTATTGCTTGTGTGAATCTTGATTGATCAATTGAGAACAATGAAGATATATTGTGATTCGTCTCTTTTGATTGAATTCAATGAGAAGTATTAAACCATTTTGCTTTGAAATCTTGTGACTGATTAAACGTTGAACGAGTTCTAACACAATCAGAGGACTTTGGTTAATGTATTAGGCTAATGCAGCGTCTGGAATGGCTGTGCATGATGACTGCAAGTTAAGGTTCTTGGAACTGAAAGCAAAAAGATCTCATCGCTTTATTGTTTTTAAGATAGAGGAGAAACAAAAAGAGGTTGTCGTTGAAAAGGTTGGTGAGCCAACCGAAAGTTACGAGGATTTCGCTGCGAGTCTTCCTGAAAACGAATGTAGATACACTGTCTACGACTTTGATTTCGTCACCGCTGAGAATTGCCAGAAAAGCAGGATCTTTTTCATTGCATGGTATTCTTCATGTCATAAGCATTTTAAACTAAATTGTTATATTGATTTTGTCTCAAATGTGTTTCTTTGAGCTGTTCTCAGTTTTGGCCTGTTGGTTGAAATTAAGTACGGGCGCTAGCCAAAATATACAAAACCTATACACTGATTATATTGACCGGCTATTATGTTTTAAAGTGGTCCAAAATGCAATTATCCCTTCTTCTTTTTCTCTCTACAAGGTCCCCTGACACAGCAAGGGTGAGAAGCAAGATGATCTATGCCAGTACAAAGGAAAGATTCAAGAGAGAACTTGATGGAATTCAGGTTGAGTTGCAAGCAACCGACCCGACTGAAATGGGACTTGATGTTATTAAGAGCCGTGTCAACTAGATATCGAGGGATAGGTATCGGATGGACCTTATAAGTGAGAGAACTCCTAATGCAATCATCCTTTTACTGAAGGAAATATTTATAGTGTGACAGATACTTGGTATATTGCTTGCCAAGTGCTACAGTATATGTACTTTTAATTGAGCAAGTCTTTATGGTGTTTGGTATATGATGTAATTTGTTACTTTCAGAATTTTGTTCTTCTGAGTGTTCCACTGATGGCATGATTCTACAAGCTAATATGTATCCATTTCTGAGAAGGATAGGATATATTTTAAATTGATTTTTCACAATCTGATTTGACAGTTTACCCTGTGATTCTTGTTTTGGAATGGATACAAGCAAGCTGATTGCTGTCCTAATTGGCAATTTGTATAGTTTGATTCAATTGAGGTTGAGAAGCTGTCAAGAATAGATATGAGATTTTAGAGAATGTCTCCTCAACGAATTACTCTTGTTTCTTAGCACAATGATCTAAGGGGAGTGCGTCATTCTCTACCTCTCAAGTATTTGACACGTGGAATTCATCTAATCAGGATTGGGACTTTCATTAATGTTAAGGGCAAGTACGAGATGATTTTATATCGGAAAATGACGTAGGGTAACTATTTAAGATTTTTTATTATAAAATATATAGATAATTTTCTTTATTTACAAAACATAACGATATTTTACGAAATATGACGAATTTTCATATATTTTTCATTTTTTTATTTTTAAAAAAAATATTTTAAACTTTTTTTAAAAAAACTATTTTTTTTTTTTTTGCTCAAAGGCTTAAAAAATTACCTCAAATTTTTGTGTATGAAAAATGTATATGTAAGCAAAAATTTTAATACAATTTTTATACACAAAATTATGAGCGAAAACTTTAAGCCTTGAATATTGTATGAAAGTTGTTACAATGTTGTTGTAATTGTATTAATTTTTCAGAAACCCTAATATGAACTTTATATAAGAAAAATGTAAATGAAATTCTAAGTCACGAGATATACACATTTCATACCATTCTCATACATAAAATTTTGAGCGTAATGTTTAAGCTTTGATCGAGACATACACATTTCATATGTTTTTCATACACAAAATTTGAGCGAACTTTTTAAGCCTTGAGCAAGATATACACAAAAATTTGAGTAATTATTTTAAGTTTTGAATGTTGTATCAAAGTTGTTGTAGTTGTATTAATTTTACAGAAATATAACATGAACTTTATACACGAAAATGTGAGCGAAATTTTAAGCCTCGAGCAAGATACAAATTTCATACACACAATTTTGAGCAGATTTTTTAAGCCTTGAACGAGATATACATATTTCATGCATTTTTCATACCGTGTTCATACATTAAATTTTGAGTGAACTTTTTAAGCCTTGAGCAAGATATACACATTTCATACATAAATTTTTGAACGAATATTTAAAAAAAAAAATCAAATAATTTTTTTAAAAAAAAATTAATTATGTTTTTGAAAAAATAAAAAATAATTTTTTTTAAATAACAAATATTTTTTTTGAAAAACATGTTTTATATAGGGTTTGTAATGTTATATTTTGTAAATAGAAAACTATCATCAACGTTTCGTAAATATTTTTCCTTAATATGTATATATACGTACTTTACCCATTTTATAACTACGTGGATAATGAATGATCCTGAAATATAGATGGTATTAGAATATTTTGTACGGAAGAGGTCCAATATGCCCTTAAAAATATTCGAAATTGAGCAGATATGTCCTTCATTAATAGTTTTGCTCAAATATACCCTCACAGCTCAATAATTGGTTCAAACGTGCCCTTAATTTAATGAATGTCCCCTATTAATCTAATTAACTGATTAGTAAGGGAAAATGGGCCATATGACCTTAAAATATTCGAAATTGAGCGGATATATCCTTCGTTAATAGTTTTGCTCAAATATATACTTATTGTTCAATAGTTGGTCCAAATATGTCCTTGATTTAACAAAAGCCTCCAATTAACCTAAATAACTGATTAATAAGTGAAAAGGGGTGAAGTATGCCCATAAAGTAAGCAAAATTAAGCAGATATAACCTTCGTCATAATTTAACATCTTCTTAACATATACAAATTCAACATTTCTTGTCTACTTGTATTCATGTAATAATCAACGTCAAAAACTAATTTCTAAGTTTGAACATAAATAGTTTAGCTTAAGTTAATGTTGTTATTTTTGTACATACTAACGATGTATATAGACATCCATCTCTTCAATGATGAAAACTGTAATTTATAAGTATATTTTTTTTCTTCAGTTTCTGAGATTTATTACAATCGATTCACGCATTCTCTACATCCTACATTGAGGATGAGATATATTTCATCATGTTATTATAAAAAATAAAAGAAAGCAAAGCTTGCGCTAAAGTTTAATTATAGTGTCTAAATCATTAATTTTACGGAATAAAAACAATCCTCATGAATGGCCTCTCTCAACAGAGAATTATGTAACAATTTATGTGATACACTATTCTTTTTGGTCGGTCTCAAAAAGAATATACATTTCTATATTTCAAAATAATTTAATTTAAAACTTCCTCTTTTACTCTTAATGAAATGTCTTATCGCCACACAAATATTTATGGTTTGTTTTCGACCACAACTTTCAAAAGACTTTCTTTTTTCTTAAACTATGTGTCTAGTCAAACTATATCACATAAATTGGGACGGAGGGAGTAACATTTTTTTGCTGAATCAGATTAAACTAAAATAAGACATATACAAAGAGTAATAAATTATTATAACTAAAAAAAATACAAATAGAGGAACGTTTAGTTAATTTAACTCAAAAAAGAAAAATTGCAACTGTCATTAACAGAAAACTGTAGTTACTTTTATCCCTTTAGAACTGTTGGTTCTCAAAACCCACCATTCATTCTAAAACCCCAGTTGAAAATTGAAATCTCCAAATTATGTTATCCCCTTGTGAACTCCAAGCTCAAAGTGATTCTTGAATTAACATACGCATACCAACTGTTTGATAAATTGCTTCAATGGCTTTTTCTTTCTCTTCTTTCCTCAAATGCCACCCATTAACTACTCATTCTCAAAATCCACTAAACCCCTTTTCATTTCCACCCCTTAAACCCATTTCTATCCCTTTTTCAACTCGCCAAGAAGGCGTTTTTTTACCTTCCAAGTTCACCCCACAGCAATTTCTTGACACCATTCGTCGCGAAAACGACGAAAATTCAGCTTTTAACCTCTTTGAATGGGCTACTAAGCAACCCCATTTTACCCCCACATTGTCTATATATGAGGAGATACTAAGGAAGCTTGGAAACGTGGGGTCTTTCGATTCGATGAAGGATGTAATGAATGAAATGAAGAAATTGAAGGTTGAATTAGGTGAAGGTACTTTCTTTATCTTTATTGAAAGTTATGCTAAGTTTGAGTTATATGATGAAGCTATTAAGGTTCTTGATATGATGTGGAAAGAGTTTGGGTTAAAGCCTGGAACTTTTAGTTATAATTTGTTGTTGAATGTTCTTGTTGATGGGAATAAGTTAAAACTTGTTGAAAATGTGCATAGTAGAATGTTGGATGAAGGTGTTAAAGCGGATGTATCGACGTTTAATATATTGATAAAAGCTTTATGTAAGACACATCAAATTAGACCAGCTATTTTGATGATGGAGGAAATGCCTATGCACGGTTTGGTACCGGATGAAAAGACTTTTACGACGATAATGCAAGGTTATATTGAGGAAGGGAATTTAGATGGTGCGTTGAGAATTAGGGATCAAATGGTGTCAGCTAAATGTCCTGCGAGTAATATTACTGTTAACCTTTTGATTCACGGGTACTGTAAAGAGGGAAGGATCGATGAAGCTCTAAATTTCGTGCAAAACATGTGTAGTCGAGGGTTTTCTCCGGACCAATTTACGTTTAACACTTTGATAAACGGTTTGTGCAAAGCGGGGCATGCTGTCCAAGCCTTGGATATTTTGGATTTAATGTTGCAAGACGGGTTTGACCCTGATGTATACACTTATAATATTTTGATTTCTGGACTTTGTGATGTGGGTGAAGTCCAAGATGCTATTGAACTTCTCAATCAGATGCTTTTAAGGGACTGTTCACCTAATACAGTCACTTATAACACCATCATTAGCGCTTTGTGCAAGGAGAACCAAGTCGAAGAAGCTACCGAGTTTGCTCGTGTTCTTACAAGCAAAGGATTCGTTCCTGATGTTTGCACGTTCAATTCTCTCATACAAGGTCTCTGCTTCACCGGTAATTTCAATGTTGCAATGGAATTGTTTGGAGAAATGAAGAACAAAGGTTGTCAGCCGGACGAGTTCACTTATAATATCCTAATTGATTGTCTCTGTGCCAAAAGGAGAATAGGTGAAGCTATGAACCTACTCAAAGATATGGAGTCAAGTGGCTGTGTGAGAAGTGTGATAACATACAATACTTTGATAGATGGTTTTTGCAAAGACAGGAAAATCGAAGAAGCGGAAGAGATCTTCGACCAGATGGAACTACAGGGGGTTTCTAGAAACCTGGTCACTTATAACACTCTCATTGACGGTCTTTGTAAGAGCAAGAGAGTAGAAGATGCTGCTCAGCTTATGGATCAGATGTTACTGGAAGGACTAAAGCCCGACAAATTCACGTTTAATTCCATCCTAGCTCATTTCTGCAGAGCAGGTGATATAAAAAAGGCAGCAGACATTGTGCAAACCATGACATCAAATGACTGTGAACCAGACATCGTTACCTATGGGACCCTAATACAGGTAAGGGTATCAAATGGACGGTAGGGTTGAATTTGGGCGGGTCAAAATGAGTTGAGTTAATAAAAGAGCGGGTTATTGAGCTGCCCAAAAGTTACTTGGGCTGATACAGGCTTAAAAGCGGGTTATAACCCGACCCACCGCCCTACTAAGTTTTAATTTCTTTGTTTGTTCTTTTATAATTTTTTAGTACTTACATAAAACTTTTTTTCTTTAATATGGCTATGTATAACATATCAAATCTTTTTTAAAAATATTTGACATGATTTCTCATGGGTCAATTTAGGTTGGATATCGGCCCAAAATTTTATGGATTGAAATGGGCGGGTCAATGATCAGTCCAAACGTGGGAGGGTTGGGCGGGCCATGTTTTCATGGGCTAATTTTGCTACCTCTAAATACAGGGACTATGTAAAGCAGGTAGAGTTGAGGTTGCAAGCAGGCTTCTTCGGAGTATTCAAATGAAAGGAATGATTTTGACCCCTCAGGCTTATAATCCGGTAATTCAAGCACTCTTTCGACGGAGGAGAACCAATGAAGGCGTAAGACTCTTTAGAGAAATGCAGGAAATGAATGCTAATCCTCCTGATGCTTTATCTTATAAGATTGTTTTCCGTGGTCTTTCTTCTGGTGGGGGACCCATTCAAGAAGCTGTTGATTTTTCCGTTGAGATGATGGAAAAAGGACACATACCTGAATTCTCGTCGTTCTACAATCTGGCTGAAGGACTGTATTCTTTATCTATGGAAGATACGCTAATTAAGCTTGTTAGCATGATCATGAAGAAAGCAAACTTTTCAGACAGTGAGGTTACCATGATTAAAGGTTTCCTGAAAATCCGGAAATACCAGGATGCACTCGCTACTCTCGGCCGTGTCTTAAATAGCAGAAATCCAAAAAAGACATACTGGGGATAAGAAATGATCTAAAGTAGAGGTCCCACAAACTAAGGAAATCGAACTGTATCAATTGCTTGCTATGATAGTAATCAGTGGTTAAATTTGTCCACTCAGTTTGAAGAATCAATGGTTTCCTATTTTGGCCATCTCTGAAATAATCTCTTTAATGAGTTATAACTCAAATAATGTGGACATTTCCCAGCTTCATACTGTTCTCTGGTAGGCTCAAGTAATGTATTTCATATATTTTCCTTTTGAGATTCCAATTTGAGCAAGTATTGCTCAGAATGGAACACAGAATTCTAGCCATATCAAAGCCATCTTACTAAGTCAATGCTAGAAGTGGTTTGTTTCTCTTGATCAGCATGACAGACCATTTACATTTATATGCTTCTTTAAAGTTTCTGAAGCTGTTTCTGAATGAAATTGTTGTTGTTCATCCACATTTAACATGCGAGACTCATGTTTTTGTATACATTTATCTGTGTACCATTTTCTTTTTCAGTGCGATAAAAACTAACTCCTACAAGACTTATGTTCTCTTTCCTTATAAAACATGAAAATTTCGATGCAAGAACCCAAAATCATTGGGATAAAGAACTTGATGTAGGGTTAGCTATTAGCTGGTAGAATCATCCTAGTTACTATAAATATCTTCTATGGATACATTTAACGTGAAAATTTTGTGGACGAACTATGAAGCACATGCATACTGGAGGACATAATCAATCCACCTCCCGGTTCTCATTCCCCACCTCCAGTTTAATTAAGGAAGAGTGTAAAGTTAGGTAGCTTGGGAAAAAAAATTCCTGCACGGTTGCAACTTGCTAGCATGGCTTTTCTGTCTCAATTCAATTGAAGTTATCTTGGATGCATGTTTGAGCCCTATCTCAGGAGGTATTTCTTGTTCTCCTTATGTTTGTTTGTTCATTGTTTAGGTCATATCAACTTCAAGTACTGTTATCATTTTATTAATTGCAAATTCATTTTGATTCACTGAGAACTTAAACATGCAAAATAGAAGTCTTTTGATGAATGGGTTATGGAGACTCAATGTACAAAGTGATTCTTTACGGAGGAAGGTAATCACAGTAGAATTTGTCCTCTTAAATGTGTGGTGCACAAACAGGGGGTTTTCTCCTCAGGGTATCATTGTTTGGAGCAACATCTTTCATGATGACCTGTCTTCTCCCAATATTTTGGTTTCAAACTTGGTTATGATAGGAAGATTTCATTTTGGCAAGACAAATGGTTGGAAGACTTACCTCTTAGAGAACTATTCCCCACTATGTACAACCTAGCTCTTAACAGTGGACAGTAGCATAATACAGGGATGGTAACACTTGAACGTAATTTTCCGAAGGCATATCAATGATTGGGAGCTTGGTGAAATTGCAGATTCCTATGGTACACTTCCCACCTATGATGGACGTTCCACTAGTGAAGACCTATTGATAATGTAAGGATATTTTTGTTTGCTTTTTGTTTGCTCCTTAGGGAGTCATATCAGCAACTTTTTGGTTTCTGGCAACAAATTTGGAACTCTAAAGCGCCAATGAAAGTGAAATGTTTTGTATTGTTGGTGGCTAGGAATGCTTGCTTAACTCAAGATAATCTACAAAGAAGTGGATTCCAAATAGGTAACTGGTGCTTTATGTGCAGAGGAGGAGTAGAGCCTGTCAACCATTTATTTCTACATTGTACTATCACTAACAGTTGTGGCAGTTTTTCTTGAATTTTTTGGGCATCAAATGGGTAATGCCAGGTACCACATCAGATTTACTGCCACGTTGGAACAAGAAAGGTCTGTCAAAGCAGATCAAGACAGCATGGAACACAATACCAGCAGCCATATGGTGGTGCGTTTGGAAAGAGAGAAGAGATGTTTTGAAGGACAAAATAATTCAATCTTGAAGATCAAGTCAGATTGCATTTTGTGGTTATATTTTTGGTGTAAACAGGAGTGGATAGATGATAGTGAAATCATGTAGTTCATGGAATCTTTTGTATAGATAGCCTGGATGTTTCGTTTTTTTCTTTTTCTCTTCTCCTTTGTTCCTTTTTGCTGACTTTTGGATATAATTGCAGCACCTTCTAAGTGCTGATTTTTTACATCTATAATATTTACCTTCAAAAAGAAAAAAAAATAAAGATTCATTAATACAAGCTTGTTTCCTTAGATTGGATAAGTGTTTAGCTCCAAGTGGCTACTTTTGCCTAAAGGCCAAAATCAGTCTTTCACGAGTCCTTGCTTCGTGCTGACCAGATTGTGCTTTACTTCAGTTGTTCAGGCCAGTAAATAGTTTCCTCTTTTCCAAATTTACTCCCGTCGAGCTACCTTTGATGACTTGTTCGATACATGTTTGTATAGCAATCACATTGCTCTGTTGCTCATGAAGGTGACTATTGCCTTTAGAGAAGTGTGCAAATGATGTTGCTATCGATGTATGATAGTTAACTCTGAATTAGATTAATGAGGTCTGTGGATAAATATGCCCCCTCGGTTTCCTTTATTAGTGCATTATTGTGCTGAAATATTTGAGGTATGGACGTCTTCTCAGAGATATGGTAGGGAAGATGAATGTCTTCCAAGTTCAGAATCTTTTTCAGGCTTAGTCCTAATCTTTCACAATTTTTGTTATACCAGAGAATATTTGTCCTGTCACTCAATATCATCCAAATGGATGAGGATGGGATCAGAGACACAGTGGATGTTCGAACCAGTAATATGTTTCGATCCGTAGCAGTAACATTGTTCATTCTCATAACTGCTCCGTCTTTAGCTTTCAAGTGGATTCTCATATTATTCAAAGCATGTTTTGAGGTTTCTTCATTGATGATTCGACGGAAATCTGGTATCAGTAACTTAGGAGCCTTTTGGACATGGTTTGAAACCATGGTTTCAAATCATGTTTGGACATGTAATTAGGATATCTTAAGTTGTATCTTCCCTTATAGACATAAAAACCCCACAAGTTATGAAAACTATCAAAAATTCCCAATTCTTATATAATCTTACCAAATGAGCAAGTCATAGTTCATAACAAAATTCATACGTTACTAGAAGGCCTTTCTAAAAAATATAACATCGATCAAACTTTAGTTCAATAAAAACAAAATTTTTACATGAATATTAATGAGGTTGGTATACATAAATAAAGGTTGGTAGAAGTTAATGAGGTTGGTAAATGGTTGGTGGGAGTAATTGTTAAAAATATCTACTTATGGGTCTCTTTTTACAAAATATAAACTTATGAGTCAAATTTTATATTTAAAATTTTTGAAACCATGGTTTGAAACCCCAAATCATGCCTTTTTGGTTGATTTGGGGTTTCATACCATGGTTTGAAACTATGAGATGAAATGCATGTCCAAACGCTAGTTTCATCTCATGGTTTCAATCCATGGTTTCAAGCAGCATGTTCAAACGCCTACTTATTGCAGCCATTGCTGGGGCACTCATTGTTTTTGCTGTTTAGGAACCTGGGATACTTTATTGTGGTTCAGGCATGTGTTTAGGGATATCATATTTAAAATCTTAGCCACAACACTTGTTTGAAGTTCATCTACTTCAGCCTTGGTAAGCAGGATTACCTATGTTTTATTGCTTGGACACTTTGACAAAATGCCCAGTGCATTAATCGAGGTGAGTTCAAACTGATCTAGACATCGTCAATGTGAAAAATAGATATTTTGTTATGTAAATGTTAGTTATTGACGGGAAAAACATGATAGGCCTTCGGCCATGGTGTGGAGGTGAAATCCAATTAGGTTAGTATTGTTAGCTGTTATGTGGGCTTATCGCCATACGTGCTATATTTGTGATATGTGTTTGCATTCATCTCTCTTGATATCTCACTTGTCATCCGGAAAGTAAGGAATATGAAAATCACATGATTTGTGATATGTACTTTTATGGCAAGTATTGATGAGTTTTGATATGAATTACTGTTGATGTTGATATCATGCATGGTATGCACTCTTATTTTATATGATGATTTGATATGAACTGTGATTGGAAATGATGATAAGTGAGAGCGAGTAACCTCCAAAGTTTTTGCCGGAGGGCGTAAAAGAGAGATGAGAGTCCGTGATTCGAGGCTGCTACCGGAGCGAAAATGAGTGCTCGTGATCCGAGGTCATTTATCGGAGCGAGAGAGTGCTCGTGCTTGAGGTCATTTTCCACAACGAGGGGTACATGGACTTCGAGGGTCCTCCATGGGTAATGGCTATGAGGCATTGCCCTTAGCATGTGACTACGGATTGAAAAGTTGGCCAGTGCATTGCATTGCATATACATTCACTCATTTATCTTTGACTATGTACATGGCATCTTATACTTTTGGCTGATCTTATACATTAACTGATATTGTACTTTGACTGATCTTATACTTGAGACTGTTCATCGACTGTACTTGATTGCTTATCTGTCTACCTGGTAGTTTCTTTCCTTTATATATGTAAACTCATCGTTGCCGGATTATGATGCTTACCAGTACTAGTTGTACTGATACTACTCTTCTTTGCACTTTTTTTTCTTGAGTGCAGAGTACGTCATTAATTCTATCTCTCAGCCTCGCGAGTGATCCCGAGGCCTACTTACCAAAGTTTTCAGGGTGAGCTACTTGATGGATCTGTCGCCCGGAGACTCCTCCTTATTCCCGTCTTTTCTTTTACTCTTGAAACAGTTATTATCATGTATTTATGAGACTAGTTTTAGTATTCAGATATTGTACTAGTGATAGTAGCTCTTGTACTAGTATCCAGACTAGATCCTTCGGTTGTAGTATTTCTTATTTCCGCACTTACATATTATCTGATATATCTATTGAGACATAGTTTATTTTTGTTTTCTCTTCTGCATTTGATTTATGGCATGATATGAGGGAAGGATTCGCCCGCCAGGGGGGGTTAGTGTGGGTACCCGCACGATTCATGAGTTGGGTCGTGACAATTCTTCTCCACTTGATTGTCACTTGATTTCGTGAAATGTGACTACCACACTACATACTACTGCAATAATTTTTTCACAAAACGCCTACGAGTCAAAAGTAAAAATAACCATAACACTTACAATACAAATAATCCACAAAACTAACTTGGCGAACAAAGCAATTAGTAAACGTGACATAAGAAGAGTTACATTCATCGAGTCTCTCAATTTGAACAAGTGAGGCAGAGGCTTTTCCATCTGCATTCTTTTGCACAAAAATGTGAAGAATTGATAAATATGTGAGCAGAATAAATTTAGTTCCATCAGGACAGGTCATAGAGCGACATCTATGAATATCCACAAAATCTGATTCTGATACAAGGGAATTATAATATCTGGTAACACACTTGAAACGCGTTAAGAACTTTGCAGGCTTGTCCACAAAATCTGATTCTGATACAAGGGAATTACAATATCTGGTAACACACTTGAAACGCATTAAGAACTTTGCAGGAAGCCGTGAGAATATTTCAAAGATTATTTCTTCAGAAATATATGGATTCTTCACGCAGAATTCATCTGCTCTCCGTTGTTGTTGAAGGCGCGCGCCTGAACTACAACTTTTCCTCTTTAGCTTCATTTTAAGAATTTCATTTCCTTGGCTGCTTTCTTCCTCCATCATCGGAAAGAAATTGGAAGCAGAAAAGTACGTTGGAAAATATACGGGAACTTGGAATGAGAGAAAGTTGGCGAATATATTATTAAGCAGGAGCTTCCCGTCAACATTAATTGATGGGAAAGCCCTTTTTATTTCCTTAATTTGCTTTCTTTTTCACTTGGACGGTTCGTCTAAAACTAGGTGAAAAATAAAAGTTGAAATCTATCTTGTTTTTTTAATGACTATAGAAGAAAAAGAAGGGGATTTATTATAAAATAATAATAAAGAGAAGAAGCGACGAGAGAATTGTAGAGATTTTTATTCTCAATAATATGTTGATATAATTGGATAAAGGTTCCTCTTATTTATAGAAGAAAACAACCTTGTTCTACAAAAAATAGGTACCAACTTTTAGGGAAGGAATTCAAACTACAATATAATATTTTCCTTCTAGGAAATTATCATTTGCTAGAACTAACCATAAAAGAAATTAATATATTATTTCATAACAGGATTTAATTATTGACATTTTATGGTTTAGTAGTTACAAATGGGGGTGATTAAGAGATTCACGCAATGATTAAGGTACACAATGAGCCCAAATCTTGGCTTCTTACAGTTATATATGCTAGTAACTTACTCAATGAAAGGCTTGATTTATAGAATAATCTAAAAACTGCCGCAAATGATTATAAAGGAGCTTGGTTAGTCGTTGGCAATTTCAGTGAAGTAACTAAAACTAACGAAAAAAGTTGGTTGACTCCCGGTTATTAACAATAGAATAAATCACTTCTTAAGTTGTATGGATCATTGTGGTTTACTAGACCTAGGGTTGAAAGGCTAATAATATAGATGGACAAACAAAAGGAAAAATTGTAAAGCCTTGATTATGGAAAGACTAGATAGATTTTTAGCAATTGCCAAGTGGATTAATCTTTACCAGGATGCTAGTGTTAACCACCTTGTTAGAACTCACTCGGGTCATTGTGAAATTAAGCTTGACCTTAAAAAAAAACTCCCAGAGATAGTAGTATATTAGGGTAGAATCCATGTCAGTGAAGAGCAGATGAGATATTAAGGGGCCCTTAGCAGCAATTCTAATAGATCCCATCTACAATAATCTACCCCATAATGTATTAATTTGGAGAGCATCTCCATACATATAATAAAAATGTAACGGGTCAAAGGGTCGTCCTGCCTAATCCCTCTTGATGGTTTAAAGAAATCAGTCTTGGATCCATTGATAAGTATAGAAATTTTTGAAGTACTAATACAAGATATGATAATGTGAATCAAAACTGGAGGAAATTTCAGAGATTTTAAGGAAAACCGCACAAAAGGCCATTCTATTTTGTCGAAAGTTTTTCTAGATCGATCTTAATCATCATTTTAGTCTTTCTGCCTTTTATTACCCTAAAGTGATTCGACATCTCATGAACTATTATAGCATTATCCGAGGCTCTCCTCCCTTTAACGAAACTAGTTTGGGTTAGGTGGATGAGCTTGGGAAGAAAATGTTTCATACTTGACAATAATTTTTGTAACGACTTCATAGGCTGTGTTACAGTCCAATAGGTCTGTCTCTTTACAAAAATCCATTAAACAATCCTTGGTGTCATTCCAGTGGTAGAAGAAAATGATGAAGATCATCCGGTCCCGAGAATTTAAAAGGTTTAGAGGAATTTATAGCACTTTTTATTTCCATTTCAGTGGGTTCTAAGCACAACCCTGTTTGATCTTCTAACTCAATAAACTTCCCATAAGTCATATGGACTTCTTTAATATATGACATGATTTGGTCAGTAGTATATAAGTTAACATAGGTATTATTGATCATGTTTTTAATGTAGTTTTGATCGTGAAACCAATTACCAACATCATCTTTAAGGCGAAGGATTTTATTTTTCTCCTTTGCATAGTGGTGACGTGGAAAAATTTTGCGTTAGCTTCCCCATATTGTAACCATTGGACCCTGGATTTTAATTTCCAGAATTACTCTTCAGTTTTAACTCCTATATAAGGTCCGACTCAAGGTTTATAAGGAACTGGCTAGTCATATACTTGGGGGATTTTTGTACGCCTTCCATTCTAGCCGTAATAATGTTTTTCCTATGAAAAATGTTTCCAAAAGTGTTAGTATTCGATCCATTACTTAATATTAATAGCGAAATTTTCAATAGCTATCTATGAATATCGGACAATAGTTAGAAAATATAAAAAAGGTAAACACATGAATTGACAATTCATGAAGATTCAACATGAGTGTAATTTTCCGGCGAAAGGGATTTTGATGAACCTCAGCCTTGGGTCCCCCTAACTCCACCCCTAGTTATGAAAAATTAATTACTTATATAAATAGATAGTGAAAATAATTTTTATATATATTATTTGTCTAGTATGCCGATACTTGCATGAAATGAGCTTAAATGAAAGCAGAGATTCATATAGCTGAAGCATGGTTGTTGTTGTTGAAGTGCAATTTAACTTGTAGTATTATGTTAGTAGTTATACCTATTGTAATTTTTAACTTGTTCACTTTTTAGTTCATACTGAATGAATCATCGGTTGAAGAAAAAATATCCCTTCCGATCCCTATTACATACTAAACCGTGGGGAACCTCCGAGTTGTTTATCGGACAAAATGAGTTTATTGTAATGACCTTTCACATTCCCAGGCTAGCTAGCTTTGTTACGCAAACACGCATCCCGACAGTCTAGCATCTTTGGCTCTTATTAACTAGGGGTCCTTAATTTTAGGCGTATGTCACTCTTCTGTGTATCTCTACCTTGTTCTTAGAATACGTTTCTATATTTGACTACTATTAGAAAAAATATTTTACTAGTACAAATAGGAAAACAATAGTGCTATGCCAAAAAGATACGGAGGGTTGTTGATATTAGGCCACAAATTTTGGACACTTTGGGATGGAAAGTCAAGGAAATACTTCCAATTTAAAATGGCTGCTTGTCTTCTAACGTGAATCCATTTCGCGATTCCGGTGCGTAGTATTCTTTCATTGCAAGACTACAGGTAAAATTCATTTCGCGATTCTGGTGCATATCAAAGACCTGGATTGATTTGATCTATATCCCTCAATTCATCAAAACCCATCTCATAATATCTGCCCAAAGGAAGGAACAACCTACCATATGCTTATATCTGATGGCTCGAAAATTGAACATTGTGATCTTAAGTCCCTTTTTATTGAGCCTCTCACTCCCTTTTACTTGACTTGTATTATCCCCTGAAAACAAGTGACATGAATGCACGTAAAACTTTCCTAGGCTCTATTCGCGACGTCATTTGTCTTTCCCTACTTGATGCTAATGGATATTGTAATGTTCTTGTTCTATGAAATCCCTTCACTAGAAAGTCCAAGTTATTGCCTAATCCTAAACCTATACCTGGGCAATGCTCCAAAGTATATGGTTTTGGATATGTTGATGCTGAGGATGACAATAAGCTCCTCGGTATTTTTAAGGATTTTAAAACTCACCAGGTTAAGGTCAAACTTTATAGTCTAAAAAGTGATTCATGGAGAATTTTGGATAGTGATCGTCCCATTGAGCTGCCAGTAGGCTCAGGATCTTTAGGATTGTTTTTTAATGCCAAACTTCATAGGCTTTCAAGTAAGATGAAGAATATTGGGGGTTTACTAGGAAGATCATATTTTTTTGATTTGGCTAAACAGGAATAAGGTAATATGGAGCTGCCAGATAGCACCATACCGGATCTTTCTAACCCTTTCTCAGGACATACTCCTTGATTGCGAGTCTTGGAAGGGAAACTTTATCTACTTTGTGATGATATGCGTATGAAGCGTGTAGATATTTGTCTTATGACAGAGTATGGGGTTCAAGGATCTTGGAAAGAGATGTCTAAGATTTATCATCATGGCCTTTACGACAAGAAAATACGTACACCATTCACATCTTTTTTCTCATCTAAAGGTCAACTTCTGCTTGTGCTTGGAAAGAGATTTATGATACACAAGGATAATTGCACTCCAGAACTTATTAACTTTGATCAGGATGATGATGATGATGATGGCCGATTCGTTGGTGAAATCTACGTTCAAGGGCGTCTCAATAAAACTAGTAGCCTAAAGCCAAATTCTAATCCGAGGCCTTTGGTATATACCCATATAAATGAAATTAGTATTGTTATTATTTTCACACTTGTTGCCTTTTATTTAACATAGTAACACTAATATTTATAATAATGAGGATTAAAGCAAGTTAATAATTTGTTAGCTATGTGTTTTCAATACATTACCTTGGATGTTGTTGTAAAAAAAAAATATTTAATAATATGAAAATTTGAGCAGTTTAGTTCAAAGTTCTAAAATATATCTCTTGAAAAGTAGATAGTTTTTCTTACTTTCGTTTATTATATAAAAAATGTTGTACTTCTTTTTATAATTATCAATATTGTATAAAAGAAAATAAAAATCATAAAATTCATCCTTAAAAAAAAAAAGTTTAGGGCCTCAAAAGTTTGGTGGCCTAAAGCAAAGGCTTTACTAGCCTCACCCTTGAGCCATCCCTGTCTACATAGAGAGCTTGGTTTCTCCTTCCTTATGAAGGTACTTACTACATCTTTTTTAAACTTCATGCAATTAGTTAGATTTTGGTTGTTTATGTGTTGGTGTGCCTCTAGACATAGTAAAAACAATGTCTATGATTTTAACATGTTATGCCTCTAGCCAGTGAGTGATATTGTGTGGTTCGATTGTTGATTTGCATCTGCTGCGAGCCATTCAATTGAGTATGCCTAGGAGGGAAGCCGATGGAGGGTGTGTTTCAGCAAATTTTTGTGACGTGTATCTATTGGAGCACAGAGGGTCATGGTTTCTCTATGTTAAAGCTCCAAGCTCTAAATCACCTAACTTTAATTCTTATGATATTTATGATAGACAACATTTACCACTTCAAGTTGCACCTATCCTGCTGTCTAGACATCGTATAAGTTAACTATGTTGTAGATTTGTTCATGTTTCATTCCTTAAGTTGAAAGGGAACAAGTTTATAAATATAATTGGTAGGGTAACATAGCTCATCTTTTATCATGTCTTATGATAATCTTGCAGATTCATGAATCAAGGCCTTTGCAAGAGAAATGGTCTGGAGCACATTGAGTGGGATGGGATCGAAGCTCAAAAATTTCTGAGTCATTATGAGGAAACCTAACCTGGGGACTAGAGATCTTATAACCAGATTCAATGGAAAAAGCAAATCGTGATGGTTTGTAGTGAAATGCACTATTATTTTCCTTATTCCCTCCCTGTGGTGTGAGTGCATTTTTCCTGTAGTGATTTGTGGAGGATTAAAGATCATGTCAACACCTTTATTATTGTTATATCCCGTATTTTGTATATCGGGATAATCCGAGCTAACTATGATACGTTAAGGACAAGAGGATTCCGGGATACGAAGTAGAGATTTTTAACCACGATTTATTTCAAGGCATGAGTTGCTTATGGTCTCATTAGCATGAGATATTAAGGAATTTGGGATTTAAAAGTGGATTATGGAAAGTTAGACATCTCATGAAAAATTTGGGGGCCAAAAGTTAATTTTAGAAAGTTGAAATTTCATGAAAAATAAGGCCATGTGGCCGGCCACATGAGGTGTGGGCCATGGCCACATGGATGCTTAATATATGTAGTATTAGAAGACTAATTCATCACATTTTCATCATTCTCAACCTCAGAAGAATCAAGAAACTTGGAGAGAACAAACCAAGCAACCATTCGGCCATAGCTAGGAAAAAGTGAAGTCCAAAAGCCTTTACCAAAAAAATAATTCTCTCTAGCAATTCCACTCCTTAGAGGGTGCATAGCAACGTGGTGGAGTCGTTGGAGTAGTAAGAACAAGCGTTGGTTCAAGGCGCAACTCATAGCCAACTTGAAGAATTAAGTGGAAGAGGTATGATTCAATCTTATTTTTCATATGTTATGGATGGGTTGTGTATGTGGTAGCTTGTAGAAACGAATGAAATTCATGAAAATGTGGATGATGATGTTGAACCGTGTAAGTTGATGTTGGTCGTGTATATGTGATGTTGTGTAGGAGTTGAATTTAACATGTTTGTGTGTTGTTGTAGTGTGTAGAAAATGAATGAAACTCATGAAATTATACATGTTGATGTTGGGCCGTGACTAGGGGTTGTTTGGTATGCAAGGAATGAACTAATGTTATCTAGTACTTTGGTTGTCGTCGTTATGAATTCTATGATGTAAAATGAAGGTTAATGATCCAAGTTGAAGTTAAAACTGTGTGGGCTGATTTGAAGGTTAATGTGATCTTATTATAGTTCTTGAAGTTGTGCGAATAATGTTGTTAATGTGTGGATTGTCGATATAGTTTACGAATTTGGAAGGAAGAAACGTGTTGATGTTGTTCCTATGGAAATTGGAAAGTTTCGGGTGATGTGGTAAGTTGGTTGGCCATTTGGAATGTTGTGCGAATTGTTTAAAGTGTGTTTGAATGTTGTTAGAATGGTTGTTGGTATTGTTGTTGACAAATTGGCCGAGTTGAATTCTCGGGGTTGTTGTATTTACAGGGAGGTGCGCCCAAATTTCGTAGAATTGAGTAATAGTTTGGAATTGAATTCCTAAATGCTTATAGCTAATGGTTGATACTTATTGACGTTGTGTAGACCTTGGGGAGCCGAGGCCTGAGTTTGGATTAGCGTAGGAGGCGAACGAGGTATGTAAAGCCCAATCCTTCTTTCTTTTGGCATGTCTTAGTTGTAAATAGGCTATGACACGAGTCACGGGAAAACTCTACTCGTATGATCCGGGCATGTCCACGATTCTTATTCACCTCTTAACGTTGATATTCCTAATGTAGTAGAATTTTGATCCTTGTGTCTTTGTATGATTGGTTTTCAAATGTTGCGTAATAAGTTTTGCTTTTAAAGAGTTCTGTAACTACGAACGCCCGTAACTTTCACAGAAGGGCCCGGATCGCTTCGAATCGATCGTAGAAGATGTCATAACGAGTAATAACCTGTGACTTTCATAGGCGGGCTCGGATGGGGTTGGTACCCGTCCGTGGGCCCCCGAGACTTTCCTTTGTATAGTTCGAACAGTTTTCTCTTAAAAGAACTTAATATGCTTATCGTCCCGACCCCCGAGTATGACTACTTATTTGTCTGTTGAGTCTGAAATAAGGATTGTTATGCATATGATCCCGATACGTAGTTATGATTTTTAAAGTTCTGTTTAATAGGTATCCGAGTAACATCCGAAAGAAACTAGATTGGACTACTGTCTTGGCTTATGAATGATGATTCGCTTTGGTTAATTTGTTGTATCTTTATGAATGTTTTAAATTGCACATAGTCTCCTACGATTCTGCTCGTGCACATTATTGTTGATTCCTTCGCCGAGTCCCGGGCCGGTATGTATCGTGCGTATTATGTTATATTCCGAAGTATGATGAGTTTTCCGAAGTATGATGAGTTCTGAAATATGAGATGATACGAAGTATGATGAGATCCGAAGTATGATGTGTTTCTGAATTATGATGTGATACGGAGGATGTGTTCGGAGATATGTAAAACTTCCGAAGTATGATGAGTTGTGGCGCCCAAGGCAGGAGGGGCGACCACGTTCCGTCCGCCGGGTCCATTATGGACCACATATGATATATGTTTTTGATATGCATGATTTATGTTCAAAAGTAAGCATTCTGGCATTCTGATTATTATATATGTTTTCTGTAATTCGCATATGATTTTCGCTAACCGGCATGCATATGATGATTTTACTCACCGAGTCCCTCGTTAGAGGGCCGAGTACGGTATATATGTACGATGATATGACGATATGATTATGATATGGTTTTACTTACCGACATATGGATATACATGATAAGTGTTTCAAAAGGCAAGTTGGTTATCTGGTTATTTACACTTGTTCCGGTAACCCCTATTTCGATTACGATCCTGTTTTCTGTCTTTCCTGCTTTACATACTCAGTACATATTCCGTACTGACCCCCTTTCTTCGGGGGCTGCGTTTCATGCCGCGCAGGTACAGGTACACGTTCTGGTGGTCCGTCAGCCTAGGGCATCTATCCCGCGGTTTGGAGTGCTCCCTTGATCCGGAGCCTACATCTTTGGTACAGACATTTTTGTTACTTGTATATATGTTTGTTCATGGGTACGGCGGGTCCCTGTCCCGTCATATGGTTCTGTTATGACTCTTAGAGGTCTGTAAACATATGCGTGTGGGTTGTGGGTCAGTATTGTACAGTTGCGTCCGTATGGTTTGTGCTCCGAGCGTTCCCCTATACTATGGCAGCCCTACCGGCTTATGCCGTTATGTATATATATGTATATGTGACCGCTTTGGGGGCGACGTCTTACTTTTCTGTATATATATAAGCTTTTGTTATACTTGCTGTGGACCGATTATGGAGGCGACGTTTTACCTTCGCATACGCCTATATTAGTAGTGTGACGACTATGATTACTGCGTGTGTACGAGTGCCCAGCTCGGGCACAAGTCACGACCTACGGGGTTGGGTCGTGACAATTATTATGTGTAAGCAGGGATATTTTATTTCCCCTAAGTAGTCATAGTTCAATGATGAGCACACTACTGACTCAGGAGTAGAAATCAATGTTATACTAAATAGAGGTTTAATGCAGAGCACACCATCATTATGCATGATAGTCCCCTTTAACTAAGTTGGTGATAACTCTCTTATATTTAATATTAAAATGAGTGGGGGATTGTTGGAGTATGTGCATTTTAATATTAAGAAACTATATTAAAGTGCATGATCTTGTCATGTTAGTGGCCATAAATGAAATACCCCACTAAAACTAAATCTTGTAACCACAGTCTCATGTTCTCTGCTTTACTTAATATCCGACAATCTCATATTTATCTTATGGAAGAACTTTACACCTATAGATAATGTGTTTCTTTCTCGTATTGGTAATGAAAAAAGTGTGGAAAAATATTGTGTTGCTATAAAGTGAGGTTGGTGTAGTGAAAGAGAGAGTGAGGACAGAGAAAAATATTCTAAGTCTTGTACTTATTCATTATAAAAAGAGAGTAATTTTATGTTGAAAGAATGGTTTTTATTGGTGGAGTTTTGGACTCTTCAACTAGGCTGAAGTTGTTTGAGTCACACGACGTTGACGGATTATTGTATCCTGGAGCTTTAGAATCTTCAACCTCACTTTACAACAACACCACAATATTTTTCCACACCTTTTTTCACACACCAATATAAGGAAGAAACACACTATTTATAGGTATAAAACTCTTACATAAGATAAATATATGAGATTGTGAATATTAAGTGAGGTAAAGAACATGGGATTGTGGTTACAAGATTTAAGTATTAGTGGGGTATTTAGTAGGATGAATTACACCACCACTTTCTTGTCAATTTATGGCCACTAACATGACAAGATAATGCACTTTAATATTTTTTTTTAATATTAAAATGCATATACTCCAACATTTATATTTCTTAATGGGATTGGGACTGCTGGATACCTCTTTTCCACCTCAACTCAGCTGCCAAATCGCTTCTCTATAAGTGAGCCTAGCCGAGCACGAAGCCTTTGGGGTTCACCTTTAGGGGGTCGGCTATGTCCAATCCAACCCCGTTGACAAACTTAGTGGTGAGGGTCTTATGAAAATTAGAGGGTCTTATGAAAATTAGTTTGAATAAAAATCATAAGTTGATGTTACTTTTATCTAAGGTGAAATTATGACAAAAAGGTAAGTATTTTTTCATTCTTAATAAGAGCAACTTGATTCAAGTTTTGAGTATGTGATCAACTTGTTACCAGCGCTTTGCCCCCAATGTGGATTCCCAGTGCGGTTTCGAATTTAGTCAGATTTCATATTATCGATTTTTCATTTTGCTTATGTATTTATCAGTTCTTCACACTGTTGAGCAAAAGGAGGCAGATGGAAAAGCGTCTCCCCACTTGTTCAAATTGAGAGACTTGATGAACTCTACCACAATCACTCTTCATATTCTGCTCTGGCTTGTGTTAATGATTTGTTTTGCTTTTGGGAAGAATTACACCCGCTACCTACTTCCATTTCAATTCTAGTACAAGACAAGTAAGAATTCTGCCTAACCTAAATAAAAAGTGTAACTACTCATTAGGGTATGAAACAGAAGAAAAGAAGTACAAAGTTACAGCACAAAAAATTTGGGAAAGGAACACAAGAACACTGAGTTTTCACTTAAGGCATAGATGAACAAGAGAAGCTCAAAGAATTTCTCCTTATTTTCTGATTTACAGTTTTGGTGTTTGCATTAGTGGAGTTATCTATCAGTTTGTTCGCGGTTATGATTCTGATTACGCACTTGTTATAGCTGCATTTAATGTCAAATCTAAAAAATTCAAATTAATTGCATTGTGAATGCATCTCATTACCAGCTTCCAGATTACAAGCTAATAGAGGTGAAGGGTAAATTAGCCGTCATAGATTGTTCTAAATAATTGAGTGGATGCACCCACTTGTGGATTTTATAAAAGGGTTAACAGGCAAAAGCCATGTACTTTGTTTATAAAAGGATCTTTTGCAGAAGTCCTAAGTGTACTAAAAAACATTTCTTGTGAGTACTTAGTTCTCTTGAATACAAAAAATTGTTCAATCTCTTCCAAATCCTTCATTTTTTTGGGTAGGGGTGTACAAAGTAAACCGACAAACCGCACCAAACCGATAAACCGAGTCAAACCGAGAAAAAACCCGACTAGTGGTTTGGTTTGACTTGGTTTGGTGTTGGAAAAAAAAAACCCGACCATAATTGGTTTGGTTTGGTTTTAACTAAAAAAGTCAAACCGAACCAAACCAACCCGACATTACATGTATTCAATTTTTAAAATATTTTATACATAAAAATATTTATTTGTAAAGTAATTTATAAATATTTCTTAAATTTTTTCGTAATTTTTTTATCTATTATCATATTATTCAAGCTTCAAGCTTGAACTTAGAATTTTGAATGTCAATAAGTTTTATATCCTATGGATGTTAGTAACTCAAATAAAGTCCAAACCAAAACCAACTCAACACTAATCCTAACAAAAGAAATTCAATTTACCACTAGAAATGACAATAATGTTGGATATCTATTCTTTAGTTTTGCATAATTGATTTAGAGAGTAAAAATACATAACTTAAGTTTTTGTCTTTGTCATATAATTAATACTTATTTTAGCATGACTCAGTATTTTTAGATTATGGTCATTTTCTTTTATGGCTTGTTAATTAGCAATATTTATTTTAACCGATTATATTAGCTTTGTTGAATATTTTAATACAATGTCATCACTCTTCTCACATTTTGTGTTATTTTCTTAAGAAACACCTTAATTATATAATTGTATCTTACTAGGACTAAAGAAATATTTAAAGTAAAAGTTATATGTTTTGTATCAAGACTATTCCGAAAAAAACCCGAAAAATCCGAGAAAACCGAACAACCCGAGAAAACCCGAGGTTGAAAAACCCGAATTTTATTGGTTTGGTTTGGTGTATAAATTTTAAAACCCGACGCAATTGGTTTGGTTTGGTTTTTAAAAAATCCGAACCAACCCGGTCCATGTACACCCCTACTTTTGGGTTAAGTTCTTGTGATAGCAGAAATCAAAGAGTGCAACTTTGATTTCCAAAATAGACATTGTGTCCTGGGATTGGACTTTCCAACTTTGATTTTCCGTTAACCACTTGCATGGTGTGAGGGAAATTACTATCCTAAAGATAGTTTCTTGGAAGTGCCTTGCCTATTTGTTCCGTGTTTTTCATTGAATTCTCTTTTATTGATTTCTCTCTTTTGTTTATTAAATTTGTCCCGCACAAAGTTACTCCATTGTTTATTATTTTTAATATTCTACAACATTAGTCCCCCTGATAACTCTTTGAACTTTATTTTCTCCTTGGCCTTAAGATAGCGTTTGCAATGGAGCTAACAGGTTTTTTTGTTTAGTATTTATGATCGTTAAAACATCGAAACTGAAATTACTTATGAGTTCTATGATATAATAGGTTTTTTTTCTTTGAGGTAAAGGTTATCTTCTATGATACATTATTATCATAAAATACATTTAGTGATTTTAATTAGTGCATACTTTATGGTTTCGGTAAAGTTGTAACAACATAGTTGTAGGGAACGTGGGAATCCCAAAGTCTTTTTTACTCCTTCATATTTTTAAAGTAGAAAAAAGGTCTCATTTTTTTTTTGAATAAGCAAGATAGAAAATTAAACATTAAGTATTATGATATAAGTTATATTGATTGAAAGTCTAAAGAGTTTTTATGTTATTCGTGCAATTTAATATGTGATACTTATTGTTGTAGACCTGCTGATGTAATAAAAACAATACAACTTCAGAGCTACTATAACCTAATAACCTTATAGAAGTTGTATCTCTTAGTGCTGATCTTTTTGTTATGAATTAACATTTACCTTATGAAAAAAAAAAGGATAAGAATTGTTTGAGGCTTGAAAATGTTGAGGCAAGCCGTGATAAGAGTAGTGTTGATCCATTAGATGTTTGAACCAGTAATATTGTTTTGATGCAAAGCCTGACATAGTGCAGTGTCGTAACTCCTCCTCGTCTTTAATTTCAAAGGGATTCTACTATTATTCAAAGCATATTTGAAGTTTTTCATTAATGATTTGACAGAATGTGCTATTAGTAACTTAGACTAATTTTGTGTTTGGGAGTTTATATCTTGCAGGCACAACTGGGGCATTCATTAATTGTCTTAGCTGTTTAGGAACCTAAGATATTTTATTATGGTTTAGGCATGTGTTTAGAGATAGCATAATGAAAATCTTAGCTGCAACACTTGGTGTAAGTTCATTTGCTTCATTCTTGATAGGCAGAATTACCTTTGTTTTGCTGCTTGGACACTTTGACAAAATACCCGATAAACACTTAAGCTGACACAGACATCATTGATGTGAAAAATATAGAATATTTTGTTGCCTTTTTGAGAATCTAAAGAGTACTATCATATAGTGCCTTGTTTTGTTTTTTGGATAAGGATCCTTATTATATGTTTGGTGTATGTATTTTAGAAAGCCGAGAAAAAGAATTTTTTAGCATAAAGTTTACATTTTGACTGTGTAGTGGCCTAGTTGGTAGGATTCTCTTTGTAATGATGCTAAAGTCTTCGGTAAAAAGATAAATAAGTCCAAAATTTTAGCTTTTGCTGCCTTCTTTGTCAAAGTGTTTCAACTAAAATTATATTTCAAAAAGATTTATACACTTTAATTTTTTTTCTGTAACAAGATTTCTTTTTTGTTTTCAATATGATATAGTCCTTAATCAAGACAATAAAAAAACGATATCATTATCAGTTCAGTGAGCAACACTCTCCCTTTCATTTCCATATTTTGATGAAGTTATGCAAGCAAGTCATTTGCGCTAATAAGTTTTTGCCTTTTACTCACTTTAACAAGCGTCTGATTACACTTGCACATAAGGGTTTTTATTTATATTTCATAAATTAAAAAACTAGAGTTGGTTATTAATCTAATTTGTATCTTTAAAATGGACATAAAATAAAGTTCTATCAATGAATTACTATCCAATTGCGATAAAAGCATCTATCGTGCAAGGTTGGTGCTTAGTTGTGTTGAGATATATATTATTGACCATGGTTTAGTTATAATTGTTATGAAACAATTATATTATTCAATTTAATAAAGATTTCCGTTAACTGAATCATTAATATCTTTGTGTCCCTTCACTTATATAGTAAAATAATTTGGTTTATAGGGTTTAGCTTATCAATTGTTATAAGTTATAAAGTTTAAGTTTACAACTTAAGGTAAAAGTTGGACACAACATCAGCATGATTGTATTGCAAAATTAAGTATAATTTATTGTAGAAATGATCTAATTATGATCTCTTGTGGTGGTACATTATGAATATATTGAACATGACTAAATAAAGGTAAGTGTTTTTGTGCTGACTATAGAAACAAATTTTTTAGTTCATTAAATGTGCTTATATTGGATAGAATTATTATGAAAATATAATTTTTTTTTATTTACTAATGGGTGAGTTCATTAGGGATCAACAAACCTAATAAATTGAATGATGGCAATATATATTATGTGAATTGATAATTTATTGATAGAATTTATGTCTCGATTAAAGATCGACGATACCCCTTTAGAAAGCTTATAAGTTTTCATAATTTCAACTCTAAGGGTTCTTGTGTCTATCACATGAAATAAATTAAGTGAAAGTCTAAACAAATTTCATCAATTAATTAAATTGTGAGCAATTTACTATAGTTAATTGATTTCTATAATTTTAAGATGAGAAGTTAAATAAGTATTAACCTAGTTCGCTAGGAAAGTAAGAAACAATTAGTATATATTTGGATCTTCCCAACAAGAAAAAAGAGTCCTTATAAATATACTTCCCACACACATAAGTTTGAGTCTGTGATTACTAGAATCACACAACAAATTAAAAGATCGTGGGAGGAAGAAGTTTGATTGTCGTGGGTGTTTTCTATCTTCAAAAGGTATGTAAATGATATTTTGTTTAATTAAAAATTTATTTAGATGTTATGTTATATATAATACGAGAGATGTTCGTGTATGTTTTCACTTTGTACATGTCTTCCATCAAGTTAATGTTGTTTTGTTATAAACATAAAGTTTTGGAGGCAATGCATCAATATCGAAGAAAAGGATTGTATCTGTAAATTGCTATAATCTAAAGAAATCAATTTACCTTCCAAAAGGCAAAGAAAATTAAGGATGCCATAGTTTTTGGTATGGGAACTAAGTTCTACCCAATTAACTTAGTCACCATTACAAAGCATTCTAATAATCTAAGCATTGTCTAATGAAGGCTGAAGCAACACTATAGTTTTTTATTTGAACTTTTAAAGGTTAATTAGTTGCCATATGTATCCAAATACTACAATCTTTCCGTAGCAATATAATAAATTTAAACAAAATGATTAGGCGCCTGTATACTGATTTGATATTTGATATTTGATATTTCGTCGTCAATATTTACAAAGGATATTAATTTATATATTTTTTTGGAAAATAGTAGCTATGTATTTTCTTTATTTATTAACAAAATCAAAGACAAGTACCTCTAATTTAAAATGTTACACCTACTTCCCCTGTTTAGCATGCCATGTATATCTCCCTTCGAGCATTTGTGGGAAAAAGCATAAAATAATGAAAGTGAAAACTATACGAATGTTAATCAACTAAATTTAACTAGAACTTTCTATTTTCAAAATATACCAAATAAGAGTGATCCTTTTATGCTTTTCTCTTTACACTGATAAGCTTAAACCTTTTTATTTTATTTGGAGTTTTATAAAATTTCCTAGCAATATGAGAAAAGTAAAATATATTGATTGACGTTCTTTTATCTGTTTGAAAAAAATTTCAAATACAGTGTAAGCTATTGTTGGCTTTTATAAAACCCCACAAGCTTTTATTATATACGTATGGTAAGACCATGGTTGACCACCAAACGATGTGTGGTGGATTTGATGCATTTTCTTTTTCTTTAACTTTTTGTGAGTGCCTCACGTTCGAGCCCTGGGTATGGAAAAATCTTGGTAGGGAGCGCTTCCCCCAGAAATGGGCCCTACCCAGTACGAATTTGGATATAGTCGGGCTCCAATATGGGTACCGGACACCAGGTTGAAAATCAAAAAAAGAAAAGAAAAAGACCTTGGTTGGAAATTGAAAAAAATCTACTGTATTATATTTATAATTTGTTTGTCCAAGATTTCAAATTTTGCTTATTTTGGAAAGTGTTTTTCGTCAATAGTATTTTTGAAAAAGTAGTTTGAAAAAAAGATTTTTGTTTGGCTAATCAATTTGAAAATCAATTTTGCCAATATTAGAGTAGCGATTTATGATTGGTCAAGGTTCCAAAAGTGTTTTTGGAAACAAATTATCTTTTAAAGTTGCTGAAAAACAACTTCTACTACTATTTAAAAACGTTGTTTTTAGTCTTTTTAAAAGCTTGTACAAACACCTCAACTATATAAAATAAGTTTTTTTTTTCTCTTAAATAATAACTTGGCTTCCCAAAAGCTTGACATCGAGGGTGTATGTAATCTTAATATGAGAAGTTAAATACATGTGTGATGCTGAATTTAAAATTTAAAATTAGGAGCGTAATAACAAATTTTTAGGGAAATAATCCGTAATTTATTTATTATGATAAGAATAATTTAGATCGAAAGAAATACTCACCATAATAAGAAGCCTTATATATCAACTCTGTAATCCCGGTTGAATTAGGATTTTAATTATAAATTATTACTTGGTGGAAAATTTGTAGACCCAGTTAAATTAGGATTTTAATTATAAGTCATTACTTGGTGGAAAAAATATAGTTTGGCTAACCTAATTCATCTCGGAAAAGGACAAATTAGTATGTATATAATCTTCCTATCAAGAATAATACTTTGTGAAAAACTTTGCAGATCCAAGTTTGAGTCTGGCACTGGGAAAAACGTGAGGAATTTTTTTTTTGTTCCTAGGTGTTTTCCAACTTCAACAAGTACGTACACATTTCATGCTTAATTACTATTTATATTATGTATTTAATATTACGTAAGACGAATATGATTTTTATTGTATACATTTTTCATACGAGAAACCTTATTGCTTTTATTCGAAGATAATCTTAATGCGTAAAACGCTACGGTCGTTTGGTCCAGAAACAAGTTATACAGAGATTGTAATCATCATATTAAAAATTGAATATATAGCATATAACTTAAATATATATTTGGCTTAAATATATGGTTTGAGGAGATCCACAAGGACAATTTTGGTATTTGGAATGCTTTATCCATATATAACTTAATTATAGTATTGTTATATTGGTTTTCTAAGAGTCTGTTTGGATTGACTTATATCAGGTGCTTTTCAGCTAAAATAACTTTTAAGCACTTTTATAGTATTCGGGTAAAATAAAAAAATATTTTAACATATTCATTTTTAAGTAACAAAAATAAGCTAAAAGCTACCCATAAATTATGGACAAGCATTTTAATAGTATTTGAGTAAAATAAAAAAATATTTTTAAACATTTATTTTTAAGCTAAAATAACAAAAATAAGCTAAAAGCTAGCCATTAATTGTGGGCCCCATCGAAACGGGCGCTAATTCTTACCATCTTAAGATGTTTTTTAATTTAAGTTAGTGCTATTAAAATTTAAGAAACAAAGACTTGCACAAATTACAGGCCAAAAATAACGTTACCCAAAAAGTATAGGGGGTCAAAGTAGTGTTTTGAATAAAAATAAAGGACCAATTGGAGTGTACCCTGGTAGCACATAATATTTGCTTCCACTTAGCTCATTGCCTCTTTTTCTAGGTTTTTAGGGCAAACAAAAGAGGCACCCACAAAAGCATCCTAAATCCACTGGTAATTATCACATTAAACCATCTTTTTGTTGAAAAAATATTGTTACTTTTGCCATTTTTTGTAAAAAAATATTGGAATTTTAGTATAGTTTTTAATCTGATATAAGTAGATTTGGATATATATGTGAATGTCCCCATTTGGATTTATAGATGTGTTATGTTCTTGAATCTTGTGATTTATAATTTGGGGTCTTTTTTTTTTCTACTAGGATGAATAAAAAATGAAACTTTATCAGTTTTATTTGTTGTTGTATCAGTTTTGTGAGTAGTTACATAGTAGAATCTTGAAACAGAGTCTATGCTGTTTTTACATGCTGTGATTTGCGATTTTTATTGTTCTTATTTGTTTCTTTCTGTGTAATTTTGGTATTTGTATGTTATTTTAGATTTCCCTGTTGGTATATATATTAGAAAAAATGGGTGAGTGACTATTATAAGGGGATAAACGAGAAGGTGAAATGGGTTTTATGGTAATTATCACATAACCAACTTATTGTTAAAATTTTGAAACTTTTAGTACAGTTTTAATCCGATATGAGTAGATTTATATATATATATATGTGTGTGTGTGTGTGTGTGTGTGAATGCCCATTTGGATTTATAGATGCGTTATGTTCTTGAATCTCCGATTTATAATTTGGGGTCTTTTTTTTTTTGGTTCTTGGGGTGAATAAAAACTGAAACTTTATTAGTTTTGTGAATAAAAAAAATTGGCTAATTAGAGCGGAGTGGATATAGAGGATTAGTTTGTCTGACCGAAGTAGTTTGGGATAGGGCTTAGTTTGATTTAATTGATTGATGGTTATTTTAGATTTGTGCCCATGGAAAAAGATTATAAAAAAATTGATTTTTTCTCAGTTTTATGAGTAGTTATATAGTTGAGATTGAAATAGAGTGTATGCCGTTCCTACATGCTGTGATTTGCGACTTTTATTGGAAAGGATGGGCGAGAATAAGGGAAAAAAGGAAAAAAAAATTGGCTAATTAGAGTGGAGTGGGTACAGAGGATTAATTTGTCTGACCCAACTAGTTTGGGATAGAGCTTAGTTTGATTTAATTGATTGATGGTTATTTTAGATTTGTGCCCATGGAAAAAGATTATAAAAACCTGAATATTTTTCGTTATCCAAAAGAAAAAAATATGATAAAGAAACCTCTCAGGCTTTGGTCTGGTCTAGTACATTCACAGATTTGAACCCAGCTACGGAAAAAGACTTGGTTTGTAAGCGGAGAAGCAAAGGGTAGAGGGCGGGCCCATTACTCACCTAGTTTCGGACCGTGTGCCACTGGCTTTTAGAGATTTCTCGGTTATAAGAAAATCTGCTATCTGGTTTTTATTTTTTGTGGGTCCTGGGGGTGTGGGGGGTGTTTGGACAAGGAAGCTAAAGTTTTTATCTTTACGAACCTGGATGTGCTACGACGAGTATGGAGATTTAAACATTTGTGTTATTGCATGTTGATGAACTTCTCTGCTTTGGCTCATCCAGTTATTCATTTGCAGGTGAAAGATCCTCGAAATCATGGCGACTTTTGCCAAACCTGAGAATGCTTTGAAGCGTGCTGAAGGTTAGTGGAGTTATTATCTGCATCTGATTTAGTAGATATCTTTTACAGAAAAATTCTCAAAGCTTTACTTTGAGATGTGCCCTAGTATTATGGGTTCTGTACACTTGCAGACTTATATCTCAAGTGACGGGTCTGTGGTTCTAGGAGGGGGTTGTATGGTCACAGGGCGAGGGTGGTCTAGATGATTTTTGATATTATGGGAAAGTGCAATTTTGTAAATTTCAGGTGTTTTTATAGCAAAATTGAGAAAATCTTGGGATGTTGACAAGTTTAATGTTTTAATGCAGAGTTGATTACTGTTGGACAAAAGCAAGAAGCCCTGCAAGCACTTCATGATCTTATTACTTCAAGGAGGTATAGAGCATGGCAAAAAACTCTTGAAAGGATAATGTTCAAGTATGTTGAGCTATGTGTTGACATGAGAAGGGGGCGGTTCGCCAAGGATGGCCTGATTCAATATCGTATAGTCTGTCAACAAGTGAACATTAACTCCTTAGAGGAGGTAATAAAGCATTTCATGCACTTAGCTACTGAGCGAGCTGAACTGGCTCGCAATCAGGCACAGGCTTTGGAGGAAGCTCTGGATGTGGAAGACTTGGAAGCTGATAAAAGGCCCGAAGATCTTATGTTGAGTTATGTTAGTGGGGAGAAAGGAAAAGATAGATCTGATCGCGAGCTTGTCACTCCCTGGTTTAAGTTCTTGTGGGAGACATATAGAACTGTTCTGGAGATCTTGCGTAACAACTCAAGATTGGAGGCTCTGTATGCAGTAAGTTTGCTTGACCTTTCTTTTCATTAATGGTTGAATAATTATAGTGCTTTTATGCTCTGCGGCGAGATGTTTCAGTATCCTGACTTTTCAGGACTTGTTTAGACTGTGAGTAATCAGGTTGTTTGCCCTTTTTTCTTTTTCTATTAGCTTGCCTGGAAAGTGATTGTGCTTTTAGTAAATCAGAAATCAGTCCCTTTCTACTTTTTATTCACAAACTCCGTGGGCATCTTTCTCAGTTTGCTGGGTATCGTTTTGTCAGAACAAGTTTATTCTGTTTGATATAAAAGTTTTATATGTCATCCTTTTTTTTTTTTGAGCGTTAGAACCTGATTTGTCCTGTATGCTATTTAAGATTTCTTCATGGTTCATAGGAAGTTCTGTACTCTTTCCATCTTTAGCTGGCATATAATTTTTTTACTGAAGGAAATGAGGTTAATTAAGCTTCAAACCTGATTTGTTCAGATGACAGCACACCGAGCCTTTCAGTTCTGTAAGCAGTACAAACGTACAACAGAATTTCGCCGTCTTTGTGAAATCATCCGCAATCATTTGGCAAATCTCAACAAGTACAGAGATCAGAGGGACCGGCCTGATCTGTCTGCTCCAGAGAGCCTGCAATTGTATCTAGACACTAGATTTGAACAGCTGAAAGTTGCTACTGAACTGGGTCTTTGGCAGGTTATTACTTTTCTGATAGATTGTAAGCATATCATTTTGTCCTAAGAGAGTGAACTTTACATGTTTTAATTTTCTTTGACACAGGAAGCTTTTCGTTCCATTGAAGACATATATGGTTTGATGTGCATGGTTAAGAAAACCCCCAAGGCGTCATTGATGGTTGTTTACTATGGGAAGCTTACTGAGATATTTTGGATGTCGTCAAATCATCTTTATCATGCTTATGCATGGCTCAAGCTTTTCTCTCTTCAGAAGGGTTTTAATAAAAATTTAAGCCAGAAGGATTTGCAGCTAATAGCATCGTCTGTTGTCCTAGCTGCACTTTCAGTGCCTCCTTATGATCAGTCATATGGTGCATCTCATCTTGAGCTTGAAAATGAGAAGGAGAGGAGTTTGAGGGTGGCCAATCTAATTGGTTTTGAAGTTGAACCCAAAGCCGAAAACAGAGTAGTGGTAATTTCATTTTTTATTATGTTATTTAGTTCTTTGTTTATTTATGTCTTTCTTTGGCTGATCAGCTTCAGTTCCCTTGCTGTTTCTCCTTTGCAGCTTTCTCGATCATCACTTCTCTCAGAGTTGGTGAGTAATTTTATTTATGTTTTGTTTTGAATTTAGCGTATAGTCCTTCAATATTTTTCCATTTTATAGTTTAAGTTCCTTTTGTCTCTTTTCATTTCAATGAACCCATTAAATTCTTGAGGCACAGATGAGCACATCATGCTGTTTTTGTAAATGTTTCAGTTGATTTTTTAATTGTGTGCCGGTTCCTTTTGCCTTTTCTTAATTGTTTCTCCTTCTGTAGGTGTCCAAAGGTGTGATGTCGTGTGTCACCCAAGAAGTGAAAGATCTTTATCATCTGTTAGAAAATGAGTTTCTTCCTTTGGATCTGGCACTGAAGGTGCAGCCCGTATTGACCAAAATATCAAAGCTTGGCGGTAAGCTGGCTTCAGTTTCCTCGGTTCCTGAAGTACAACTGTCTCAGTATGTTCCTGCCTTGGAAAAGCTTGCTACTCTAAGGTTGCTCCAACAGGTATGCACACTGTGTTTTGTACTTTTTGATAAAGTTAGGTGGAAGTCCCATCTTTCAATTCTGTCTTCATTTTAACTTGGAATGCTGCAATTTGTTCCTTTTCTTGTTGCAGGTTTCTCAAGTGTATCAGACAATCCAGATTGATAACATATCTAAGATGATCCCATTCTTTGACTTCACTGTTATTGAGAAGATATCCGTTGATGCGGTTAGACGTAATTTTCTAGCCATCAAAGTTGATCACATGAAGGGTGCTGTCTTCTTTGGTAAACAGGTATAGTTCTGTCGCTTGGAATTGAATCTCTTGCCTACCCTTTCGGTTTGTTTGTGGGTTGGGCACACCTAGATGATCCTTTCCTGTGTCTTCGTCAGTTGGTCAGTGAGATTTTGTCAGCCCTATCAATTATCTATGCGGACCACATTGTTCTTTCCTTCATTGATTAAGTAAAACTATGTGCATAGATCGCTTATGAAATCTAGCTTTGTGTGTCTTTCTGTTATCTAATTTTAGTGTTTTGCACAGTAAAATTGTGGGCTATCCACCCGCAACGGTGGCTCAGTTGGTTTGGGCTTTCATAATGGAGGTCTCAGGTTCGAAACCCCCTGCCAACGACAGCAGGGGATTTGCCTTCTGGGTCGAGCTCGTCGCACGGGGCTTGCCTAGTGCGGGTTACCTCTCCTGTGTGGTTTGCGAGCTATTGCACAGGAGCTGGGTTTACCCTGTGCGCACCCAAAGGGTAGCGGCTGCGGGTTCCCATGTCATCAAAAAAAAAAAAAATTGTGGGCTATCTAAGGGAGTGTTGTTGGCAGCATAATAATTTTTTCGTTTAGTCACTAGAATGGATCTGGCTCAAGGAGCTTGTGAATTCTGAAGAGCTGTGTTTAGTTTATGAGATATAAGAGTTTTAGTGCGTCGCTATTTTTGGCAGATTATGGATTTGTAAGTTCAGCCTTGTACCTCTGTGATATAATATGTTGATGAACTGATGCAGGAGAGTTTGTAAATGTTTCTCTTAGACACTTTGAACTATTTTGATTCCCCCCATTAAGCCGTGTAGGCTAGTCTATCATTCATCGTTTGCTTATATCTTACCTTCTCAATTTTTTTATTTTTATTCCAGAGTATTGAGGCTGAAGGACTCCGGGATCATCTGTCTCTTTTTGCTGAATCCCTTAGCAAGGCGAGGATGATGATCTATCCCCCAGCAAAGAAGGCTGCCAAGCTCGGGGATGCCCTGTCTAATTTAGCAGAGATAGTGGAGAAGGAGCACAGGAGACTTCTTGCACGGAAGTCCATTATTGAGAAACGCAAAGAGGAACAAGAGCGTTTACTCTTGGAAATGGTTTGAACTACTTGCGTTGTGAATTGCTCGTTACTGTTGTTCTCGTGTCTGAACTTTTATGACTATGTCTTTCAGGAACGAGTGGAAGAGTCAAAGAGGCGAGAGCTTCAAAAGTTGACTGAAGATGCTGAGCAAAAGCGCATTGCTGCTGAGTATGAGCAAAGAAGGAATCAGCGAATTCTGAAGGAAATTGAGGACCGAGAACTTGAAGAGGCCCAGGCTATGCTGCAAGAAGCTGAAAAGCGCAGCAAGAGGAAGAAGAAGCCAGTCCTGGAGGGAGTAAGTATATAATTTGCAGTCCTATTCCCAAACCTTCAAGTGGAAAAATCTTATCTGGCTTTCCTTATTAAAAAAATTCTTACCGGGCTTTAATTTGATTTCAGGAAAAGATGACTAAACAGGTGATCATGGAATTGGCTCTGAATGAGCAACTGAGGGAGAGGCAAGAAAGGGAGAAAAAGTTGCAGAAGTTTGCCAAAACTATGGATCATCTGGAAAGAGCTAAAAGAGAAGAAGCTGCACCTCTTATTGAAGCTGCATATAAACAGCGTTTAGCTGAAGAGGCAGCTCTTCATGAGCGTGAGCAGCAGGTTTGCATTAAAGATACATTATGCTTTTTGACCAACCACAATAACAAGTTCTTTCACATCTTAAGAAATGGAAGATTGATACATTATAACTTTATATGGTCGAATATTGCTGATGAATTTGCATTTTGACATACGTTTTCAGCAAGAGGTTGAACTGAGCAGGCAACGACATGCTGGAGACTTGGAAGAGAAAAAGAGACTGGGACGCATGTTGGAGAACAAGGTAACTTTGCTAGCGATAAATAACACAATTGCATCCAGGATATCCTTTAGTTTTCAGGAATGTAGGCTTACCGTAGGAAATACATATGAATGTTACTTTCCCACTAGTTGAAATCTGAGCAGCCATCGGCTTGCTGAAGATTGATCTTGGTCTCTGACAAAATAGGTAATAGACATATTGATCTTGGTCTCTGACAAAATAGGTTATTGACATAATCTGCATTGATTCATGCTAATGCATAGATCAGCTGATAGATATTCCTAATTGTGCAGAGAATTTTGGAAGAAAGAGTTGTTAGTAGCCGGGAAGCTGAATTCAATAGATTGAAACGGGAGAGACAGGAAAGGATCAGCCAGATAATTCAACAAAGGAAGCAGGAGAGGGAAGCTAGGAGGAAAATGATATTCTTTCTGCGATCTGAGGAGGAGCGTCAAAAGAGGTTGCAGGAAGAGGAGGAAGCCCGCAAGCGTGAAGGTACTTACAAATTATCCTTTTTAAGTTCTTTTCTCCCCACTGTTCCCCCTCCTTTCTTCCTCCATCCATTTGAGGTTTCAGTAGCTACTCGAATTTAATTTAGCATCCTATGGCAACTTTCTGAAAATATTGCAGAGGCAGAGAGACGGAAGAAAGAGGAAGCTGAGAGGCAAGCCAAGTTAGATGAGATTGCTGAAAAGCAGAGGAAGCGAATGCTAGAACTTGAAGAGAAAGAAAGACGGGAGAAAGAAGAGATCTTGCGTAGGCCCATAGCTGGGCTGGCAAAGTCTACTGCTGAGCCTCCAACCTTGGGGGGTCGTCCGACTGAACTTGGAGGAACTGCTCCCGTCCCTGCAGCAGCAGCTGCTGCACCTGCTGCTGGGAGATATGTTCCTAGGCACTTGCGAGGGAAAGTGGATGCTGCGGCCCCGGTGGCCCCACCTCCTGAAACTGACAGGTGGGGTGGCAGTGGCAGCAAGCCAGATGATCGACCATCATGGCGCGATGAACGAAAGCCCACATCATTTGGTAGTGGATCGAGGACCAGTTGGTCGGGTTCTAGGCGGTGAATGGGGTTAGTAACTTATGAGTCGTGCAGTCTTGCATCCTCGGCATTTTGGTTCAAGAAATTCAATTTGTTGCATTTTACCTTAATGTGTATCAGAGATTGATTATGTGGTATTATGAGCTCTAGAGAGTAGCATTTCTTGGGACATTTCCTAGACCTGTATGGAGAGGCTTGAAGTTTTTGACAGGCGATTCGATCTTGAAAAACTTTTTGTCGTATCAAGTAACTACTGTTGCTGTTATGTTCAACTTTCTTTTTCCTAAAGTATAAGACAATGCCTATATTATTTCCTATTGTTTATCATGTTTTTTCTACCCTTTCATATATTTCTTTCCAATAATTCTTTGCAATAGGGGAAATAATACATTCCTAGGAGTTGTCACTTTTGGACCAAATGTTCTAGAACCATATGGTTCTTTTATTAGGTGAGAAAATGTACGGCGGACTAATTCAAGAGCAAAAATCGCATTGAATTCTTGTAACGTATTAATATTTGACATTTCTTCATCAGTCTTCTTTTGTTAAGTTCCTTCAAATATTTCCGTACGCAGAGACTTTTAAAAGGGCATTTTAGGTGTTGTTTGGACATGAGTAGAGTGATATTTTGAAAAAAGAGATTTTCTCTGTCAATTTATCAGACACTTTTCTCTTTGTGAGATTCAGACTAATTAATTTAGACTGTTTTTTTTAACATAAAATCTTTAGATTTTTCCAAATAAATTTACATTACGTTTAAAGAAAAATTTATTTGACTCTTAAAAAGCGAAATGTGCGTATAAATTGGGATAAAAGGAGTAGTGGTTTTTTTTGTTACCTTGAGGAAAGATATATATAAGTTGAAGTTGAGTTTGAATATGCATTTCACTTGAAAAAAAATTGATGTCTTTTGAGAGATATTTTGATTTTTTCTTAAAGTCCAGTGAGGTTCTCCTTCCTTTCTTTTTACCCTTGAAAATTGACTTTTTTTTTTCTCTAAGTTTGAAACGAAAAATTGACATAACGTATAATCAAACAGGTTTTTGATAACAAAGCACTTGAAAAAAGCATGGGCTCTTAGTTGTTTTAATTACTCCCCGTGTCTCATTTTATAACGAGAGTTGACCTATTTAGGGAGTCAAACAATTCTTACTTTGGCTCAATTTCAAATATAAATTATTCAAAAAATTTATAATAAAATTTACATATTTGATACATCAAAAGTGCTATAAGTTTGCATAATTAGTAATTCACATATATAAAAAGAGTTGAAAAAAATTCTAATAGAAGAAAAACAGTTTGACTTCCAAATAGGTAAGCTCTCATATAAATTGGGAAGTAGGGAGTAGAATTTTTTCTTTGGTCATTTTAGAGATAGAATTAGGCACGACATAGATTTTCTTCGTTTTACACCTACTTGAATTCAACATGACTTTGAAATAAAAAACTAAACAAGAAAAAGCTCTTTCTTTAAGTATTATTTTATCTAGGGAAAAGGGTCAAATTTGCCCCTCTATTATGCGAAAAGGATCAAATTTATCTTCCGTTAAAGTATCGGTTCAAAAATACCCCCGACGTTACCTATATGGTTCAAATATATCCCTTTTCCGTTAAGTATGTTCTAAGTGGACATCCAATCTCACATGTCATTGATATTTTGATGAGGTGGATGATACATGACATGCCACCTTAACAGCCTAACCCATTTTACTCCTTACCTCCACTTCTTCTTCCACCACTAACATTTTCTTCCCCTCCACCTTAGTGAAAAATAACAGTGCAGGTGAGTGTTTGACCATTAACTCAAATTTTGGGGATACCATGACTTTTGAAGTAGAGAGGTAAAAGTATGGTATTGGAGATGGTCCGGGGTCGTTTGGTTCGTGAATTAAATTATGCCGAAATTATAATCCGATTATAATTCTGAGACTAATTTTCCATCTAAGAGGTGAGTTAAAATAATTCCAAGTTTTGATAGTAAATTTTACACCATGTTTAATTGATAGTGTAAATTTATTTAATCAATCAAGTAGAATATAAATTTTATCCCAAATTTAATCCGGAGCAAACGATCCACTAAGGGTGCTCAATTTTCGTGTGTGAAGTCTTCTCCAGCTCCAAAATCTGAGGGAGATGAAGCCAAAGCAGAGCAAACCCACTAAGGGTGCTCAATTTTCTGCCACTTCAATGCAAGATTCAAGCTTTAAAATCCCTGTTCTGCCAGTAGAGCTCATCATGGAAATCCTCTTAAAGATTCCAGTGAAATCTCTCTTGCAATTCAGGTGTGTTTCAAAATCTTGGCTTTCTTTAATCTCTAGCCCTGAATTTATCAAGACACATCTCAGTATATCTGCTAATAACAACAATGATTACAACCACCACAGGATTATGTTTAGATTGGTTGAACCTGAGTTCAATCTTAAGGATTGTTCCCTTAAATCTTTACTTTATGACTCTGTTACTAGATCATTTGACTTAGATTATCCTATGAAACCCCCCCATAAACCTGTAGAAATTGTTGGTTCTGTCAACAACAGCATACCCACCAGTGTAATGGGGTCTGGGGAGGATAGAGTGGACGCAGACCTTACCCCTACCTTGGAAGGTAGAAAGGTAGAGATAGTTGGTTCTGTCAATGGGTTGATTTGTCTAGCCATTGATAAAGAAGGTTGGTTTCTCTGGAATCCGTCGCTTAGGAAGTTCAAGAAATTGTCTGACTCTGGAACTACATTTAGTGGTCGTCACTATGCCATGCATGGTTTTGGATATGATGAGCTTCACAATGATTATAAGGTAGTGGGTATTTCCAGGATTTTAGGTTCTGACAATTCACGTCATGTTGAGTTGAAAACATGTAGTCTAAAGAGTGATTCTACAAGAATTATCCACGATTTTCACATTGGGGTGCAAATCGATAAGTGTGGTGTGTTTGTGAATGGGAGGCTTCATTGGGCTAATAATACCTCTCATAGACTTCGTTCTTATAATGGTTGGGATATTATTTGTTTTGATCTGGCTGATGGGAAGCTGGGAAAGGTGGAGAAACCCTCATATGGAGATGGAGATTTTGATTTTACCCCGTGTCCGGGAGCGTTAGGAAGTGATCTTTGTCTGTTTTGTGATAATCGGGGAACTCAAGCTGATGTGGATATATGGGTTATGAAGACTTATGGGGTTAAAGAATCTTGGACAAAGATATTTACCATCAATCGTCCTAAGGATCATCCTGCGGGGTATTTGGGGTATCTGTTTTGTCCACCCTTTTGCATGTCAAATAAAGGTGAAGTTTTGTGTGAGTTTGGAGCAACTATCATGATTTACAATCCAAAGGACGACTCTATCAGATATGCAGAGGTTACCAACTGTGAAGCCTTTTCTGACGCAGCCATCTATATTGAAAGCCTAGTTTGGCCCTTTTGCCAGAAGGAACCAAGGATGCAAGTTGCAACAACGAGTACTCAAAAAGCTCGTTGAAGACAATCGTGAAATTGCTAACTAGTAAGAGTTCTCTATACTATACATTCTCTCAAAGTGCTGTTACATTCTGTTTTCTTCTTTCAGATATATCGCAAGATATTGCATACTATGGATACCTTTGAACCATATCTGCTTGGCTCTTTTGTCCATTTTCCTTTTTGTTTCATGAAATAACTTTTTCAATTCTGCTAATAGATAATGTCTTAATTTCTTCTGCTACAGTTTTGGTTCTTCCCGTGCTGCTAAAGCTAATCGTATATTTTCTTTAGGGCTATCTTCTCAGTTTTTCACTTATTTGGTCAATCAAAGGTTGAATCGTCTTTAGTTTGGCAGTAACTTTCACATAAGCAATGGTACACAGTGTTGTTAAAGGCTTGCTTAAAGCGCACTTAAGCGCTGAAGCTCAGTGGAGCCCAGGCTATGCGCTTCGCCTCGCTTAGTAGCACTTTACTGAAGGCGTTAAGGTGGTTAGGCCTGTGCACCTTCACTTGGTCTGAAAGTTGCTATCTTTGAGTGTACGCTGAAGGCAAAGCATGTCTCTATACATGGTATTATTTTCATTTGTTGAAACTTAAGGCTCAAACTTTATTCCGAATACCAGTAGTAGTGGACTAATATTAGTAGTTATCAACAGATAATACAACTATTACTATGAAAAGTCTCAAGTATAGGAAGGGCACTGAAAGTTTCTGAGACAATATAGAAATTAAGGACGGTAAAGAAATTCGGGGACAGGGATGAAAAGCTCCAGGCATATAGTAGGAGGAGAATTAAAACTGCATAAAGAGAAGCATATTGACTGTCAATGATTGTAAGTTCATTGTGAGCGTTTTAATCCATCAAGCTCTTTTGGGCGACCGCATATTGATTTGAATTTTGCTCCTCAGCCGGAGGCGCTTTGGAAAATATCAGAACAACCTTAACAGACACAGGAACTGCTGAGGTATTAACATGTCATGTTGCTGTGCTATTTTCTTGTCCCCCAGTAGTCTAGCACAAGGTTTTATAATGGAGGTGCTCCTTGATGCTCTTTGCTTTTGGTTTATGTGAACTTATTTGAAAAGTTCCATGTGATGCTAATCCTTGTTTCATCAAGAAAAAGAAAAGTTGACACCACATTAGAGTTCCATATCCTTTCTTTATACATTATCATGTGAAACATGAGGCTTCTCACGCTATGCTCTAACCGATCAATGAAAACGATAACTTGGGTACTCTTTCTGATAGTTTTTACTCCGTCCCAGTTTATGTGAAGGTGTTTGACTGGGCACGGAGTTTAAGAATGAAAGGAAGGGGTAATATAGGAAGGTTAAAGTTAAATTATTACTAAATATAGAATGGTGTCATTCTTTCTGAGACTGACCAAAAAGGAAAGAGTGTTACATAAATTGGAATAGTGGGAGTAATAAACAAATGGCAGCATAACACAATGAAGAGAAGGTCTACTTTGTAACACAAAAGGAAGTAGGAGAATATGAAGAACTAAAAATTGAAGAAGATGACTCGGAGCGAAAAATTATGCAGAGAGTTCTAATAATTCTGTAGAAAAACAGATACACAAACATTCTGGAGAAAAACTGAAATAGATCATGATCCTATTTTTAAGTGATGGTGCTAACCATGTAACTACCTCCTAAAATAACTGATAAGTGAAACTACAGGAAAGTAAACAAACAGATATTGCAGTCCTAAAGCAACTAACTAATACTTTCTAATCATAAAGTCGGCTTATATGTTGGCTGCTAACTTGTAGTCTCTTTGCTGAGGGTAAGCATTACAAACGGTGAGTGAGACACTTTGAGAATATAAATTATGGAGTTCAACTTTCGTCCTCACAAAAGGAACATTTTTTGTGGTTATGCTAAAAAAAAATTGGCATATAGGGGAAACCACAATATAATAAAAGGATATGGTGCAAAATAAAAAATGAGATATACATTAGAGGTGCGTAATGCAAAATACTCTGTGTAGAGTAACTATGAATTGACTTTTAGAAAAAGAATTCCTGTACATTCTGTTCTATCTTTTTCAATATTAAAGTTAAAACAATCTGGTGCAATGGTTATGTATATCCATGTGAGAGATGAAAATCTTTGTTTAAAGCATTTCAAGTGTAACTCCTCTTGTTATGTTATCAAATATCTATCACGATACTTTGAAAAATTGACCTAAGACGATCTAGCTATAACTAGGAAAATAGCTAATCCTTGTAAGATACAATGTCAAGAGTTTGGTAGACGTCTGTTGAATTATATTATGGTACTTTTATTTGCATCCTTTGTGAGCCATTAAATTTGGAAGTAAGCGAGAAATGCAGTGTCGGTCAAGGTAACTCATTGTGCACTAGTGGAACAATATGAAGGAGAAGAGAAAGAGGTCCAAAGGTGTGTATTTGGTAATTCACTGCGAGTTGGAGTTGCTCTGTCTAGAGAGTGGCGTGCTTTCTATGTAAATTTCCAGCTCTAAATCAACTAGTTCCCGATTTTTGGCAACATAACTTCTGTTCTTTTGCTATGATCTGCTTCAAAAACAATCTGGTGATTGGGATATGGATTTGCCTTGGAGATGTGAAGAGCTTATTATTGTGCTGGCAGGGTCACCGGATTTCCAAAAGGTCGAAGACACTTAGGAGGACCGCTCCTTTATGCATTTTCTGGACTATTTGGCTCGAGAGGACAAGAGATGCTTTGAACAGAGCTCGTCTCTTGAACAAGCATGCAGTTTCTAATAAAAGTGATGTTTGCTAGTACATGTTAAAGTAGACCATGCATGTGGTGCTTTTAAAATCTACACTTCTTTTTTATTTGTTATGTGCTTTGTTAACTGTTATGTGCTATTGAACTTTCAGCAAGTCAATGCATGTCTTAGGAACAAGTATTATATGATCCCTTGTTGACTGCGTGGATCAAAATGATGAAGCATGGACTTTCCTTGATTCTCAATGTTCACTGCAATGTACTAATTTTATTCCCATGTGCATAGAGCAAGACTTACCTACGTTTGCTAATTTTGTATCACATTTTGTTGGTAGCTTGAAGTCAAGTTTGTCTTGACAAAATTTTGAACAATTCTCTCCTTCATTTCAATCTCTGTCATATGTAGTATCAGGTTGAGATTGATCTGAACTAGAAGTTGATCAACCATGGGCTACTTATTCTTAGTCATCGTTTCTTCTATAGTTGTAACGATATCTTAATCATCGGAAATGTAAAAGAAGCACAAAAAATTGAGCCGTGATACATAGTGTGAGAACAACGTATACGAATTAGTCCGTAACAAATGCAAGTATCGGTTACCACATGAAAAAAAAAAAAAATCATACAAAGGATAATAGGTCACTTCTACATGAACTATCACCATCTAGGTATTAAAACACACCTCGAGTTTAGGCATGTATTAAAACATACCTCAATATTTTTTACCTGAACTATCACCATGCTCAACTAGGTGTGTTTTAATACATAGATGAAGAAAGTTCAGCTAGAAAAATATTTTCTACTTGAACTATCACCATGCTCAACTAGGTGTGTTTTAATACATAGATGAAGAAAGTTCAGCTAGAAAAAAAGAACATCCGATAGATTGGGTGTGAAACTCACGAAAAAGTCACAGTTCAGGTGATTTTTTGACCGTTATCTCCGCAAATATCAACTATAAATATCCTTCAATTTTGTTTTCATTATTTTCACTTTTCAAGCTTTCAATTATCAATTGTGAAATTATTTATCCTTGTTTGAAGTTAGAAAAAGCAATCTTTAAGCTTTCAAGTTTATGTTTGAATTTTATTCATGGTTAATCTTATTTTCTGCTTTTACTCTTGCGTTTTGGTAAGCTCGTTTTAACTTTTACTTTAAGGCAGAATACCTAAAGCCCCATAAACTTGATGCATTTTATCCAAATTCCCTTAAATTATACTTGGTCCTAGTTACCTCCTTGTATTTGGCTTTTCTACAAACGTTACCCTCACAAACAATAACTGATCCTAATTATCCCCTATATTTGACTTTTCTATAATCGTTACCACTACAAAAGAAAAACGATAAAAGAATGAAAGTTGGTAGCAGTATTTTAATGGAGGAATAAAGAAGATATATGGAAGGAGATAAGGAAATAGCCGCTGGAATACAAAATATAAAAGGAAATGGCATTTTAGATTTTTTTTACACATCAAATTAAATGATGTGGCTGTTATTTTATACTCACGCGCCAAACGTCATTTCAAATCACTTGAATGTTTTATTTTAAAAAATTATTTAATTATCTCTTTTTTTAAAAAAAAAAAAATTCAGTTTATTTGCACAATGTTTGCTTCTCATTCTTTTTAGGTTTACTTGAAAAAAATAAGAGAAAAAAGTAGGGCTCTAATGAGTAGTTCCAGTAATCAACAAGAACGGTCCCCTCCAATTATTGAAGATGAATTTTAAACATTATTACTTGTAGAGTTGCAGATTATGATTTAGATGATGTGACCTCCAAGACTAAGATATAGGATTAGATAAAATTGAAATAGATCAAATTCCTCTCTAGTTATGCCCAACCCAAATAATCTACAACCTGTCAAAAAATATATTGTGTGTGGGATTTTTGTTCCAGGAGCTAATGAAGAAAAGGTTAAGCAAACTTTGTACATCGATACTTGATTAAAGACCTCAAAGATGTATATGGTGGGAAAGAATCTCAATCTTTCAATATTAAAAAAATTGATTTAAATACTAAAAATTATTTTAATACGATAAGAAGGCCGATTATGAAAAAATGGTTAAATAGTTAGTCAATTGTGGCAATACGCATTGCCACCTATATATTTTGATGATAATTTAGGAAAAAGAAAGAGCACTTTCATAGTTTGATGGTAACCGCATAAGTAAGTAAAAACATAATTTCCATTAAATAGCTAGTAGTTAAAAATTTAAACATCATATAAATTATCAAAAACTTATCCACCCATAGGCATAATCAAATTTAGTATATGAAATTATATAGACTATAACTATCTCAAGTTAATATTCAAAAGCTATTATGTTCCTGCAAATTCATAAGTTGTGCTCTAGATCCAACTATCCAAACTCCTTATTTATACAAATTCAACAATACTTTCAAATACACTCTTATCACTAAATTATAATTATTTAATTTATATACATTTTCATCTTAATTTTTAGAAATTGCCGATTCAATTCTCAATATTTTCATTATCTTTTCTCTTTCTCTTGATCCACGACCATCAATGTTATAGAATTCTGTTTTTTTTTTTTTTTTAATTTTTATTTTTTATAAACATGTCACTTTAAAGTACTCTTGTAACTAAAACATAAATGACGCTCATATATCACTCAAAGAAACCTAAGAACTTTGATTTAATGGTAAGAGCATAACACGTGATGTGTGAGCTAACTACACTTCATGAGTTCTAGTATATTCCGGACAAAAGTGTGGAGAGAAGGGTAAAAGGGCTAACCAATTATCCATTTTTTTTTCAAAAATAAAAAAATATGACCCAAATAAAAAATATGACCCAAGAATCTTCAATCAAGGAAAACTTGGGGTGTATCTGGAATCATGGGTCTTTTTTTATTCCTAAAGTTTGTTATAGACTTCAATAAAAATCAAACTTTTGTCTGTTCCACTGGAAAAAAAGAATCTTGATTACTCCCAAATAAAAAAAAAAAAATCTCAACAAACATTAATTACTATACAAAACAAGAAAATTATCACTACTTTTCTTTGTTTTTCTCTCACCCACCATGGCCATATGTCAGTTATTTTGAGTAGCCTGTTTCTGTATGTTTTTTTCTTCATAGTCCTTTTGCCGGCAAATGCCTTCACTCATTTTCTCTCTCTTTTGACAAAAAAAAAAAAAAAAAAAAAAAAAAACCTGTATATATACACTTGTATACATAAATTCTTTGGTGGGTATTTGTTGTAACTTGTTAATCTTGATTACTTTTGTTTTTTCCTCAAATGGATACTGATGAGGAAAGACCCCTTGTTGTTGAAAATTCCAAAAATCAAGAACCAATTGTGAATCATGAAAGAGATGTTCATATTTTAAGCTGTGCTTTTTTATTGATTTTCTTAGCTTATGGGGCTGCTCAGAATCTTGAAAGTACTATTAATACGGTATGGTTTTTAATTCCTCTTTTTAATGAAGTTTTGGAGTTGGTTTCTCAAATGGTCAAATAACTAATAGTTATTATATCATAAAGTAATCAAGAAAAAAAAGTAACTTCCTGAGATAAGAATTCCATCGGTCCCAATTTAAGTGTCTTAGTTTGACTTGGTGAGACTTTTGAATCTTGTGGCCTTATGTGTAAAGTAGCAAAAAGTTATTTGCATGTTGTGGTTGTAAAGAGACACTCTTTTTGGGACAGACTAAAACGGGAAGTAAGACACTTAAATTGGGACGGAGGGAGTATTAGTTGAGTGATCATTTGAGAAATCAACCCTGTTGGACAGAATTTGTTTGGTTCTTGTTGATTTAGAAGTTGAAGTGAGTGACTTTGAGGTTTTTTTTTTTTGTTGTGTTTTCAGGAAGGAAATTTAGGGACTATATCACTTGGGATATTGTATTTGTCATTTATGGTTTGCTCAATATTTGCTTCATTGGTGGTAAGGAAACTTGGGTCAAAGAATGCTTTGATTCTTGGAAGTACTGGTTATTGGTTGTTTGTAGCTGCCAATTTGATGCCTAATTGGTATGATTTCTTTATGTTTGTTGCATTTTGCTTTTCCAAGATTAAATCTTTAAGTAATAGGGGATGATTAGGCTATGTTGATGACAGTGATTGTGTGATGCAAATCCAATTTAATTCCTTTTAAATAGTGAGTTGTGATTGTGGTTGTTTTTTAATTGTATGGAATTATGTTTAACAATGTTTGTGCGCTTATGGATCCTTAATGTGAGTTTGTTAGAAACCCAGAAACTTTGCTAACCTTAATCTGTAGACTTTCAAGTACAACACAGAAATAAGAGCAACACCTTCAACTATTATTTACTGCCTACAAATAGAATAAGTTTTACAAATAGAGAAAGAACTTCATTACATCTAACAACCAAGGTATTTTGAGGAACCTTAACCTCCAAATCTGCCAGAGAAAAACCTACCGAAAAAACTGCCCCTCTTTCCTTCTTCTTAGTACAATATAACACATAATAACTGCCTAAACTGCTATGTAACTACTGGATATACATACACATAATAATTAATTAATAAAGCATTTACAATTAAGCCTTATTTTCACCCTTTTTCCTACTGTTATAGACCCTAGTGACAGCAGGTCTAACAATATCCGCCCCAATGAGTTTCACCTTGTCCTCAAGGTGAAAATGAGGAAACTGTCCATCAATGACTTCATAGGATTCCCAAGTGTTCTCAAAGTCCGGTAAGTCCTTCCACTTGATCAAAACCTCTTGGGAGCCATTCACGAGTGTACGGCAGTCTACTACACCTTTAGGTTGCACTTGCATTTCAAGTTCTTCGGATAGAAAGGAGGGAGCTGCTGAACTGGAATAGAATCGTTCACAGCACGCTTTAGCCAAGAAACATGAAATATAGGATGCACCCGTGAATGAGGGGGTAAATCGAGGCGATAAGCAACTTCACCAATTTTATTCAAGACAGTATATGGCCCATAGTAACGAGGACTTAACTTCTGATTAACCTTTTTAGCAAGAGACCGAAGCTTGAAAGGTTGAACGCGAAGATAAACCAAATCACCAGGCTGAAACACAACTTCACAGCGCTTAGCATCAGCATAAGCTTGAGCATGGGTCAGATTAGCTTTGAGTTCATCTAAAATAGTGTTGCGAGCGGCAAGCTGCCGGTTGACCTCTTCAACGGCAGAAATATCATCAGTGAACCACAACAAAGAGGGAGGATCTCGTCCATATAAAGCTTTAAAAGGAGTCATCTTGGTAGAACCATGGTAAGTGGTATTGAACCAAAATTCAGCCCAAGGAATCCATCTTGGCCAATGTTTTGGATTTTCCCTGCAAAACAACGTAAATAAGTCTCCAAGGAGCGGTTGACAACCTCAGTTTGAGGGTGATAACCTGAGCTCAATTTGAGGCTGGTACCGGACAGCTTGAATAATTCTTGCCAAAATTGGCTGATAAAAACCCGATCCCGATCAGAAACAATAGATTTGGAAAAACCATGCAAACGTACAACTTCACGAACAAATAGATCAGCAACACTTTTTGCTGTGTATAGATGACATAAAAGGAGAAAATGACTATATTTAGTGAAACGATCCACCACAACGAGTATAGTATCATTTCCCATTGCTTTTGGTAACCCGCTGATGAAATCCATAGAAATATCATCCCAAACTTGCGATGGAATAGGTAATGGCTGCAGCAAACCAGCGGGACTAAGGGCTTCATACTTGTTTTGCTTGCAAACTGCTCAACTAGCCACAAAGTTCTGTACATCCCTTTTGATTCCATTCCAATACAACACTTGTGAAATGCGCTTGTATGTCCGGAAAAAGCCTGAGTGACCACCTTCGGGTGAGGAATGAAATGCCCTAAGGAGCATGGGAATGTTTAATGACGAACGGGGAATCACCAGCCGGCTTTTGAAAAATAGGCAGCCATTTTTTAGAGCATAATTTGGGTGTGAAGCCGGATCTTGAAGCAAATCTTGTGTCAACTGACGGAGTTGATCGTCCTGTTGAATTTCTGTGGAAAGATCATCTAAGGTACTGCTACGTAAAACAGAAACAGCCATGAAATGAAATTGGCAGGACAAGGCATCAGCGGCCTTATTTTCACAACCTGGGCGATATTGAATCTCAAAATCAAATCCCATCAACTTGGTGATCCACTTTTGTTGCTCCTCTGCCATAACATGCTGGTCCATGAGAAATTGGAGACTCCGTTGATCTGTTCGTATAATGAAATGTCGACCCATCAGGTAATGACGCCACTTTTGTACATCAAAAGCAATAGCCATTAACTCCCTCTCATAAACAGATTTTGATTGAGCTCGAATAGAAATCCCTTGACTAAGAAAGGCGATGGGACGTCCTTCTGGTAGCGCCAAAACCGGCAAAGTGACCATAGCCTCCTTAAGAGAATCAAAAGCTAATTGAGCTTCTTTATTCCAATGAAAAGTATCTTTCTTGAGCAATTGTGTGAGCGGCCTGGCTATTTTCCCATAGTCACGAACAAACTTCCTATAGTAACTGGTGAGTCCCAAAAATCCCCGCAAACCTTTAATATCTTTGGGACTTGGCCAATTAACCATGCTTGTTATTTTGGCAGGATCCGCCGAGACTCCACTTCCGGAAATAATATGTCCCAAGTACTCCAGTTATTGCTGTCCAAAATGACATTTTTTTCTATTGACAACCAAGTTATGAAGTTTTAAAATTTGTAGCACCTCCCGCAAATGATGCAAGTGAGTAGGAAAATTTGCACTATAAACTAATATGTCATCAAAAAAGACCAATACAAACTTACGTAAGTAAGGCCGACATATCTCATTCATCAAGGCTTGAAAAGTAGATGGAGCGTTGGACAACCCAAATGGCATGACCAAAAACTCATAATGTCCTTCATGTGTACGAAAAGCTGTCTTTGCTATATCTTCCTTGGAAAACCGGCTTTGATGGTACCCTGATCTTAGATCTAACTTCGAAAATATAGTGGCACCCCCCAAGCTCATCCAGTAGTTCTTCGATTGCTGGAATTGGAAATTTATCGGGAATAGTTATCTTATTAAGGGCCCGATAATCCACACAAAATCGCCAACTACCATCTTTTTTGCAAACTAGCAACACTGGACTGGAAAAAGGACTTGTACTTGGTTGAATGATACCAACTACAAGCATTTCCTGGACAATTCGCTCAATCTCATTTTTCTGATAATGAGGGTAACGATATGGACGAATATTAGGTGGATTAGATCCCTCTTTAAGTCGGATAGCATGATCACGACTTCTACTGGGTGGCAGCCCTTTCACTTCCTCAAATAAAGTTCCAAATTCTTCCAATAATTGCTGCAAATCCAAATTCTCATGTTCCTCCCTTGCTGTGAACTCATTCAGATCAACATAATACCCTTCTCCATCTGGTTTTGAGTGAAGCCACTGATTTGGACAATGAGGGGTCTCCTCGAACAACTCATGTTTGCCCTCTTATGTCAAATTTCAGCGTCAACGTTTTGAAATTAGCTTGAATGTCCCCCAAATTCTCCAGCCACTCTAATCCTAACACTACATCGGCATTGCCCAAATTAAAAAAGAAATAATCTTGTGTTATGCGGAAATTATCAATCCACAATTCCACTTCTTTGCAGCTTCCCCTACTCTTTACTGGCTGTCCATTCCCTACTTCCGCTACAAACGGCTTAGTTTCTGTTTGCTTTAACCCCAATTCTTCGGCCACTGTGCGAGAGATAAAATTTGTTGATGCTCCGCTATCGATCAACACAATTACCTTCTTCCCCAATATTGTTCCCCATACCTTCAAAGACTTCTTTGTGGTAAATCCTGCAATAGAGTACAAAGACAACTCCATTAACTTTTGTGACTCCGGTAGTTCTTGAACACTTAATTGGTCCATCCCTCCTTTTATTATTTCCTCTGAATGCTCTTCTATGCCTCCGTCTTTGTCGTCCTCTGCTGCTACAATAAGCAGATTTAACTGTTTTGAATTGCACCGGTGATTGGGACCATATTTTTCATCGCATCGAAAACAAATTCCTCTTCTTAATTTATCTTGATACTCTGCATCAGATCGCCTTTTGTATGCTCCTCCACGCCTTGCAGAAGTTTCAGGTCTTGGCTGCTCGATTTCTCCTCGCTTTTGCTCTTGAACATGCCCTGGTATGGCTGTAACTATTGTACAGGCAGAATGAAAGGGTGTTGTGGCTACACGCACAGGGGGACTTGTAAAACTTCCTGTTCGGCTATTGTCAGTTACTGGAAACTGCATTGAATCCCTAGAAAGCGCCATACGCATATGTCTTGGCAAGTGGGCTTGGCTGAGAGCCCAATTCCTCTCTTCAATACGCTGGCTTTGGTCCATAATCTGGGTTAGTGTTCCCAGCTTGCTAAGACGCAAATCTGCCTCTATCTCCTCTCTCAAACCATTTATAAAAATTCCCATCAAAACTGCATCATCGGCATCTTTTAAAGGTGCTGAAAGTAATTCGAAATCTTCTCTGTATTGTGCTACGCTTCCAGTTTGCTGCAATCCTATCAAAACCTCATACAATTTCCCTGACTGTGATGGTGTAAAGCGTTGGAGTATCGCTACTCGAAACACATCCTATGTGACAATCGGCGCTCTTGTCTCCCACCACTGGAACTAATTTAGGGCTCTACCTTCAAGGCAAACAGCAGCAGCCTCCAATTTATTCTTGTCATCAATGCCATTAAAATGAAAATAACGTTCTGCTCTGTTAAGCCACCCATATGGATTATCACCAGAGAATAAGGGAAGTTCCAATCTTCTAGGACGCGTTTCATCACGAAATTGTGGCTGAACTTCTCGAAATCCATCTCCTCTACGATTGTTGCTGTTCTCTGCCATCACATCTGCGTCTTTAATTGGATCTTCTTGAACCACTGATTTTCCGTTCATATGTTGAAGAATTTTAGCGTCATGTTCATCTTTTTTTTTTTTTTTTTTTGCATCCAGTCCCGTAACTGCCCCAGGTAATTACGTATTACATATTGAACCAATCTCCTCTTGTACTTCGTCCATTGTCTTCTCTAACCCTTCAATCCTTCCCTCCATTCTGGTTGAAACCATGAAGGCTTCTGATACCAAATTGTTAGAAACCTAGAAACTTTGCTAACCTTAATCTGTAGACTTCCAAACACAACACAGAAATAAGAGCAACACTTCAACTATTATTTACTGCCAACAAATAGAATAAGTTTTACAAATAGAGAAAGAACTTCATTACATCTAACAACCAAGGTATTTTGAGGAACCTTAACCTCCATATCTGCCAGAGAAAAACCTACCGAAAAAACTGCCCCTCTTTCCTTCTTCTTAGTACAATATAACACATAATAACTGCCTAAATTGCTGTGTAACTACTGGATAGACATACACATAATAATTAATTAATAAAACATTTACAATTAAGCGTTATTTTCACCCTTTTTCCTGCGGTTATAGACCCTAGCGACAGCAGGTCTAACAGTTGAAACATGAAACTTGTAGTCTATTGGACTAACTACTGAGGTCTATCGGATTTCATATTTCTCCTTGTGAGGTTGTGGCATTAGCCATGAAGAAGTTCATTGAAGTGGTTACAGAGCTAGACACCATTGCTAGCTGCTAGTAGCAATAGTGTAGCCTTGTCGTAGTTGCGCTTAGAAGGGTCAGTGAAAGCTATGCAATAAATTCTTCAAATGGAACTCAAACAGTTAAAGAGGCATTAACAGCTAACTGGCTTGCCAACAAGAATTATACGCTAGCTATCAGTTAGAAGCCCGCCAAACCTATGCTATAGTCACCCGCAAGGGTGGCTCAGTTGGTTGAGCATGGGGCTTTCATAATGGAGGTCTCAAGTTCGAAACCCCCTGCCTACGACAGCAGGGGATTTGCCTTCTGGGTCGAGCTCGTCGCACCGGGCTTGCCTAGTGCGGGTTGGGTTACCTCTCTCCGTGTGGTTTGCAGCTATTGCACAGAGGCGGTTTACCCCCGTGCGCACCCAAAGGGTAGCGGCTGCGGGTTCCCATGTCATCAATAAAAAAAAAAAAAAATAAAAAATAAAAAAATAAAAAACTATGCTATAGTCATCCTTTTGATGTTGATAGAATTAGCAACAATATTATCTGGGCACGACGGGCACGACATTTCATCAATCTTTATGAGATACCCGTCAAGGCAGGACGATCACTTAGTCAAATCAAAAGTATCCTCTCTTAGGTTCTGCCCAGCTAGGCACTAGCCAGCTGTAGTGGATACTTGTTCTAACAAAGCAATCCATGGCAATAGATTACAAACGTTTCCGCTTGATAGTAGTACTAATGCATTATAGTGTAACTAAAGCTTGAATGTTCTCCTTCGCTGGGCCAATTTTAGAGGCGTATTCGAATATAATTTTTCTGTTGTGGGCGTGGCAAATGTGCTGTAAAGGAGTTTATTAAGTAGGGTATGATGCTCGATAGGTGTGTGGGGTTCAGGAAGACTATGATGACTTGTAGTTGGCTCTGGATAACTCTGTTCTTCTGCCTTACATTTCACTTGGCAAAATCATCAGAACCAAGTTAGGAGCTGTTTCGTTGTTCCATAACAACTAAAGTCGATGTAATTTAATAGGTAGTATTTGTATTGTATCTTTGATATTTCTTGAACAATTTTATCATGATTTAGCACTCAGAGTCTGTTAAGACTAAAATTTTGCCATGTTGCTCTAAGAATTCATATCCTAGGGGCAAATTTGTATGACCTTTTCGCCCTCAAGTTTATTTCGCATCAGGAATAGAGCCTTCTTTTCTTTCCTTACGGTTGGTGCATGTGGTCCAAAGTAACAACATGTAACATGATTTGATGAGCTGTTAGATAACCATTTCTGCCATTCGAGACATGGCAGCAGGCACTAATAGCCTGTTTGGTCAAGCTTCTAAAATCAGCTTATTCTGAAAAATGCTTTTTTCAACTGTGCTTTTCAAAAAAATACTTTTGATGTGAAATAGTTTGTGTTTAGCTAATCAATTTGAAAAGCACTCTGAGCAACAATTAGTGTTTGGCCAAGCTTTTAAAAAGTGCTTTTCAAAGAAGTCCTTTTGGGGAGAAGCTACTTTTTCAGCTTCTGCTTATACTTAAAAACACTTTTTCTCCTCCTAAAAGCTTGGCCAAGCACTTCAACTCTGAAAAAGAGGCACTTCATTTGAAGGAAAAAAAACACTTTTGGCCTTGGAGAAGCTTGGGCAAACAGGCTATAAGTCATAATTCGTGTTCTGAAATCAAGGTAATAGACATAGCATCCTACAATTACTGTTTCCATTCTCGATCTCCCATAAGTTTAATTCGGGAGTTTGGTACTTTGGAAAACACTAATTATGTTCTGAGGTTAACAAAGGTGCCCGGTGAATGATATGCTTACATTAAAGTGACTATTAGAAACCACTAAAACTGTATCAGTGGTGGAGCTGAAGATATGTTCTACCTTGTCTTCAGTGACAGAATTTTTTTCCCATTATCTGGGACTTGAGATACATTAGTGTGGTTCCACTTCAAGTATAGAAAATTACTTTTCTTGAATTCTTTGCCTTTCATGCATATTCCCATAATTTTACCTTGAGACGTGTGTTCTCTTGATTTTCTAGGATATAACTAAGTTATACTTTATTAAAAGACATAAATAAGCTATAATTATCTTCTTTTGGACTCTTAAGTTGCCTAATGCTAAGGACATTAGTCAATGACCTTTAACATACCACATCAATGATCAGAACATTTTTCAAAGTTCTCTCATCTTGATTCTACAATACAAGTTTAATTCTTGCCTCATTCCTGTGAGATTTTTAATATATTAATACTTAAAAATTGATTCTGTTGCTTAAGGTGTTCGTGAATTTCATTTGTCAGCATTGATTAAGCTATCTTGTAGGTATACCATGGTCCCAGCTTCTTTATACCTAGGTTTTGCTGCTTCTATAATATGGGTTGGGCAGGTATGACTTTCTTTTAAGAAGTTGAATTTTGTTTTTGGCTTCAGCAATAACCTTAATCTTGTCATTTGTGATTAGGGGACATATCTTACTTCCACAGCACGGAGTCATGCAAATGATCATAGCTTAAATGAAGCAGTAATAATTGGTAAATTCAATGGTGTATTCTGGATGATGTTTGCACTTCATCAGGTACCTTTTATGAACTTTGCAAGTAAAGCTTCTTGATATATATATATATATATATATATATATGTGTGTGTGTGTGTGTGTGGGATAATTAAATTTTTGGACCACTGGGTAGCGTCCGTAACTAATTTTGGAAGACAGGCCAAAAATGATATTTTCGTGCGCTTAACTTTTTATATTTTGCAGTTTGTCGGAAATCTTATCACTCTTGCTTTGATGAGAGACGAAGAGGTAAGCATTTACTCAGATTAAATCCTCAACTTCTCAGGATCGTTTTTGTCTTTCATTAAAGATATGTTAGTTTTTGTGTTGCTACAGGGAGGAAGCACTAGCGGCACAACTTTACTTTTCTTAGTTTTTGTGTGTGCCATAACCCTTGGTGCCGTTCTAATGTGCTTCTTAAGTAAGAGAACTGGTAAAGAGGAGGCAAGACAACAAGACTTCTCCGCTAGTTTTGTTTCTTCTGTGGCAACTTTGTTAAAGTCTATCATGACCCTTTTACAAGACATAAGAATGCTCTTGATCATCCCTCTTATTGCTTATTCAGGCTTACAACAAGCATTTGTATGGTAAATGATACTTCTAATATTTCATTATAGTAGAGTTTGAGGCTCCTTGGGATGTGCCATTATTTTAATTGACGTCATGTTTCAGGGCTGAATTCACAAAGTATATCGTTAAGCCTATAATGGGTGAGAGTGGTGTTGGCGGTGCAATGGCCATATATGGGGTTTTTGATGCAATTGTAAGTATGCAAATGCAGAAACAGACAATAGCCTGTTTGGCCAAGCTTCTCCAAGGCTAAAACTGTTTTTTTTTCTTCTTCAAGAAAAGTATTTTTTTTCAAAGTTGAGGTGTTTGGCCAAAATTTTAGGGGAATAAAAGGTGCTTCTGAGTAGAAGCAGAAGTTGTTTTTGAGAAGCTGAAAAAGTAGCTTCTCCCCAAATGCACTTTTTTGAAAAACGCTTTTGAGCAAATACACTTAGAAGCACTTTTTAAAAGTTTGCTCAAACACTAATTGCTGCTCAATAGTGTTTTTCAAATTGATTAGCCAAACACAAATTACTTTTAACCATTAGTACTTTTTTGAAAAGCACTTTTCAAAATAAGCTGATTTTAGAAGTTTGATCAAACAGGCTATAATTCAATCTTTGGTCACATGTTGACTCAATATGTTGTTTGACTGTGTTCTTTGAGCAAACCGCATTGACTCTTTATGGTACTGGATTGCATCGTTGGTGGTGTGTTCTTCAGTCTTCTACGAGGAAATTAGAGCAGTATTGTCCTTTTCACATTCTCTTTAGTTGTGTTTCTAGTCTATTGGCGAGCCTTTAGTTATAAATTTTGTTTATTTCGTTATTTTTTCTTCTTTTGTTCCATTTTTATTTTTTAGATTTAAGATCTGCAGTAGAAAACATCTTAATCGAGTACTAAGGTAGTTGTAGTAATAAAAATACTGAGGTCTGAGGGAGTAATTGATAATCTTCAGGGATAGAAGAGAATTGACAGTGCGAATTGAGCACTAACCAAAGTAACACATTATCCATAAAAATATCATTGCAAATGATCTACTCTAGCTGTATATCAGACGCATTTAAGTCATTATGATACACATTTTTTGTAGTCTGGTAAATATATAAATTCCTTGTATAATGCTAATAGATGGCAAATTATGTTGTTATCAAAGTGCATATTTGTTATATATTGTGTTTGATAGAGTTATAACTCGAATAAAATGCTTAAGTTACTCTGTAATGAGAATAAAAACTGATGTGAATCTACTTAAGTGCAATGATTTACTTGTTGCAATTATTTCTTGTACAGTATTAATTATCACAGCGTGACTGAAGGAACTATGTAAATCAATTATTCATGTGAACCCACTGAATATAAAAGGGAAGACTCAAAGGAGCACATTTCTGAGTTATGATCGAACAACATATCCATTTCTGTTCCTTCCCCTGTAAAATTCCTACATAACTATTAAACATGTTCTCCCATAAACTTATGAAGAAATCATATTAGTTTAAACTGTATTTTCAGGAAATAATAACAAGACTAATTTAAAGGCACAATACATGTACTCTCTAAAATCAACCTTCGTTAATCGAGACAAGGTGTATATATTCTAGTTTAAGGCAGCTCGATAACAAGATTAATTTAAAGGCACAATACGTGTACTCTCTAAAATCAACCTTCGTTAATCGAGACAAGGTGTATATATTCTAGTTTAAGGCAGCTCGATATTCATAGTTTTCCATTACCTCAATTACAGGAAGTTCTGAACATTTACATAATCTTGACACCTGCTTGGATTTACTGTGTCTAGAACAAAATCTATTCATGGTTAGGTATACTGCTTTTATAGGGGAGATCTTTCCATCATTAATAAAATTATTTACGTTATCAAAAAAAGATTCATGTTTATGTGAAAGATAAATTTAAAACAAAAAACCAAAGAACTATACAGTTCGCTGCCTTGGTTTTGGTTGACTTTTTTTTTTTTTTTTTTAATCTAGCTTGGCACAAAACTATACAGTTTTTTGATATGCTATCATAGCTATATTTTGTAATGCTTTCAAATAGGTTTATGCAAATCTTAGACATTCCTTATTAGCTTTTTCAAATTTACTACAAAATTTGTAACTCTGCATGCACTTTCTCTGTTGAACTGTGGGTATGTCAGATTTGATAGTAGTATCCAGGCAGAATACATTTGCCTGATCACTCTGATATAATGCTGTGATAATTATTTTATTGTATGTATGATTGGTGGACATTGTCTCAGTGTTCTCTAGTGGCTGGTAATTTTACCTTTGGTCTCTCATCTATCTCGATAATTGTCTCCGGTGGAGCTTTAGTTCAGGGTGCTGTATTGGTATGGATTCTACTGACTCACAGGTTTGCTTCGTGTAATGTTCCCATGTTACTTTTTGGAAGAAGTTGATATTAGTTACTTCAAATCTTATTGTTTTTCCTCTATTTTAGTGCGACTGGTGGAGTTCTCGGCGTACTATATCCACTTCTGATTGCAGCCTTGTGGGGCATAGGCGATGGAGTCCTGAATACCCAGCTAAGTGCATTGCTCGGGATACTCTTCAAGGACGATCTGGTATTAATTGCCAACTTTTCCTATCATTTTGACATTTCTAGGAATAGTTCCTGAGTATGATGCTTTTGTGTCTTTCTTTAATAGCCTGTTTGAGCGAGCTTTTGGAAAGCCAAAAGTGCTTATTTTAGAGAGTTAGGTCTTTGATCAAGCTTTAAGGGAAAAAAAGTGCCTTTGAGTAGCAGCAGAATTGTTTTTCAGAAGCTGAAAAAAGTAGCTTTTCCAGAAGCGTTTTGGAACTTTGGGCAAGCACAAATTACTGCTTTAATAATGCAGAGTGCTTTTCAAATCTGATTAACCAATGAGAAACTGCTACTCTCTAAAGTACTTTTTTGGAAAGCGCTTACAACAAAAAGGACTTTTCAAAATAAGCAGATTTTAGAAGTTTGGCCAAATATGGTATAAGTCCCTGAGTATGATACTTTGTATGTAAAGCTATAATTTTCCATATAAAAGTAAAAGTGGCCATGAATTTAAGATAGCTGATATAAGTCACTGTGCAAAGTAACTTACACCAGATTGCCCAGGGGCCAGATTGAAGCCTCAACAACATACCGAGTGTATTCCCACTAGTGGGGTCTGGGGAGGATGGTGTGTACATAGCCTTACCCCTACCTTGTAAAGGTAGAGAGGATGTGTCCGAAAGACCCTCGGCTCAAATAAAGCAGTTTAAAGCAAGTTTGAAAAGGAAATACCGTAATGAAGAACATAACATTATCAACAACAAATAATACGATAGCCGAAAACAAAAGAATAACAGATGCTAATAGAAATGGAAATCAGCGAATAAGATAATAGGAGAGTGATAATAAAATAAAGGAGACAACATGTATTAGAAAAATCGGGTAACAATATAATATGAAAGTACTACTACTAATACTGATAATGATATGGGAAACTAGACATGCTCAACTACCTACTAACCTTCTACCGTAGAGTGAAGCCTCCCATCAAGAGAATTTTAAATCTCATAATCATCGGTGGCAAATTCATGCATATGCTGAATGTCAAACAGTTACCAGTATTGTTTAAGCTTCAACCGCCTGAAATGCTACTCGACATAAAAACTATAGGGAAGGAAGGAGCCTGAACATTTGTTATATGGGGATTCAAAATCTCTTCGAATGATATAGATCTTGATTTTGGCAGATAAGGAGAAGGGTCTTTCTAGTTTTCTTTCATTTTATTATCGGAAAAGGGCCAAAATTACCCTTGAACTTTGAAAAATAGTTCATTCATACCCTTCGTTATACTTTAGGGCCAATTATACCCTTACAGTTATACTTCATGGGGTCAATTATACCCTCTAATCTAAGCATTTGCCACGTGGCATCATCCAACCCCTTCAAAATTATTTTACCCTCAAATAATTTTTTACTCACTAAAATAACTCAATCCGACCCGAATTTTTTTTTCAAAGAAAAAAATAATAAGGAATTATTTTTATATTTTTTTTGGAAAAATTATCCGTATTATTTTTGCTGAAAAAAAAAAAATCGGGTCGGATTGAGTTATTTTAGTGAGTAAAAAATTATTTGAGGGTAAAATAATTTTGAAGGGTTAGGATGATGCCACGTGGCAACAATAGATTAGAAAGGGTATAATTAACCCCATAGTATAACTGTAAGGGTATAATTGGCCCTAAAGTATAACGAAGGGTATGGATGAACTATTTTTCAAAGTTCAGGGGTAATTTTGGCCCTTTTCCGTTTTATTATTATAGAAACTAGTACAAAGAATGGGCTTTGACCGTTTGGCCGTTCATGTTCTGGCTAGGTCAAGGGAAGTAGGTTAGAAAGACCCCGACCCCTTTTTAAATGTACACGTGTCTGGAGGCTCTATTGCTGAAGCATATCGTACTTTGTTGAAGATATAATTAAGTAAATAACAGTCTGTTCTTTCTGATAGCTTAAGCTTAGCTTTTATGAGACAGTTGCATAATTCAACATGATATCAAAGTAGGGAGAGGTACTGGGTTCGAGTCTCGCCGCCACCCGTTATAAAAAGAGTTTTCACGTGCTTGGCCCATGAAAAAAGAATCAGGTTCGCAGTTGTGTGGGGGTTGGGGAGGGGGGGGGGGGGCTCGGGTATTGAAGAAATAATTAAGTGAATATAAGTGTACTCTCTCTAAAACTTTTAGAGAGAGGTCACAAATTTACACTGGTCTTACACTGCATGTTGAAGACATTTAAGTAAATATAATTGTGCCCTCGCAAATAGCTGAAGTTTTCGGATGAAACGATTACACATTTCAACATACTTTAGAGTTTAAAAGACGGTCTTACACTTTGGCGTTGATCATTGTAATGCTTGAATTAGTTTAGTGGCAATCTCCTCATAAATGTTCTGAATTCTATTACTTAAGAGACTTCTTATTACTTAATATTATGCCTGCCTTTCACTGGATTCTTGCTTTTACATTAAATATCTAATCATTTCGTGCTGAACGCAGGAGGGAGCATTTGCCCAGCTTAAGCTTTGGCAGAGCTTTGCAATTGCCATAGTCTTTTTCCTCGGCCCCTACATTTCATTGCAGACAATGCTAGTGATTATGTTCGTTGTCCTTTGCTTGTCGGTGGTTGGATTTCTTCTCCTGACTCTGAAGATAGAAAAAGCATTCTCGTATCGAGCTGCCTAAGGCGATGCCAGCGGGACATTTTAGTGTTGTATCAACTATGCTATCTTCTAGTTCTGCAGTGTTGTATTTATATTTGAACCTGCCTGGTGCATTGTTTTCTGTTCAATTGAATTTTCAAGAAATCTATTTCACAATATCTATCTTGTGTCTGCTGTTTTCTGTTCATGTTATTCTTTAAAAGTCCCTTGTTTCAGTTGCTTAGAGTAGGAGACTGGAGATGTGCTGAGCATTCACGTACATACTTCAACTGATAAATGGCCCAAATATTACTCCACCGGTTAAAAAAGAGTGTCCACTTAGCCATTGGCACATCCCTTTAGAAAATACTAATTTCTAGGCAAAAATAGGTTATTTGACTAAACGATCCTTAATTAAATAGGTATTGAGATTTGATCACTTAACACAAAGGTAAATCTGAAAAAATAAGATTAATTCTTTCTTAATTGGGTAAGTAAACACTCTTTTGAACAGGAGGGAGTAATGAATATAGAGGTAGAAATGATGCCAGGTAGCTGCTTGTAGCACTCCTATTTAAAACTTCAGATCCGCTTTGCTAAAGCCTAACTTCAGACCTCAAGTTGAAAGTTGAACTTTATCATAGTTCAGGCTTGAGAATTGAAGTTAGGCTTTGTCAGAGCACAACTTCATACCTATAGGTCTGACTTTCAATCAGATCTGCATGTTAAGTTGATTTTGAGGCAATTAAATTTTACAAATTTTGTAAATCTAGACTATTCTTTAAATAGGAGTCCTAAAAATGGCTATTTTGCACTTCACCCAATACGGAGAATATGAGTCTAGCCAAACTAGTTTGGAGTTTGAGGGGTAGTAATTGCTGCTGAATTTTGAATGCTTATGGTTTGTGAGATTGTTTAATTGGAGTAGTTGAAATTATGCTTTCAAGTCAAGCCATACCATTAGCTTAGGACTTCGATCCAGTGGTAAGAGTATCAGTTATAAGTACCAAACATTGAAATTATGTTTTCAAGTCAAGCCATATCATTAACACAGGGCTTTGATCTAGTGGTAAGAGCGTAACACGTGATGTGTAAATTAGATGCACGTGAGAGTTTCAAACTTTGGCTCATACAAAAGGTTGATATTTAAGTGAAGAAGCGCATAAGCGTGTCCATTATCCATCATTGATTTTGGAAATTTCTTGGTTATTGTAAAAAAGGGTGTCAGGCATTACCATCAAGACAGTTTTCTCCATTCCAAATTATGATAACCTAAAGGAAGTTAACACGTGGAGAAGAAAAGAAAAGAAAATTGACAACAGTTTATTGGATTACACGAATGGATAAGAAAATTTACATTCATCCTTTTATCACATTGAGTTAATGGGAGCGCCCTTGTTGTCATAGTCATTATGATTATGATTATCATTTTTTTTGTCATTTTAATAATCATTATGATTATCACTGCATTATATCATTATCGTTATTTTCATTGTTTCTGTGCTGTAAGGAAAAGAAGAAAAAGAAAAAGAAAATACAAACACCTAAACTTATGGTCAAAGAGCAATATAAGTGTCATGTTGAGCACTTAAAAGTTTTATTCTTGTGTACACACCTAGGGCAGTTGACACGAATCCGAATATTTATTCTATATACTATAAAATAATTATCATAGTTTTCTCACCAAACCCATACCAAGAAAATAAAATAATATAGTGGCATATTGTCCACGTTGTCCACCAAAATAACCGTTCGTTTTAGTTGTAACCCTCCTTTGTTATCTCACCAAACTACCAAAAGATTAGCTTCATCTTGGTATATAATGGCGGAGTTAGTCAACCAATTATTCATCCATTACAACTAAAATTTACCTTGTATATACAGACTCTGTAAAGAATTTTTTTATATCAGCATTGTATTTAATATGTTATAACAAGTGGCTTATCTTATTTTTGAGTTAGTAATTCTAATGAACAATTACATGTAGTTATCATTTAGGTGATCTGATAGTGCAAAAGAACATGAACGAACTATGTAGTTATCACCTTTTATGGACTATTACATGTAATTATCATTTAGGTGATCTGATGGTGCAAAAAAAAAAAAAATGAAAAAAAAGAAAACGTGATTTGTGCAATTATCACCTTTTATGGACGCGCGGTTACATGTAGTTATCACTAATGTGAGTATGTGACCTAATAGTACAAAAAAAATAAAAAATAGCGATGATAACTTTTGTCGCTAAACAACAAAAATCGTTGCTAATCTTATTTAACGATAAATTAGCTAGCGACGGATTATCAAAAGAACTTGTCAGCTATAGGCTATGTACCAACATAATATATATTAGGGATAAATTTCGTAATCACTTTTGTTTTTTCCGATACTTCAATGTATATATAAGGTAAACTCTAACAAGTATCAACAACTAAACTACTTGAAACCATGTTGTGCTTTACATTCTCAAAGTAGTTAAGGTTAGGTCCATCTTTCCCATAACAACAACAAACATCCTTATTATTATTATACCTTATGTTTGACCATTAATAAACATGTAAACCCCATTATATTCATTCATTCTTTCTTCTCTACAAAATTCATATTCTTTTTCCAAACATGAGCTTCACTTTCTGGATGAACTCAATTCTTGAAAGGCTTTCTTTGAGGCTACCATTGTTATTCTATGCAGCAACATGGACAACCCTTTTAACAATAATAGTAGCAGTGGCTTCATTTTCACCGGAATTTGCTTTTGTATCGGCGATAACACCGTCTTCTTCCTTCTCTCAGGCTTGTCATAATCATGGAAAAGGATCTGTGAGAATTCCATTGGATCTTCCATTAGAGGTTTTTTGTTTCCCTACTGAGGTGTTTAAAAGGTCTAAACTGGATTTGCTTGTTCCTCCTATTTTTGCGGCAACTATTGTGGCTGTTTCTGCTTATGCTGTTAAAGCTTTGGCTTTGTGGGAGGTTGATGATCATGAACAAAATCAATTTTGACTTCTTTTTTTCTTAGTTTGTAAGTTTTTTGTATTTGTTAGGATTTAATTTTGTCACACTTCATTTTGATTCTTTCTTTTGGAATAGTAATATATTACAGTCTCTAGTTTTATTTGGTCATTACCAGAAAATCGCTAATTTCTGACTCAGTCATGCTGAAATTTGGCTCTCGGTAAAGAAGTTACGACGGAAGGTCCATTGAAAATTTAACCTACTAGCCAAATTTTGATGGATTCTGTGGGAAATAATTAGCGATTTTCTGATAATAGATGTGTAACGATTTATATTTTGCAGTAGACCCATAAATTCTTATAAGGGACGTCAGAAATGTTACATCAAAACTTTTATTCGACCCGAGGGTCTATAGAAAACAGCCTCTACCTTCAACTTTTGTTTCCCTACTGAGGTGTTTAATTAAGAGGTCAAAAATGGATTTTGCTTGTTCCTCCAATTTTTGCGGCAACTATTGTGGCTGTATCTGCTTAGGCTGTAACGCTTTGGCTTTGTGGGAGGTTGATGATGCACAGAATCAATTTTGATTTTAAAAAAAAAAAAAAAAAATTGTAAGTTTTTTATATTTGTTGTTTGGGATTCAATTTTGTCACACTTTATTTTGATTCTTTGGAACAATATCATACAGCCCCCTCTAGTTTGTCTAGTTTCTTTGAGTGAAAATATTTTTTTGTTGGTCACTACCAGAAAATCACTAATTTCGACAGACATTTCGTTGGAATTGGCTCGTCGGTGAAGAAATTACGATAAAAAATCAATCGGAAACGTTGTCGATGAGCCAAGTTTGATTGTCGGAAACGTTGCCGACGAGCCAAGTTTGATTAAAACATAGTAATTTTTTAGTCGTAAGCATAACCATTTATATTTTGTAGCAGAGCTGAATATTCGAGTAAGGGAATTCAAAAATTACTACATTAAAAGTTTTCCTCATATAAAGAGGATCCAACAAGTTATATATAAAAAATTAAATCTATATGCAGTACAAAAAAATTCAGCTAAGAAATTTAGTTGAACCCCCTTCATCATACCTAGCTCCGCAACTGTTTATAAATGAGTAAGATCTTGAATTCAAACACTGTAATTTATCTTGAATTCAAACTGGTGTAGTATCTTAATTAATTCAAATATTGTAGTTTATCTTGAGTTTAAAGGTTGCAGCTTATTCATTTTTTTTTTATTTTTTTTTGGTAATTTGTTACAGCTTATTCTTCGTAATAAGAAACGGATTTACTCTTCCTTTAGAATAGGTATTAGAATCAATCTGCGTTTACTTCACAAATTCTGGCACCCTTTTCTCTTAATTTCTCATTGTCAAGCTTTATAATTTGTTAACCCCTTGCAAGTTGATCGGTAGTCATGTCATGTACATATATATTCCATATAGCAATAAAAAATACGGAAAAGGCTCAAATATGCCATTGAACTATCGAAAATGGCTCATTTATGCCACTCGTCAATAGTTTGGTACCATTTTATGACATCGCAGATTACTAAAATGGCTCATTCATGCCATTTTTCATTAACACGGTTTTACAATAGGATATGATACGTGGCCACCAATTAGAGGTCCACGTTATTTAATTAAACCAGCCAATTTCAAATCTCAAATTAATTAAAAAAAAAAAATCCGACCCAAATTAATGAAAAATGGCATGAATGAGCCATTTTGGTATAAATGAGCCAAACTATTGACGAGTGGCATAGATGAGTCATTTCCAATTGTTCGATGGCATATTTGAGCCTTTTCCATAAAAAATATCTGGACAAACAATGTCGTTACGTTATAGAGATGTCTGCTCTCCTCGAATTAGGTAAGTCAAGATGTCTGCTCGAATTTCTTTGAGTAATGGTATTGATAAATTGGAGTTGTGTTGGCCATGAATACAAATTAAAGTTGTTTTTGAATTTTTATGAATTGTGAGTAATTTGGAGTGAAAAAAATGAAAACAAATTTTTAGTGTTTTTTTAAAGGGAAAAGGGTCAAATATACCCCTCTACTTTATTTTATTTGTTAAATATACTCTTCGTTAGGCTGCACCAAGATTTAGAGTTGGATTTAAATATTAAATTCGAGGTGAGTTTTGGGATTTTATCATTTGGGTGTGTTCTTGCTTTTTTTTTTTTTTTTCCCATGGAAGAAGATGAAACTAGAGCTTGATGATGATGATAGGCGAGTCGGGGGGGGCGGGTCAACAAAAAAAATGGATTTTTTTTTTAAATTGGGTAATTTGAGAGGATTTGGCGATTTACATCCAAATAGGGGCATAAGTGTGAAGTTTGAAGAAGGCAGGGGTATTTTTATTAACTTTCACTAACAGAGGTTATATTTAACTAATAAAACAAAGTAGAGGGGTATATTTGACCCTTTTCCCTTTTTTAAATGCCAAACATAATTTTTGAAATTCAACTCCGAAAAAATGAATTTTGTCCGTTTAGGCTGACCTAACCCAATTAGGGGTGGGCATGATACGGCATGGTACGGTATTTGGAACTTCGGTACGATAATTTCGGTTTTCGATTTTTAATAATACTATACCATTACCATACCAAATTAATTCGGTATGATTCGGTATTATTAAGTTGGGTTTCGGTGTTGTGCAGTATGGTAAATCGGTAATCATAGTTTGTTTGAGTTTGAATTACATATATGACTTTGGCTATTGAAAAAACGTCTCAATTATATCGTACCAATACCTCATACATGTAAAAATATTCAAAAGAAGTACAAGCAATCTTCTTTGTAAATCAATTACACCAAAAAGACATTTCAATCAAGATAGAGTAGTCAAAGTTCCAACATCTAAACAAGTAGTTTTGTACTAAACTAATTTATATATTTATTAGTATTATAATACTAATATATATGAATTGTTTATGTAACTATATACTTCGGTATGTTATTCAGTATTTTCTTTATAACTGAATACTGTACCGAATACCAAATTCTTTAAAAATGCATACCAATAAAATACCAAATATCATAGTACTGAAATCACGATATAAAATTTTTTGTTATGAAATAATAAGTGTGGATGTCCACCACTCTAGAAATAAATTCCCACTTCCTCCATGATCTCAAAGGTTTAATGTAATGTCTCCCACTTCACCCATGATCTTCCCCACATTCTCATATGTTGAATGTCATATTTATATCTACCCTTTTATATGCCTCTATGCACCACTATAAATAGAGGCATAGGGATTCATATTGTAGATACTTGAACAACACTTGAAACATATTGGGATGAATAAGAAAGCTCTCATCTCTTGTCTCTCTATCTCTTTATTGTTCTTGCTTCATCTTTTGATATATTATACTAACTCTTTAGAATGATTTTGCAACACCTTATCAGCACGAGAGAATTCTTAAAGAATCTCTTTATTTTATTCCACCTTCAAAGCATCAATTCTTTTAGATGATGCCTTCCAATGATCTTATATACCAACTTTCCAAGTGTTGATACTAGTCATGTCTTTGTGACCAACTCACGATGTTACATCCTTGAGCTCATCCCGAGATCAATATGTCATTTGCTTGCTTTACGATCATTGTTATCCTTGCATGATTTGTGTAAATAGCAAATAATTGACTTTAGCAGAGCAATATAAATATGGCAGCACCCATATATAAATAAAGAACTTGCGTGCCCCCGAATGTTACATAAAGCATATAATCTTTAGAATGATTTTGCAACACGTTATCAGCACGAAGGCTCACAAATTAAAGGTAAGATTAATTCGGCGACTAGATTGTGAGGTGGTGTGTTTCTCTTCTTCACCGTTGGTTGAATTATAAAATTTCAACTCTTTGAATTCGACCAGGTGATATCCTTCTACTGTTCTTTTTCCTCTTTCTTAAATGAGTATTACTAATTTATGTTCTCTGGGATCTCTGTGTTTGACTAATTATATTCATCATCTATAAATGTTTGTCACATATTTCTAGTCTATTTTTTTATGCAAATGTTGACGTGGTCTTAAGAAATTGGAGAGAAAAATTCATTTTTTCAAGTTGTATGGGCATAAGATTTTATCATCAGTCTTTTGGGTATAAACGTATAGATGAAAAACTCATAAATAAAAGGAATGAATACAAGAAGGCTGAGACACTAATTTCCATGACAAACAGTAAAGTGGTCAAACCTGCAAGTAATTAGTTTTAACTTTTTGTCTGTCGATTGGTTTGATTTTCTTGGTAATGTAAATGTTTATTTTTTGTTATTTCCGTTTTTCTTTGTAGTGCATGTATTTTGTGGTTTATAAAATATTGATTAAAAGGTTAAGAGTGTTGTGACATATTGAATCGAACATCCATGAAGTTATTTTAGGAGAAAGCTTGAATAATTCTCCTCCTCACGTTCAAGGTATGAAATATTTTTCACTGCCCATAATTAATTGAACAATGAAAGTGCTTTCTGCCTAACAATTTATTTGGTAACGTCTCTTATGACTTAATTTATTCATGCATATTCATTTGAAATGATCACATATGTCTGTTAGTGGTCTATAGTGGCTTATACATGTTAATAAAGATTGGTATGTATTTACTTTGAATTTGATTTACACAGATGAATAACGTATGCTGACCACAGTAAGAAAGTTTTCATTTTTACCAGACAAAAAAAAAAAAAAAAAAAAAAAAAAAAGAGAGATATTCTGCAAACCTTATTTTTTTTTTCTCGAGCTTATCAGAAGAATACAACCATTGCCTTGCTTTAAATTATGCATTAACTAAGAAAGTTGTGGCCACCGTAAGTAGTAATATTTCAATGGTTGAGGGCGATGCCTATTACATTTTGCCTATTATGTCATTGGTTCAAGGGTAAAACAATGGATTGAAGTTCCATCGCATTAAGAGGGTAAGATATCGGGTTTGAGTCCCAGTGCACTATGATGACAATATAAGATGTTGGGTTCGTGTCCCATCACATTGTGGCCTAAAACGCCTTTAAATGAATAAGACATTGGGTTTAAGTCCTAATGCACCATAGTGATGATATAATGATGACTAAAGCAAAATAAAGTGCTTCTGATGAAAAGTCTTGAACCTGTCCCACTTGATATGCTCCATTCTATGAGGGGAATGTGGTAGCATGTAAACCATCGTTAACCTGTTTAACCAACAAGAACGGTTAAAATCGGCGCTTCAAAACGGAACCGTTTAACCGGTTCGTATTTACCCGAACAAACCTCAAACCGAACCGGTCCGGTTAAAAATGTTCAAAACCTTTTTTTGTTTTTGTTTTTTGTATTATATATATATATATATATATATATATATATATATATTATAGTATTTATTAGTATATTGTAGGTATAAATACATATGTTATACAAGTTTATAAGTAAAGTTTAAATATTTTCGATCACTGCGCTAACAAAGTATTAATCCAAAAGAATACGTAATATACGTGTATACATATATATATTAAGTTATATGCTTAAGTTAACATATATACTACATATACCTAAAATATAGTAAGAATATACGTATATATATCAATATACGTAGGTTATATAACTATATATATATATATATATATATATATATATATATATATATATTTATAGATATATGTTTAAGTTATATACTATATATACTTATAACTTATATATATACTTATAATCATATATATATATATATATATATATATATATATAAGTTATATACTATATATACATACTTTAAGTATACTATATATACTTATAACTTATATATTATAACTTATGTTATTTATAACTTAATTGTTTTCTAAGTTTATATAATTAATATATACGTATACATATATATATATATATATATATATATATATATATACCTAAAATATAGTAAGAATATACTTATATATATATATATCAATATATGTATCAAGATACTTAGGTTATATAACTTAATATATATAAATATATATATATATTATATATATATTATATATATGTATAACTTAATATATATTTATATATATGTGTGTGTGTGTGTGTGTGTGTGTGTGTGTTTAAGTTATATATATATATATATATTATATATACTTTATATATATATATATATATATATATATATATATATGTTTAAGTTATATACTATATATACTTATAACTTATATATATATATAACTAAAATAACTTAAAATATACTAAGAATATACGTATATATATATATATATATATATATATATATATATATATGTTTAAGTTATATATATACTATATATTATAAGTATATTCTTAGTATATTTTAGTTATTTTTCAAGTATATAACTTTCTAGTTTTTAATTTAAGTATATTCTTAGTATATTTTAGGTATATTCCTAACTCTATAAAAGTAAAAATATGAACACAAGTAAATAGAAGAAAGCTCAATGAGCCATATATTTTATTCATTCTTGGATAACATTTATTTGCAAGTTGTATTTTTTTTTTTTAACTTACAAATAATACATGAGTAGTATAGAAATACGAATAATAAAATCACCAATTTTGAACCATTTCGTTAATTTCTCCACATTATATTCGGTCATGGAAATATCTTCAAAGTCTTCCATTTGGTCCGGTCCACTAGCTATCAAATCTTCAATTTCTTCCTCCGCTTCTAAGTTTTGGTTGCGTCGCTCCGATCTAATCCAATCGCGAATGCACACTAGTACTTGCAAGCCAAAGCCGGATAATGAATGTCTATGGTCTCCAATTTGCCGTCTTCCTTGTCTAAATGCGCTCTCCGAAGCCACGCTGATACTTGAACCGTAAGGATATCTCGAGCCATTCTTGAGAGTATCGGATAACTTGCCTTGTACTTCTTCCACCATGCTAAGACGTCCAAGTCATCCGCTCCTTGATATCCACATTTGGCTGCATCAAATAAAAGTTATATTCATCAAAGTTTGCACTAGAAGAAGAAGTTGGGTCAGAACGTAAAACTTTTAAACCCGACAAGCCCCTTTTGCTACTCGAGAAGTAGCAGGGCGTGGAGCAACGGGTGTAGACGTTCTTCCAAACTACCATAATGAGTAAAAAAATTTCTAAACTCATCATCAATAGCGAGTTCGGCTTCAGCTAAAGATGGTTGAACTCCCGCTTCAATTTCTAAAAATGTATAAATTTGACCAACCAAATTTTTAGTATAAGACATTTTTAAACAAGGATTTAAAAGAGAACCCAATATAAATAAAGTTGGGATGGGAAAAAAATACTTCTTAAATTTGATTATCATTTCAAAAATAGACGCTTGATAACCGGGTTTATATTTATACTCTTGTAAAACTCTAGCTATTTCCGCTAAGTAGGCTAAAATTTCGGTTACCGTGGGATAGAATTGTCTAGAAAAAGCAAGAGTTGCATTATAAAAATTTTCTAAGAGCTCAACACATTCTTTAACATCTTCCCAATGCGAAAAATTTAACCAATAATCACTATCGCATTATTATATTTGTTGTGAATTTGCTCGTACTTTGAATCCTATACTCATATGCTTGTCGTAGCATAATGTAAGTGTAGTTCCACCTAGTCTCAATTTCTACTTGAATTTTCCTAGGTCTAAGGTTATTTTCCACACAAGCATTCTTAAAATTCTAATTCTTCCCCTATTAGTATTACAAAAAAAGAAACGCAACCGCATTTCTAACTTTTTGAATAGAATCGTCAAAATAGTCAAGACCATCTTTAACAATTAAATTTAAAATGTGACAACTACATCTCACATGAAAAATATTTTTTAGGGGAGGTTTAATTCTCTCTTTAAAGACCAATCGCCTTTGTATTATTAGAAGCATTATCTAAAGCAATACAAAGTGTTTTTCTATAAATGTTAAAAAAAATCTCATAATAGTAGACATTGAATCCGCTAAAATTTTTCCATCGTGACGACCTTTTCCTTCATCATATAAAAAAGCTATAATTCTTTTTGCATAACCCAGCTTGTCATCAACCTAATGACATGTAATAGCAAAAATCTAACTTGTTAAGACTAAGACCCAAATCAGCGTAAGACAAACATTACAATTTAAAGAATTAAATACACGGCGCAAATAAAATCTATATTTTTTAAACAAATCTATAACATCGGCTCTACAAGGCTTCTAGGAATACCCTCAAATAACGGATTATAACAACGTTGAACGTAAGTAACAAACCCCTATACTCCGATGGAAAGGAAAATGGTAAACAATCATAAGCTACCATTTTAGCTATTTCTACACGCTCTTTTTTCTTGTCATACTTAAAATTCCTACCGGTTCGCGGGTCTATCGTCATTTGAATCCCCCTACATTTGAACCCGTTTGTTCTCCCCAAACATCCATATGTTTGGTTCTCATATGACCATTTAGTGTACCCGTTCCACCATCCTTACCAGCTTCCTTGCTTAAAACTAAATACTTGTCCACATGTGGTACATGTAGCCGATTGGTTTTCCTATTCTTAGTCATAAATTTCCAAACTTTAGCTGTTGGCTTACGAGTTCTAGGCGGTTTGTCTTGTGTATGTGATTGTGCAGATACGTATCTCCTATGGAATTTTCTAGGGGGTTGTGTTTCATCATCATCATCTAAGTCTTCATTAAAAGTGTCGGTAAAATGTTGTTGCATTGCCTCATGACCTAAAAGTGGATTATTTCCTCCAACATCAATACCTAAATTAGGTGTTTCTTCCACAAATGTTTCCTCATTAAGCCCACGCCTAACAATACCACTACTACTACCGGCACCACGTCTTAATCTCTTTGACATCATTAAATAGAATTAATTTAAATCACAATCAAATAAATCACAACAAATTAAATTGCTAGAATTAAATTGCGTAAATTAAATTGCGAAAAATAAATTGCTAGAATTAAATTGCGAAAAATAAATTGCTAGAATTAAATTGCGAAAAATAAAGATAGAGTTGGAACGAAGGTACCAAATTGCCGAATTAATTTCCAACAAAGTGAAGGCGGCTAGAATTGTTAAATCCACCAAAGTTACTTCGGATTGTTTAAAATCACCAACTCCACCAACAATATTATAATTGCAAAATTAATAATTTAAAACTATAATAAGACTTTGTAATATTTATTTGAGAGAAATATATAAAGTGACTAATTATTGCAAAGTAACTATAATTCAGAGAGATTGAGATTTGAGAGAAAGAGAAGAGGAATTGGTGTGAATTAAAATGAAAATGGAAGAAGGGTTTATATAAAGTAGGGACGGTTAAAGTGTTAAAAAAAAGTTTGGGGGGTTCAAAATAAAAATTATATTTGACCGTTTGGCAACGGCCATTTTTTGCAAATGGACCGTTGCCAATGTCCTAATTTCTTGCCAAATTTCAACTACTGCTTAAATTTTTTTTTTTTTTTAATTTAATCAGAACTGTCCGTTCCATTTCAAAAAAATGGAACCGGACCTAAAACAATTAACCGTTAACCGAACGTTAACCGGTTCACGGTTTCCGTTTATCTTGCTTTTTACGGCTTCAGTTCCTTTAACTTGCTAATCAACTTGTTGACGGGCTTAGTAGAAGGTAAGATAATAATTCCAAATGATAACAAGTGGTTGGAACGAATGAGTATGCGGATAAATGACAAAATAATGTTAATC
>NC_081346.1:68269499-68276561 GCF_029784015.1 Lycium ferocissimum | reverse complement strand
AAGTCTTAAATATTATCAAACAAAAAATGTCACGAAAACCCCCAAAAAATCTGGTCAAAGGGTACAAGAGGGGGCAACATAGGACTAATTTTCGAAAATACCAAGGCTACATATTGCCCTGAATACAAAAAGAATAGATGAGGAGGTCCTTCAGAGCCACGATACGTGAGCTCACCCAATAACAAAGATGTCACCTCACGTACGCCCACGTAGGCGTAGAACCGGAGCCCGGATCGTACTCGCACTCAACAAAAGCAAGAAGAAGAGTAGTACTCGCACAACACTTGTACCCAGAAGCATCATAGGCCGACAACGATTAGATAACGCATGAAGAAGTCGAAACCAACAAGTAGCACATAGAGCAAACGGGTATGGTCACGTATCATATACAAGTAAGGTGTAAAGGAATCATGAAATCAACCAACGGATATAATTCACCAAATGATCGGTCAAATATATGAGTGGATGAATGCAATACCGTACAATAGTCGCCTCTCACCTCGCACTCGTACACACATGCTATGGCAATGCCTGCATAGTCATGACCCATGGGGACCGTGAAGTCCATACCACTCGTGCTCTCCCGTGAGAAACCTCGGAGGCTATTAATCACTCTCAATCTCCCAAGAAAGACCTCGGAGTCTCTCTCTCGTCACTCTCCCAATCCTAGGCAAAAACCTCGGAGTCTCTCTCCGTCACTCTCTAATCTCCGGCAAAGACCTCGGTCTCTCGATCACTCACCTCACCAATCATCACAACAATAATATAAAAGACATGTCATGCATGATATAGGTCTGTGAATATCACCGTATATAGTCAACCAATACAAGTCATATTAATGTTACCATTCCTTTACACATGGTGAGTGAGCTAGTATGTGACAGAGATACGAACAGTGATATTCACGAAAATAACACATATGGCGACAAGCCCACATAGCAACTAACAAAGCCAAACTAGCGTGAATCCCTCATTTCACGCCGAAGGCCTATATGCCGTCCCCGTCACTTTCTACAACTACATACGATTCTCTAATCGAGAGCTCCAACTAAAGTAGACCGTAACCTACCTCAATGCCGAGCGGATGCCACGAACAATCAAACTAATGTCTTCCCTTTGCGTAGAGCCTCTGAACGATCAAAATCTATAAAATATGTGATTTACGTTAGAATACGACTCTAAGGACACCCATACTGCTATATTTATATTCGAAACCCAAAAACGCACCCCAAAAGTGGCCTTGGGCCCACGGGGGGCAAGATTGGAATTTTATTTGAAGAAAATAATTTCGCCCGTTATCTAAGAATTATATATTATTAAAATTGGTCAATTTAATCCATAAATAAATTATTCAATCATTGATTCTCCTTTCTTAGGACTAGGACTAGAAACCTTTAATTACTCCAATATCTTTAACTTCGAATTCAAAATACGACTTTTCGTAATTCAAATACCATGGATTTGGAAATACACATATAATCCAATACACTTAATATAAAAAGATACATAGACCCTATATATAAGAATTGGTATTGAAACACGAAAAACATAACAAGAAGTTTTTTATTACAATTTGTGCGGTGTCCTTGTAAAAGAAAGAAAAACGCATGAATCAATTACTATGCAAATTTTCACACCTTTAAACGCCAACTAGAAAAAATATAGAATTAGCCATACACCCATTTATCATAATCAAGCTCAATGACTATCTCAAATAGAAGTTCAATTATTTAATCATCAATTGCCATAATGATCCACTAGTCTTGTCACCTTTTCAAAATAGCCAAATATCGCGTCCGTGCAAAAGACCATATGACTTGATTTCATTCTACCTCAATAATATAATATAAATTAATGTGTAGGTATATATCCAGCTACCCCATCCACTATAACTTGAGAAAATCAAAATATCCAAATGAGGAGCTTTTAGTTAAGCTCTTTTTGAAGCCTTCAATTGTTTGTTGTTACGCCTATTCGATCAAATACTTTATTTCTAATTTGGTTTTTAATACGATATTATGGCATGTCAAACCCCTCTTCTATATATATGGAAATGGGACAATGGAAATCCTAACTGAAATAAATGTATAATGCAAGAACACATCTGTTAAGTTAGATAAAAATCTCATACTTCCCTCACTTTGATTAATATACTTCTATCTTTTCGCCTTCTTTCTTGTAAGCCAAAAAAGCCTTCCCCATACATTCCTCTTTTATGTCACTTATTCGACAACTTGTCGTAAAAGTGGAGCAGCACGGCAATTTATTTATGAAAATTCATTTGCCACTTTATTTATTTAAAATAAGAAAGCGGCCAGCAATTAAACTTTATGCCCCTTATTCTTTGTGACATCATGAAAGTGACACCGGCCGTTTTATTTATGAAAGTGGCTTGCCCACTTTATTTATTTAAAAATAAGAAAGCCTTCCACTTAATTCTTTTACACGCCCACATTCCTGGCAACATCATGAAAGGGCTTGCCCACTTCATTTATTTATGAAAGTGGCTTGCCCACTTTATTTATTTAAAATAAGAAAGCCTTCCACTTAATTCCTTTATGCCCTTTATTAACGCAACGTACATTGTGTGGGCTCGCCCACTTCATTTATTTATGAAAGTGGCTTGCCCACTTCATTTATTTAAAATAAGAAAACCTTCCACTTAATTTCTTAAATTGATTGAACCACTAACTACGTATACTAGTGTCATACGGTGACCTAAACGAGAAGTGGAAAATAAACTACTAATTAAGTGCATTTCTAACCAATACTAATACCATAATTAATTTCAAGGGACATGTTTCCTAGAAATAAATATACTCAAAAAAAATTACCCATCAATATATAACCGTGCCCCTTCTCCCACAAGTTAAGAATACCATTTAAGGCTACGGAAAGGGTATTTTAACGAAAAAGAGTCCAAAAGTGCTGAACGACCAAACGGGTCGTTACATATAGATTTTAAGAATGGAAGAAAGACTTTTAAATTTTTTTATCTAAAATAAGTTATAGATATTGTGTGGTTATAAATTATATTATTAAAATAAATTGAGAAGTTTAAAGTTAAATTAGTATACTAAATATACCAATGTATCATTTTTTTTTTTTTTTGTGACTGAATATAAAGGAAAAGTGTCCATAAATTGAGACGGATGGAGTAATATTGTGTATAGTTCTTCATTTCCTTTTATTTGTTGATTATACAAGTGGGTCAAAGTATAAAATCACAATTGTATTTTTTTTTTTTTTTAAGAATAATTAATGAGATGACCAGAAGTAGATATTCTTTACTGATCAACAATTAGTACTGACTGTCATATTCCAAGCTTTATTACATTCGCCCATCCCGTTTGTCATTGGTCTTATGGCCTGCTACTAACTTTTTAATTTTGTGGTTTTCCATTCAGTGTTGGTATTGGGGCGCTATTAAATTGGTTTCGCGTCGAAAGTTCTACATTGGATAAAAAATAAAAAAAAAACTCTCTAAAAAAGGTTAAAAGTTCTACATTGAATGAAAAAAATACTCTCTAACAAAGGAAGCTTTTTGTACACAGCAGTGATATTGGAACTCCTAGGATTTTTTGATGAAGGATAAAGGAGTAGTACTTATCACTCAGCACAAACCTTGATTGGTTACTACAATTCTTATTTTGGTTAATATATTAATTTTTAACAGAAATATTGATAAATAAAACATAATGGATCTTTTATAAGATTATCTTTTTCTATTCAAATATAACTAATCATACAGAATTATTTCCTCGTTTGGACATCTTGATTTTCAATAAAATTCTCATGTGCCTAAGATAAAATAGAATTTCGTTGCCTCCCTATATATATGCTAAGATAAAATAGACTTTAGTTGCCTCCCTATATGTTAGGCGCACCACATATATATGAATTGATTTAGGCCTCATTTGTTTTCATTAAGATTAAGACGTCTCGATCCGAAATGTCTTGTCGAATGATTAAGATGTTTCTGCCAGGTCGAATTGAATTATTAAGGCTTGTTTGTTTTTCAATATCCGATTATACATAATGTATTTATTTAAACATAATAAATATGCAATTCAAATTAAAAAGTAACTAAATAGTAGAAAATAAATACAAATTTAATAAAATAAAATATTATTTGATTAAAAAAAAAATGAAACATTTATGTTCACTAGTAATGGTGGAGATGTTTTGTAGTCGTGGTGGGTGGTGAGTGGGGGTGGAGGGGTGAGTGGGTGGTTGGGGTGAGGGGTGGGAGGTAGTGCGAGTGGGTTGGTGGCGGGGTTTGTGGGGAGGGGGTGGTGGGGAGTGGGGGTGGGTGGTGCGGGTGGGATTGGGGTTGGTGGTGAGGTGGGGGTCGTGGGGAGTGGGGGGTTGGAGTGAGGGTGGGTTGGGGTTGGAGTGGAGGTGGGTGGGGGCGGGGTTGAGGTGGAGGGTTGGGGTTGGGGTTGGGAGCCGGTGATAAAAAGTTTCATATAAATACTTTTTGTGATATTATTTTGTTCGAAGATCTTAATGATTAAGACCTATTCGCACCCAATAAGTCTTAGATCTTAATGCAAACAAACACACTTAGCCATTTTCGCTTGCTGCGAAGGTACGAATCATTCAGATTCAGACCTCCAATAAGTGCAAACAAATGAGGCCTATTTGGTCACCTACTTAAAAATAAAAAATAAAAAAGCAAAGCTAGCTAGTATAATTTTCTTTTGTTTTTTCGTTAACTGTGATGTCTGGACTATCTTGCGCACATTTAGACTAATTTTATGTAATATCTGCTATCTTCTCCCAATACAAATATCGATTGCGTATCTAGACTAATTTTACGAAACGCCTACTATCTTCTACCAACACAATTAGCAGGTAACTTCACGCATCCAGACTAATTTTACGATGTATATGTTATCTTCACCAACACAAATATCAAATATCTTTGCGCATCTAAAATAATTTCACGAAATATGTACTATCTTCTACCAGCTTTGAACCGGGAAAATGAAACTAGTATTAATGTAGATGGTGGATCATAGAGTAACTTCATGTGACTAGTACATTAAGCCTGACCCATGCATGTGCATGGTGCCAGATTTGGATTATGATTGGTCAGAATTCAATTAATTACTTGCTTTTATGATCGGATAGGTACAATAAAAGAATTATGTCAATGAACATGATATCTTCCGTTGACAAAGAATTTACATTGCCTATAAATGCTGGCCATCATTTGCCCATGCATTGCTTACTTAATTCAAGTTAACAAGCAGACATCATCTTTAAGAATATTCCTAATTGTTAAACCTTATTGTTTCACCTACATGATATGCTGCATCGACACATGACACCCTAACTAACTTTATGTCTAAGCAAACACAAATAAGAAAAATACTATTCTAAGAAATATTTAGTACCAAAAAAAAATTGAGAAAATAATTAAGTAAAAAACTTATCTTCAAGTTTGATCTTATAATTATGATCTATTTGAGAATGAGTCTACGAGGTTAGTGAAAGAAGTCTTCGTTTCTTTCGAAGGTGCTGACCGCAAAAAAGGAGCAACCCTTATTCGAACCAAAATAAGTATCTCACTTCATTTACGAAGAGAGTTCAAACGGTTATTGAACCATCAAAAAATAGGTGAATAAAAACACTTTTCTTTATTTTGTATCAGAAAAATCACTTATTTTTTGTTATTTCACTCAAAATGTCATCCTAGCCAAAAGATGTATCTCCGCCACTATTTTAAAGACGGGCACTTGCTTTTTTTAAGCCGAAATACATTTAATAAAAACTCAATCCATTTTAACGAAAAACCTCCCATCTGAACCTGGCTACCGGACCCCACCCGGCCGAATATCTTAAAATTATACTAGACTAGATGACCAATTTCATATTTTCCATAAATAGTTGAATCAAACACATAGTTTTTCTTAGCCAAAAACTACAATAATAAGAAAATTAAATAATTCTTAAAACAAGTGTGGAGGCCTCCATACTTTGCCAGTGGAGGAGTTGGAAAAAATCCAATATCTCATTACAGGGACTCAAATCAGCATTTGTGAACTCATTGCTGATGAAACTATGGAAGTAAAATTAAATTTAATTCATTGCTTAGCTATTTTGACTTCATATATTATTAGAGCAAAAATATTTGTTCTTCTGAATGTTTTTTTGGGGGTAAAAGAAGTAGCATTCATGATAACAACAGAAACAAACTCTCATATTACCAATTTGTCAGATTTTTGACATTTAGCCACAAGACATTCAAATTCCAACACTCGGGGCGAACTAGCATGGATGGAACATTCGTAGAATTTAATAATTTTGATTCAAACATTAAAATTATTGAGAAATCACCAATACAAAATTTAATAAATTTTAACAAAAACTTTAAATCGTGAATCCGTCTCTGACCAAGGGGAGAAAAAAAAACGCACTTGATCAATTACCAAGTGTCGTAAGACAAAAAATCAGGGGGCGTTATAATTGTAAGAAAAATTCAGAGATTAGATTTAAATTTTTTTAAAGAAAAAGAAAAGCGATTTCTAAATTTCATCCGTCTTAGATTTGGTGGGGATTTTCTTTACTATGCTTTAAATTTTGATGATTTTTTTTATCTTTCACGTCTTGAAAAGTAGAGTCATACCACATTTCCCAAAAATAGTTGGATAGTAAACCGACGGGGGAAACCCAAAATTAATTTTACCATTTGTTATGCTTTGGGGGTCATTCATATTTTTGTCAGTAGAAATTGTATCACATTAGTCCATGCCAATTTAAATAGGGATTCCAAATTGATAAATGGAGGGTAGTTTTAATTTAAGTTTTTCTTCAACTTGTTTTCATACCCTCCCTTTTAATTTATGGAACCTTTTTTATAGGGGCAAACTTATATCTTTACCTTAAATTTTACATAGATTTTTCAAGTTTTTTAAAAAAAAATTTATATATTTAGAAACTAATTTAAAAACTTTTAAGTCAATAATTTTAATTAAAATAGTTTAGAAAATGTAAGAAAGCAAAAGAATCACCCCCGGATCCCAAATAGAGGTTTATAAATTAAAAGGGTTTTTC
>NC_081346.1:68115759-68269399 GCF_029784015.1 Lycium ferocissimum | reverse complement strand
TGTTTTGTATTCGACGGACAATATGTAGCCTTCGGGTATTTTCGGACTTCTATTCCGTCCTATGTTAGCGCTCTTGTACCACTTTGACCAGATTTTTGGGGTGGTCGTGACATTTCTTGTTATGATAAGTATTTAAGACTTGATAACTTATTCTTAATTAATTTTCCGCTTATTTAACTTGTTATTAGTAATGTGGTTCGCCTACTCGAAGGGATAGTGTAGGTGCCACCACGACTCGCGAATTGGGTCGTGACACTATATTCTGTCAAACGATACATTTTATATTTGGCACATATCAGATCACATATCAGATCCAGAGTTAGCTCAGCTGTATTCCTTGAAGACAACAGCAATTATTAATGGATGCGATGATCCTAGAAATAGAATATACCGAGTATTTTATTTGTATTATATATTATGTGTCACGATTTAGTAGTGGAAAATAATTATTTGCATTCGACCTTTAGATCAATATGCATTACTTAATCATAATTTAATCATATTTCTTCACTAGATCCTATTAACGTGGGATGCTTTATGTATCGGGCTATTCTTTTTTTACTTAATCATAATTAATTAATTAGTAGAGATTTATATACACAATTTGTTGGACTAAGCGAGCTGAGAGATATGATCTTAACATGGCGTGATATTGTTTGTTTTGAGCCAAATTCACGAGATCTTTTTCTAAAAGGTCTCGCGCTATTAAGATTATCCCTACATCTTATATGTACATGTCTTTTCTTTTCAACTATCTATGTGAGACTTTATTTGCACACTCAACAATATCCCTCTCAAAATATGTTATGCGTGGCCCACTACCACGATCCACCGGTTAATTTTACAGATTCACTATGTGCCACCCACATGAACGAGCCAAAGCCCTAAGCTAACTTTAAATAGGTCGCCACTAAAACTCGCTACAAAAAGCCATATTTCTTGTAGTGCTTCTTCTTGTGTGTGTGCATCTCCAAGCTATATCTCGCATGGTAAAGGTAGTATTTCAAATCCCGCGTCATCACTCCTAGTCATTTCTTTACTCGTTTCGTCGAATCAGCCAAAAAATACTCTTAACATTGTGTGATATTATCCGTTTTGAGTCAAGTTAGCACGACTTTTCTAAAAAAATCTCATACCATTAAAAGTATTCTCACACCTTACATGTAGCTCCCTTCTTTTCAACTACTAATTAATAATATAACACTTTATTCATTCATATACAGCACGATTCATGTCTTTAACACATTAATAATTGACTTGGTATAAAACACTGAATACGAATTGTTTTTTTCTTTCTTTAATGGTGGTGGGTTCGTGTATAGGAGCAAAGGAAAAAAAGATAAAGAGGGTTTCTGGCAAAGATTGAAGTTATGCAATCGTCTTGGCCCAATACTATATAAACCTTAGTTTCTCTAATATTCAAAGTTCTTAATATCTTTTCCTGACATATAAAATTATAAATCATTAATAATGAGACTAAAAGATCTCTAGCAAATATTAAATTTGAAGTAAGTGTATTAATATGATTAAAATTTAATCCAGACTAATTGGTATCATCTGTATAATAGATTTGTTCCTTTTCATCATAATTTTAGAAAATGAATTTTGAATATTCCTCTAATAGGATAAAGTGTTTGACTCCTAATTTTTTTTAACCTCTTTTTATTCTCAATAAAAAAAAAAAATAAGGCACGAAAATAGTTGTACCTTTTTCTCTTTTTTTGGTTGCATTTGTAATCTCTCTGAAGAGTAGCGTCAAGAAAATGCATCATCAATAGAAGTGGTTAGATGGTTGGGAACTTTCAATTTCTTATCAAAGATTTCAATTTCAAATTTCGGAAGTAGAGAAACTTCTGATATGGAGTGTTTCCTCCTTTAATGGATCCTCCGCAACGTGAATCTAAATTAGTCAGACTAGTAAATATCAAGTACCAAATGATTATAAAATAAACACGTCAATAAACGGCCAAATGTGGGCATGCAAATCATATTAAATTAGCTCTTCGCTAAGACTAGATTAAGAAAGCTGATTTACACTAATAGTCGATCTTTTGGCTTTATATTTAGTTGTCACTTTTTTAAATTAGACTAGTGGTTTGAAGGTCGAAAATAACCATAATTTGAAGTTTAAAATTCAATTTGACCACCTGATCGAAAATTTAAAATTCAAAATTAATATTCAGTACTTTGGTCTAATTTTGAAAAAACTTTCTAACTTCTAAATACAAGATCAGGGAAAATGTAAACACACATTTAAGAACATTCTTATTAGTACGATCAAAGAGGACAAAAGTTGCCGAGGAGTTGAAATCTTGCTTACTTGAGGACAGTCGGTGAATTCCACTAGTTTTGAGTTAATTATTTTCTAATAAAATAAAATTTGATTTATTTAGTTTGTGATCTATAAATATCCAGAGCTTGAAATGAACTTGGGCCGTTTCTTTTTCGGTAATTTGGCACAGTGTACATTTTGTACATAAAATTCGCATATACAGTCAAACCTCTCTATAGTGGCAGCGTTTATCCGAAGATTTCATGGCTGCTATAGTAAGGTGTTGTTATGCATGTATACTGACATTCGATATTTAAATCTCATTTAGCTGTTATAAACAAAAGTACGTAAACAATTAACTTTTTGTACTTTTTATGTTATAAACAAAAACAATATACTTATAAATTTTAAATTATCAATTGATTTTCATATCTCATAAATTAAAAATTGAAAAGTCTAATAAATTACTACTAAATCCATAACTAGTTGTACCACACAGATAAAGAATTAAAATCTATGGAACATATGCATTTTAAATTAATTGAGAATATAAATATTTCAAGTGACGTAAGAACTCTCCAATTATAGATTGTTTCGTAAATTCTAGTCTCTTAGTGATAATATAAAGCTTGAACTGACGAAGAATTTTGTCCAAACTTTTAGCAAAAGGAAATTCAATAGCTTTCCCTTGAAGGTTGTCTAAGTGCTTAACAATCAACTTTTCTATCTCCAAGTAGCAGTAGGTTGAGGCTCTTCATCGACACTTTTGTTGTCACATAATTTATTTCTTACAAAATATTATTACGCGCTATTTTAGTATGACTGTTATAGAGAGGTAGTTTTACAAAGAGTGTACCGCTATAATGGATGTCATTGCTGTTATAGGCAGAATGCTATTATAGAGAAGTAAAATATAACATGAAAAATTGGTTCCGGAGAAAATCAGGCCGTTATAGTGAAATGCTATTATAACGAATGGCAATTATAGCGAGGTTTGACTGTATTAGCCAGTTTTAAGGATGTGGCGCAAAATGGCCTTTTTCCACGTTTTGGGTAAAAAAAAAAAAAAAGGGGGCATAAGGACACAAATGACCATCGGGTGAAACTATTGACATTTGATGACCCAAGAATCTTAAAGGTTATTTTTTAGCCTTTTCAAAATAATTCCATTTTCTAGCCATTTTTCATCTAATTCCAGCATATGTATATAAATTGTATCATTCTTGTATAGAATATGTATCACTACTATATATGTATAGAAAATGTATCATACATATAGAAACTGTATCATTGTTGTATAGAATATGTATCACTGCTATATATGTATAGAAAAAATGTATCATGTGTATAGAAACTATATCATTATATCATATAGAATATGTATCCCCAAAGTATACGTATAGAAAATACATCACTATTGTATAATAAATATATAATCAATGTATAATTTCTGTTTAATAAATATATATAATTAATGTTACTTATTAATTATACACATATTATCCATTTTTTCTGTATTATACAGTAGAGTTACATATTCTATACAACAATGATACATTTTTGAAGGCTCAATATGAAAATTTTTCGTTGATCTCGCCGCAAATAGTCCTGTTCTTTTTGCAGCGAACCTTATAGTGACAACTTTTATATTTTTTGTGGCGACAAGGTCAATTTTTTTTTTTTTTTGGGGGTAGTGAATGGACTGGACAGCTAGCATCTGAGATTAGTTTGGGCCGAAGGGCCACCTCGCAGTATTAAGCCCAAAATTGGGCCTTTTTTAGCCTTTTTTTTTTCTTGGTGGCCTTTCAATGTCCTTTTCCCAAAAAAAAAAAAAAAAAAATTGGCACATATGACATAAAATCCTGAGTGTAAATAGGAGAAGGTTAAGTTTTTGTATAAGGTACTTGTTCTCTCTCCTAGACTCTCTCTAACTTCTTCCCCTAAATTCTCTCCATTAGAATGGTTAATATTCTTTAATATTCTCCATTAGAGGGTTATTTGTAGTTGGGTTTACATCTCAATCAAGATGCATATACGTTTGGCTGCTTAGAAAGAGATAAGAATACTTGCATCCCTATATTTAAGCCGCTTCTTTTCTTAATTGGCTGCTTAGTGCCAATTTTTTAAGCTTAAAATATGCTAACATGTTTTGGGTTAAATATTTGCCAATGCTGTGTGATACGTGTAGTAAGATGTCAATTCCCCTTCTTTTTCCACGTGTGATCGAGGCTTTTGGGTTTGGGCCTCTCTTGATCTTCTTAGTAAAACTTACACAAATAGTACCTTTTAATAGCTTCTAACAAGTTATAGCTATAAGTTGAAGATTTACAATTCGTAGCTACTTTTGGCTGTATTTCAGTTGAATCTCGCGCTTTTGAAATACAGCGAAATACAGCGCGGCTGTTGAGTAAAAAACGACTATATTTATGGCAATAAAAATCTTTTTCAAATTATATGGTAATTTGTATTAATGGTTCCATGATTCACGCAAACCTCATGAGGTTCCATTACTGACTAACGTCACATCAATCAAAATCACTCCATTCAAATTTGAATTCAAAAAAAACTCAGCATCTTCTCTTTCCAAAAATACAGTAAAATTTTCTTTCATCTTTGAAATTTTTTCAACAATCTAATTCGAGCTAATACACTTTGTAATTCACGAACGAGTGATTTTACATTGTCGTAATGAAGAACAATTGAAAAATTCGATTATCAACAAGGTAATTTTAATTTCATTTTTTTTTTTGAAATACAGTGAAATACACGAACATACAAAATCGGGTTGAGTAAAAATAGGCTATATTTTTTGAACGAATTCTTCTTTTTCTTTTTAAGTGGTAAGTCAAATTAAATCAACCATATTTCACACATAACGGCTGATGTTTCAATAACAGCTCACGTCTTTCTCTCCCCCTATTACTCCATTCCAAATAGAAATACGCTGAAATATATTGAAATGTACATAATCAATGGCAAAAATAATACACTGAAAATATACTGAAATTAGATAAAACACAGTGAAATACACATAATCAATGGCAAAAATAATTAAATATAAACATAAATACACTGAAATATATTGAAATACACATAATTAATGGCCAAATTAATACACTGAAATATACTGAAAATTAAGTATACTGTTTGTTAATACACCGAAATACACTGAAATTTACCGAAATACACTGTGAAATACACATAATCAATGGCAAAAATAATTAAATATAAACATAAATACACTGAAATATATTGAAATACACATAATTAATGGCCAAAATAATACCTTTGAAATATCTTGAAAATTAAGTATCTTTTTGTTTGTTAATACACCGAAATACACTGAAATTTACTGAAACATTTTATCAAACACTTGGTGGGCATGAAGCTCCACAACTCTCATCAATAGTGCTTCTACACCAACAACCTATTCTCTTGCTCCTAGATGATGCTACAATATCATATTGATATAATCAATACTATTCTTCATCACTCATAAGATAAACAACACCACACGATCAACAAACATAAGAAGGATTTTCCTCTTCTTTTGGCCCATCCATGGAGATTTAACAGACGAATTGTTATGGCTGAGCTTCGACCGTTGGCTGGAGATCCTCCACTGCTTTCCTTGTTGCCACTTCCTCCACCACCAACAATAATCACGACAACCACGTTTCTCTCTCCAAATTACTCCATTCCAAACTTTTAGAAATACTTCCAAATACAGAAAAATATACACTGGAATACAATGAAATATGGTTGATTGTTTAAGAAATATAAAATTATAGTATGCGTATATACAATGGAATACAATGAAATATATCAGAAACTGTTTCATAAATTAGAAATACATTGAAATACGGAAAATATCTTGAAACAAAGACAAAATATATTGAAATATACTGAAATATTTTATCAAACACTTGGTGGGCATGAAGCTTCACAACTCTCATCGGAGGTGGAGTATGCTTTGGATTCATACCGGAGGGGCGGTAGAATAGCGCCGTTATCAGTGAGAGAGAGAAATTAGCGGATTTTGCAAAATCATCATCGCCTCTTTCAAGCCACCGATTATACTCACCGGCACCAAAGACACCACTTCCACCAACTCCACCGGCAGCATTCAATGCTCAGGCGGAAGCATTAAAAAAAGAAAAGAAAACAAATAAAAACCCTTTGAGCGATATGTAACAACAATGAAGAAATTGCACGGATTGCCCTTCAAAAGAAGCTGAACTTTAATTTTTGCATTTCAAATGCCAAATAAGCTGTTTATAATACTCCCTCTGTTAAAACAGATCTGGGAGTGAGATAGGTAATGAAGAGAGAGAAAGAGAAGGGTGAGAGAGATAAAGAGAGGGGTGAGATCTCATGGACCGTGTATTTAGGGATAAAATAGCTAATGGACCGTTTATTTAGGAGATGAGGAAACACAGTAATTGAAATATAGTTGGGTAGCTATGAAATGTAAATTTAGAATAATATAGCTGCGAAAATTAAATATTAAATAAGATAGTTATTATTCATAATTAAGTCTTAGGGGTAGCTATGGCAAGTAAATTTTCCATCTTCTTATGGTAGAAATGGGGGTCATTGACACTTATGTCCTTATTTTGTGTTGGTCTTTAATTTTTTGTCCATCATAACAAACGATTTTCGGGACATACGTTTATATTTTTTGCATTATAATATCCCACAAGTTGTGCCCTGCATGACTATAGCACTTAAAGAACTTATGACCCACTAGGCATAAGTTCGATTGATAAGGACAAAAATTAAAGAACAACCCGTTTGAAGGACAAGTGGTGCAATTTCTTCTAGAAAATGGGTGATTTGCGATAATGGTTTTGGAGGTGGGTGGTCTTGAAATTTTGATTTTGATTGTCTCATGGGAAAACTTCAAGTTCAACAATTTTTTACTTTTGACCTTGAAGGTTTACCAATGGAGCAAAAAGTTCAAAACCACTTATTTTCAAAGTCATTAGGTGTAAATTCCTAGACCAAGATTAATGGCGCGAATTGTTAAATAACAAAAAAGTCCAATAAAAAATAATCTTTCCATATGTAAGGGATATATTTTTTTTAAACGAAAAGTTTCTAGACTAAACATCTTGTTAAGCGAATAAGTAAGAAGATCAAAAATTTCAATTCGGTCAATTTATTTTTCTTTTGAGTTAAACTAAATGATTTTTACCCAAAAAAAGAAATACTAAGAGACCAAATGAGAGCCAACGTTTAAGCAAGAAGGTAGAAGCTATCTTACCTCCTGTTTATGTGTATTACTATACGAGCATCAGAAAATTATGCATAAAATGCATATATTAAGCCCAGCAGAAAAAAAAAACTAAGTATATTAGAGTTTCAAAATGTCATAAATCTACTTTCTTTTCGGGGGCAAAATAAAAAAATTTCGTTTTTAACCTTTCTTTGCATTATACTAATCCAAAAAAGGAAGATTAATGTAATGAGAATCAGTAGGGCAATTTGGATTTTGTTAAAGTTTCAGTCAACATATTTTTTGTCGATCTTTTGCCTCAAAACTGAATAAGATTCAAAACGGGGAAGGTTACAATGCAAATTTGAAGCTATTTGAGATTGTGAGAAGTTTTACAATGTATTTCACATGCCAAGTCATAGTTGTGTGAGACATGTCTTTGCTTGACAATTGGACTGATTTGGGTCCCACTTTTCAAGCACTAAATTGAGAAAAAAATTCTCTCTCCTTTGCCAAACTTTCCCTTCGTTAATCAAGCTTTTGAGAAATAAAATCAAGATTCTGTGAAGCAAATTAAACCAAGTTTGATTAGGGCATCCGCAAAGCTGAGACGAATCTAGGATTTTATGAGGATGAGTTCACCATTGCTTTAAGATAAGATATAAAATTTTATAGTGACATCGACTTCTCGTTGTAGATTATCGAGTCCACAACTTTTTTAACCCTAAAAGTGTCTAAAGTTACCAAAATACCCCGCTAAAAAAAAAAGAAGAACCAAACTACCTTTTGAGCACAAATTTAGTACGCAATAGTGGCTCACTAAATTTCCCATGCCTTTATTCTTTTGAATAGTTTTGAAATTCACGTTTTTTCCGTACTTTGACCAAAGATTAGTCATGTTTAAAAACGTCGAAATATCAATATTATAGATAGAACCTGATATCTTTTTCCGCAAACAATAATGTAGGCTCAACGCATCAAGTATACCTATACGTTTGGATCGTCGTTTCAGGAGTTGTAAAATGCCCCGAAGTAAGTTTTGTTTGTTTGAAAACTTGTTATCTTTAGGTTTAAGTGTTTTATTTTATACGGTTTTGATTAATTTAGGACGTCGCACGAGTTACTATTAAATGATAATAAAAACTAAGATAACTAATTATCATTAAGAAAATAATACCAAAAAAAATATAATATTAACATAAAATGTGCATTTTATTAACAAATATACAATCTCCGTCCCCCTAGGTCCCACATGTAGGAGGCTTTAGAATAACCTTAGGCCTAGGGCGAACCCCACCACCCCCACCACTCTCACCATCATGTCCATCCTCCCTCTTCCTCTTAATCTGTGCACGCTCTATGGCGTGATCATCCTGTGTTTCCTTCCTAGGGGGCTTGTTCAAAACATACTTCCTATGTGAGACGACAGTGGCCGAAATGTGATTTTAAGGAGATGACTCTGTCGGAGTAGGAGAGGGATCCACAGGCACAGAAAAATGTACCCGAAATAACATATAATCAATTTAGTTTATTTTTATGCTAAACTAAACATAAAATAACATATAAACAATTAATTTAATACATTATTTTATTATAAAAAAATCAAACTTGTGTGTCGACGGGCTCCTGAGATGGCTGGCTAGAGGGATCCTTAGAGGGCTCATGAGCTGGCTCCTCAGCTGTCTCCTGAGTGGGCCCCGGAGCCGGAGATGTAGATGGTGCCGGAGCAGGAGACGGGTCCACAGGCGCAGAAGAATGAACCTGAAATAACATATAAACAATATAGTTTAGTTTTATGCTAAACTAAACATAAAATAACATATAAACAATTAACTTAATACATTATTTAATTGTAAAAATTCAAACCTGTGTGTCGACGGACTCCTGAGATGGCTGGCTAGAGGGCTCCTGAGATGGCTCCTTAGCGGTCACCTGAGCTGGCCCTGGAGCCGGAGACATGTCGAAATCCTAGAATAAGAAATCGAATTCCAGCTCCGTGCCACCCCGTAGATCACGAGTTGGCCGCTCACCCTATGGATGACGAACTAGCGCTGTGCAGGCGATGGCCAGAACATGTGACGTGAAAATAAATTCGGCGTATATACAGGTGTCGACGGACGCTCTGAAGTCGAGGGGATCTCTGACGGACGCTCTGAAGTCAACAGGATCTCTGAAGTCGACGGTCGGCAAGAAGTCGACAGGATCTCTGAAGTCGACGGAAGCTGCTAGGCCTAGTATATGGTCGTCAGGCTCATTTACTAGACCACGACCCCCTCTGTGTCCAACCTCTCTGGCCCTACCACCTCGGCTACCAGCCCCTTTGGCACGACCACGACCACCCGCTGCCTGATGCGGGACCTCAGGAACAGGCTCGTCGACACGTCCGAGCTCCTGCGCCTGCTGCATACCACCCTTGGCTAGCTGAACCATCCGCGCTGCATATCCCGCTGTCTCGGGGGCATCCATATGGTCCATGCTCTCCCAGCTCATCCTCTGTACGGTCCGTAGCTGCATTTGTTTGCAAATATTTATGATTGAATAAATTTGTAACTTAATATATAAAATGATTAGTTAAGTTTAAGACTAATAAAACTTACCAACGCCTCATACTATCCTGAGAGAGCTGCATATCCTCAGCTATCTGCACTAGGCCTCGCGGGGTTGCCAATCAAGGTGCGAGTGATCCGAGCGTACCACTGCATGTACGTCTGGACCGGAGTCGCATGTCTGACCACCGCTAGCGTCCCCATCCTCTGATCCCAACGGTGGACCTGGAGCTGCATAAAGGCCCGCCATGCATCAGTGACGGCCGTACGCTCGTCCCGCGTGTAATGGTTGTGCTCCCAAGTCGACTGCTTAGGTAAATTCTGTACGTGGCCGAATTATCATAAGACGTGGTCGGGCGCGTGCTCCTCTACGATGTCCATATGTATCAACGGACACCGCGACCTCCACAAGGGCTCACCACCACATAAATACTGAAATTGATCCAAAATCGATCATACGGCGTCCGTATATGAAGCTCGTAAAAATAATTAAATTAGTTAATAATAAAAGACTAAAATAGTAAAAATAAAATAAAATAATATACTAAACTAAGGATGTTCAATTATACTAACTAACTAAGACTTTAACGGGAAATTATATTAACTATCTAAATTTGCGAGTTAATAATTGTTAATTAATTATTATACTAACTACAATTAACTAACTAATATTATATTAATGCTATTTTAACTCTTAAACTAGGGATGTTCAAACCTAAGCTAAGGATTAAATACAATTAACTAACAAATAAACTAAGGATATTCAATTATACTAACTAACTAAGACTTTAACGGGGAATTATATTAACTATCTAATTTGCAAATTAATAATTTTTAATTAATTATTATACTAACTACAATTAACTAACTAATATTATATTAATGCTATTTTAACTCTTAAACTAGGGATGTTCAAACCTAACCTAAGGATTAAATACAATTAACCAACAAATAAACTAAGGATGTTCAATTATACTAACTAACTAAGACTTTAACGGGAAATTATATTAACTATCTAAATTTGCGAATTAATAATTGTTAATTAATTATTATACTAACTACAATTAACTAACTAATAGTATATTAATGCTATTTTAACTCTTAAACTAGGGATGTTCAAACCTAACCTAAGGATTAATTACAATTAACTAACAAATAAACTAAGGATGTTCAATTATACTAACTAACTAAGACTTTAACGGGAAATTATATTAACTATCCAAATTCGTGAATTAATAATTGTTAATTAATTATTATACTAACTACAATTAACTAACTAATATTATATTAATGCTATTATAACTCTTAAACTAGGGATGTTCAAACCTAACCTAAAGATTAAATACAATTAACAATTAGCTAGCAAATAATTAACAAATAAACAAATAACAATTAGCTAGCAAATAATTAACAAATAAATAATTAATTAATGAAACTATTAACAAATATTTAATAACTAATTAATAAATAATTAACAAATAAACAATTAGTTAATCCGACAATTAAGGGTTACGAAATAAATAATCAACTAATAAACAATTACCTAACAAACAATTAACAATTAATTAATAAAAAAAAATTAAAAAAAAAAATAGTGGCTGCCCATTGCGCACAAAAAAAGTGGGAAATATTTTTTTTTTCCGTAATCCGCAACTATTACACAACAATCAGACATAGGATTGTAATATATTGAATAATGTAATGCAAAATTCGTAGTGAAATACCTAGAACGAAGGTGGTTTTTAGTTTTTGAAATCGAGTTTTACGCCGCTTTATTCCAAGATCAAAGCTTTGAAACTTGTTCCTTGCCTTGAATATACCAATAATATTGACTTTTGGGTTAAAAAATTGTTCGAAAACGATATGTTTTTAATTTGTGGGGACCACTGAAAATGAGTGGATCGTCATTTTTTTTTTTTGAAAATGGTTGGGCTCTGGTCGGGTGGGGAAGACGAGTGGGGTTTTTACTAAGCCCCTATTGCGCACAAATTTAGTGCGCAATTGGGCCAAAGTGTAAATTTACACTTTGGTCCTATTGCGCACTAAATTTGTGAGCAAAGGGTAGTTTGGTTCTTTTTTTTTAGCGGAGTATTTTGGTAACGTTAGACACTTTTTGGGTTAAAAAAGTTGCGGGACTCTAGATTATCCCATGGAATTTTTTTTGCCTTTTGGGACTTGGTATAATTAGATATAAAGGAAAGAAAAGACATCTGATGTAATATAAAATAAAAACACGTATTTTACTTGGTTAATAATATAATAAAGGAAGGTCAAAAGGCAGCTTTAGAAAATAATAGCAAAAACATATAGGAGTTGGGGATTGAACCCGTGACTTTGAGAATGTAAACCTAGCCTCTAACAAGTGCTCCACTCAGCCTATTTTGATCATGATTTCCTTTAGTTACTATTAGACATATTTTCAGAATTATACACATAATATATCAAGTTTAGTCGAGTGACCATGTTTTCATGTGACCCAAAATTTATGCATAAATTCGCCCCTGCCGCAAAGCCATATCAGATTTAAAACAAGAAATACTCAAAATCAAGCCCAGACCAACTCATAAACAAGCAGAAATAGTCATTGAAAAGTTTGAATCTACAACTACAGATTTTGCATTCTAACAGCCAAAAAAGAAAAAAAAAAATTACAGGTGTGAACAAATATGAACTACTCGATAGAATACATAAAAAGAAGAATGGAAAACAACAAAATATACCCATCAACTCTTTTTTTCTTTGGGGAATTCTTTTTTGTATTTCGATTAATTTTATCTAGTGCGTACATGTTAAAACCAAATCTGTTACTTCTGTTTAGACTCTCTTCCCCCTGGCCTGAAGAAATTATTGAATCGAATAGAGCGAAAAATATTTTAGAAGAGATTAAAAATAATGGCAGATCCATGAAAGGGGAAGATTAACGAAGGGGGAGTTTGGCAAAGGAGGAAAAAAATATTTTTCTATTTAGTGCTTGAAAAGTGGGACCCAGATCAGTCCACTTGTCAAGCAAAGACATGTCTCAAGCAACTATGACTTGGCCTGTGAGACGCATTGTAAAATTTCTCTGAGATTGTGTCTAAGTGTAGTTGTGACTTGGATTGATTTACCAAACATACTGCTATTCATTTATTTATTATTTATGAGTTTATTTGACTAGCTTTTATCTCTCTTCAAGATGAATATAACTGTTGAGAAACTTTTTAACAAAATTATATATAATCATTTATTAAAACATGGATAAGCCGAGGGTCTTTCGGAAATAGCCTCCCTACCTTCTAAGGTGGGGGTAAGGTCTGCGTACACTTAACCCTCCGGACTCGTGTTTAAGGATTCAACTCGTATGTTGTTGTTATTAAAACATGTATAAATAAAAATTAATTAATTCCTTTTCAAAACGACACTTAACTTCACAAAAAATTGTTTGAGTAAAACAACATTTAAAACGTAATGTATGAGATGTTTGAAGATAACGGCTCAACCGATATATATATATATATATATTATTCTTGTTTATTCTGAAACTGAAATGCTTCTGAAATAGTACGAAACTTATGCATTAATTATCTGTCACAATACTCCAACAAAGAACAAGAACTTATCAGTACTGGTGATGTTAATTGATTTCAACATGCTTTTGTTTGTTCACTATTAATGAAAACATGCTGTTTTTGGAGCTTTTAAAAAGCCCATGCCTTGGTCGGTTATCCATCATGTCTAAGAAAAACATTAGCTTAATTTTCTTGTCTGTCAAATATATGGAGTTACATGCAGTGGCGGTGCCAGGATCCACACTAAAAGGGTTCAAAAATATAAATAAGTAAACAAACGAAGAAGTCAAGGGGTTTCAACATCTACTATATATACATAAAAAATAATTTTAACCTTGTATATACAAGATAATTTTTTGCCGAAGGGGGTTCGGAACCCCCTAGCCACTACCTACATCCGCCCCTGGTTACATGCCAGAAAAAACTGAAAAGCTACTAGTAGTAAGATTTATAATTCAATATTTGGTGTGTTTCTCATGTGTCCTTTCTGTAATACTAAGTACAACTTGTGACTGAAAAATTCCATTACGAATAAATCGATTACTTCATTACACTTTTTGCTACTTGACAGCTTTGTTATTCTATGTGATACTTAATTACTTACTTCTTTTTCAGAATTCAGTCACAAAGATTATTAGGGAGAAGGTGGGTGGGACTTCAACATTAAGGAATGAAGAAGATCTTGAAGTAGATGATGGAGACATGGAGAGAAACACGACAACAAATGGAGAAGAGGAAGGAGAGGATACTAGCGAAGACAATGATGTGAATTTGTTGAAAACTACACCGGAGGAGCAACTACTGAAAACTTGGATAGAAACAGTTGGAGGAACAAAAAAGGAAGAATATATGGTCTTTATCCCAAAAATTCACTACAAGAAAGTATAGAGATGGCAACAAAAAATTTAATATTTGGCAACAACTTAGTTTTATTGTTGGCAAATGAACTTTTTTGTTGCCAAACAATTTAATTTTGTTGCCATAGTATTGATTATTATTGCAAAAAGTACTTTTGGCAACAAAAAAAAAGTTGTTGCATGCCTTTGCAATAACAGCCATTGGGAAAAGTTTATGCAATAATTTTTGTTTGTTTGTTGCCAAAAGTACATTTTGCAACAATAATCAATCTATGGCAACAAAAAAAAAATGTTGCCAAATATCTTTTTTCTTGTAGTGATTGTTTGTTGGTAGATTCATTGAATGCTAATTGTCCGTCCTCTACTGCTCCTAATCCTCCAAATGTGTTCCTACCCAATAAATTTTTGAAACACCTGAGTTACAACATCTTCTTGATCATGTAGTGGAGCACCGTATAGCAGATATGCAGGAACATATGCAAGCGGATCTTTGAGAAAATATGGAAGCCGAAGTATATGTCGTGGGTCGTGCTGCTGTGGCTTGGATTCTTGGTTTCACTCCTCAACCACCACCAAATGGCTCTGGTTCTCCCCCAAACAAATCTTAGATAGCTTATGTTATTGATTTTTTAATTTAAGACATATTTTATTTTAATAGTAGACTTGTTCTTCATCATTCAAGGATTAATGCTACTGTGATTATGCTTATTTGGAAATTTGAACGGATTTAATTATAAATTTTATCTTATTTTATATTTGTATTTTGTCATATACAATTTCTAGCTAGATGTAGCCAGGAAAATATCCCTAGCCAAACATAAATATTGGCTAGGATATTTATCAAATTGGCTAGAATGAACTTGATAAAACATTCCTAGCTATTTTTAGCTAGTCATTTAGATAGGGAAACATGCCAGGAAAAATGTGGAAAAAGGCTAGAGAATTTGTAAGGTTTGCTAGGGTTATTCCTAGCTAAATTTTTGTAAAGTCAATATTGACCAAATAAACTTTGCTAGAAACTTAGCTGGCAGAAGTCGTAGCAAAATGTTTGCTAGGAAAAGAGCCTAGCAGAGATATCCTAGCTAATTTAGCTAGGAATGACAATATCTTCTAGCTAAAATTTAGTTAAGAGCTGATTAGTTACAGAAGTTTGTTGGGGTCATTTTCCTAGCTAGGGATTTTGCCACTTTAGCTAGGATTTGTGTCTCTAGCTAAACGGCTGTTCTCTTGTAGTGATAGAAGATAACATTGGGTACTTTTTATGAGCCAATAATTTAAGGAAGAGAATATATATAAAAAAATTCAAATGTTAGGGACATTTTTTGCCTTTTCATTATAAATCCTTAGCAAAAGGTGTAAAGATGCTAGCTCTTTTTCCTCTTGTGAAACTGACAAGCTAAAGCTTGAATTAGCCAATGAATTGCTTTGCATGAGACAACTATATATAAAATGTTCTAATTGACTTCTAAAGTATTCATTCGCGAAAGAACATCAAGTAAAGAATTGAGAAGTCCGTTGGGAAAGACATTATATTAAAGTACGAGAACTACAGAATTATTTTGTTCGGCTATATAAGCCTAATAGTGTTATCACATGAAATAAAGTTACAACAACAATAACATAACCAGTGTGATCTCACAAATGAGGTCTGGAGAGAGTAGGATGTACGCAAATCTTATCCCTACTTTTGTGAGGTAGAGACTGCTTCCGCTAGACCTTCGGCTCAAAAGAAAAGTATTCGACGCACGATATTAAATTATAGGAAAAGTTACATGATCTTAATTTGTTCATACTTCTCATGAAACCTTTTTTTAATTCTTCAACATTTGATGTCTTCATAAAAGAATTTCTTGAAAGCTTCCCCGTGATCAGCTTGAAGACCAATTGCAACAATCAAAGATCCATGCCCTTCATTCCCTGGGAGTATCACGCAGTCACCATCATACTCAATTCCAGGGCTCATATATATCTCCTTTCCCCACCCAAAATCCAACCCTAACAGTGGCAAACTTATCCAGCTTGTCACCGCAAGATTAGGGTTGTCATAGGAAGGCCCATCCTCGCTTCTGATTGCATGAATGTCTTGATATTTTGATAAATCCTCCTGTTTTTTCAAGAAATTGATCACCGAATTTATGTAATCACTTGTTACCATTTCAATGGCTGTTCTAACCCTTCTAGCAGCACACTCTAATGGTCCCGAGGCGATGTCGCCCGAGACCCCGGTGGCGACGACATCAATGATGGCATTGCCAAAGTAAGGTTTAGGCAAAGGTGGGTTCATTCTGTTGCGTATGTCAATACAAATGGATAAATTAGTAGGCTTCTCAAATTTATGACCTCTTGCCTTGCATGCACATCTCCATATATGAGCAGTCACCACTTCATAACGTGTGTAACTACGCTCTTTATTATCCTCTAAGTTTCTTCCTTGGTTCGCTTTTTTTCTCAACATTTCAACTTGGTTTTTAGTAAGTTTTAGCATAGACCCTTTCGTTACATTTTTCTTCTCGTATTCAGTGCTAGACTTGCCTATTAAAAGTGGTGGTGGATTAAACTGTAAATGCTCAAAAGTTGGAGGTCTGATGGCAGGTTCCCCGGCTCGGAGAACTTTCCGGTCATGAACCGGAGCAGACATCAATGGCTCTCCAAGAGCAAGCCTGGCCCATTCGAATAAGAAACAGAGAGCACTTTGGCCATCAACCACAGCATGTGAGATTGCAAAACTGAGAGCAATGCCACCACACTGGAACTTAGTAAGCTGCACAAACAACAAAGGGAGTTCATCAATCGGGATCGTGTAATCTACACGAGGAAACAAGCTAATACTATAATCGGGAGAAAGCGAGAAATCTCCTAGATCATCTAGCTTGGCATTAGTTTCAGCTTCCATGAGCACGACTCCCGAGGCATCACAGTCGAGCTCGAGGCGAGACCCTTCGATCCAACGCAAACGGCCAGCTAGTGGATAGAAGTGTACTAGTGCTTTGCTCAGTGAGGTCTTGATGATTGATGTATCACAATCATGGCAAAGCCTATAGTAATATATGGTTGGTACGTGAACTAAAGAAAATGTTTGATCACACTCTGATAAGGAGACAGTGCCATTCCACGTTGGCTCTGCTGGCTTCACTAGCCAATGCTTCTTCAAGCTAACCTTCATTCTCTTCTTCGAGTTGATCTTTGTATGTTATATTTTGACAAAGTGAGTAAAACTATTTAAAGACCTTATCGAACATCATGATTCATTACCTAATTTCAAGGTGAGCCTTACACGTGTTAAATGTGATCTGATCTTGTTTAAGTTCCCCATGAAGTACGCACTACAAGAAAAAATTAATATATTTGACAACAATTTCTTTTTTTGCCATAAATTGATTATTGTTGCAAAAAATATTTTTGTCAATAAAAAAAACATTATTGCATAGATTTTTCCCCAACGGCTTGTTGCAACAACTTTTTTTTTTTGGTCGCCAAAAGTACTTTTTGCAACAATAATCAATACAATGGCAACAAAATTAAATTCTTTGGCAACAAAAAAATTCATTTGCCAACAATAAAACTAAGTTGTTGTCAAATATTAAATTTTTTGTTGTCATTTCTATATTTTCTTGTAGTGACGTTTCTGTCAATTAACGGTAGGTTTCTGTTAGTTAACGGTGCGTCTATGAAGTACGGTTATGTTTAAGTAACCATTAATTAGAACTTAATTAAAGAGAGGAAGGTTACTGGCTGCTTCATATTTCAATGATATGTGGCGGTACGAAGCAATAAATTGCTTTGTGATTGTGATCTTTCTATAGGTGGTTTCATTGGTTACTCCTTTTTTTTTTGGCTTCAAAACGTGAAAAAAAATGAAGAAAAGATAAAGGAAAATGTAGTAAACTTTACATATATGTCCAAGGTTACCTTATCTTCCACTCTTAATTTAAAGAGGAAATTTAGGAAGAGGACAAAAAAAAAGTATCGTTTGTATAATAATTAAGACAAACAAACAGAGCTGGATTAATGGTGAAGCAGGTAAGGCCATGGCTTTCGGGGACCCACTTTTTACTAGTCGTAGTAGGTTGATATATATCTTTTTTGTAAAATCCAGTATTTAATGTTAAAACGTAGGAAGAGAACTTTTGCTTTAGTACATATCTATATCTATCTATATTATATTAAAAGTATGGACTTCAAAATTAAAAAGTTAAATTACCTAAATATTTTTCTTTTAAACCTAAATACTAATTTATTTAAAAAAAAAAAAATTAACGCTCACTAATATCCCAAAGCCAGCCTGCGTAATTCTTGCTCAACGGACACAACCATTCAAATAAAATGCTATTTTCTTAACCACTTCACTTCAAGAAAAACAGATTCTCTCCATTGAGAGTGTCCCATACAGTACTCACAATACATTCTCCACCGGAGACATTGAAGAATACCAAAACAAACAAACAAAAAAAGATTGATGAGCTCTTGAAAGTTCTTCTACCACATTTGTGGGAAATTGGTATAACAACATAATTATTTTGGTAAGTATGTATGTCTATTGATTTATTATTTTTGTCCTTTCTTTTTGCCTTTTTTGTTGGTACTCAAATTGATTGTTTTTTAACTTGGAGAGGGGAGAAAGCTAAGGTGTAAAATTAATTGCACGAGAATTGTTGAGACTTAGGTTGCTATTTCTGTCTTTTCTTTTTTCTCGTGTTTGACATTTAATTTATTATTTAACTATCTTTATTCCCTTTTCTGGTTATCTAAATATTATTCTTTTCAGAATAAAATCTAGAAAATCATAGTGTGTGTAACATTAGATTAATTAGAACTCAAATTGAGAAGAATAAGTGAAGAGAGGTGAAGGCCAGAGTACCCGAAACATACTTTTTGTTTAGGGGAAAATTGTATCGCGGCCATCCAACTTTAGTCAGAGTTAATCACAAAAAAATTACTTTTTGTTTTCTTTTTGTTACATAAGTCATCCTTCTTTAAAGTTTATCACACAAATATGACATAAAAATCATCAAATTTTAGAATTTATCACACAAAAGTTATTTTGTTTTATTCTTTATCACATAAAAGTCATTCAACTTTAGTCAAGTTAACTGTAAATATATTTCACCTGAATTTTTATAAATTGCACCGAAAATATGACATCACATTCCAAATCAATTAATTACATTTGGGATAATTTTAGAAACCTCCCTCAATGTTTTGCTTCAAAACACTAATTTTTGTTGTGGTTTACACTATTATATTTACTTTCCTTATTTTGATTCCTTCTGTAATAATTTTAATAATGACATTAAAATTTATGTTTACTTTTCTTATTTGGAGCGACATATTTCGGTTAAAAAATAATAAATTTAGGTGAAATTTACTTTTTCCTTAACCTGGATGCTAAAGTTGGATAACTTTTATAAAAATAAAATAAAACACTTTTGTGTGATAAATTTTAAAGTTGGATGACTTTTATGTGATTAGAAATTATGAAAATAATTTTTTTTTGTGTGTGAGAAACTTTAAAGTTATATGATTTTTATGTGATAAAAAATTAAAAATTTATTTTCCGTGTGATAAAATTTAAAGTTGGATGACTTTCATGTGATAATAAATAGTAAAGTAAGTTTTGCATGACAAATTTTAAAGGCGGATGACGACTTTGTAACAAATATAGAAACAAGAATTCTGCGTAATAAACTCAAAGCTGGATGACCACCGGTGAAATTTACCCGCTTGTTTAGTATTGTTCACCTAAGGTGAAGGAAGAAATTGTACTTATCAGTATTTATGTAGTACTTAACTTACTGCCCAATATCAGTTACTTTAATTTGAATTCTTTACTGATTGCTCTAACATGGTTAATTGGACGGATTGAATGCCTGAACCAACTAATTAAAATGTGGTATGTTTCTTCTTCTTTTCCTTTCAGCACTAATTATACTCCAAGTTAATATCTGTGTATAACTACTATTATGTTTCTACTCTTTTAATTTTTTAAATATCTTCACTAATACATATCATTCATTTTCTGAGAAGAATTCCCCGACAATGGATAATTTTGTCATGAAATGTTTGATACTATATTTTTAAGGAAATTTTGTTCCTTTATTGAACATTCACTCAGGAGATGACTTGGATAACTGCTGGAATTTTGCTAATATATACAATCCTGGACTAGCAACAAGGACAAATAATTAGTTCAGCAAATTAAAGGGGCAGATCTGGACGGAAGCAAGCAGCACAGGAGTTGATGCATTTGGAAGATTTTTTCTCATTTTAGATAGCTCAAATTTTGAACATTATGTATTTACTTTTCTATTTGATTTTGTTGGACTGTTCTCATTTTTTAATATTGCTTCCTCTGTCGCATATTAGTTGTCCTGTTTCGTATTTCAAGAGTCAAATTGACCAATCTTCGGAGCTAAATTGGATTAGATTAATTTTTTATTTTAAAATTAAATTTAGATATTCAAAAACTACATGAAAAGTACTATAACTTACAATTCTTTTATATCAATATGGTGAAAAAATAGATCTCTAAATGTTTATCAAAGTTTATGTAGTTTGACTTTTAAAAAAGAAAAGTGGACAAGTAATATGGGGCGGAGGGAGTATTAGGATCCATAGGCAATGACTATTGATATATTTACCAAAAAAGTTAAAAAATTCAACATTCTGTAGATGGTGAGGCTTTACTGTATACTGAAGTTACTGTATAGTTTAAGTTAAACGATATTTGTAATGTTTTCTGTTTGATTGGAGTTAACTGGCTTTCAAATTTGACTGTTTGATTAGACGAATTTTCATATGAAAATATTATTCCTTTCCTCACAAACTAATATTACAATTAGTATAAGTTCATTTTGTACTCTTCTAACTGGTTATTTGGATAACTGGATTCTGCAATTGGTAATGCTTCTGCTCTTTACTAATTAGAATTTTTAAGTATACTAAACTAAAATAATAATAGCTACGGCCAATGCTAGATGTTAATCTTTTTTTAACTTATTGTCTATTTCAAGCAAGAATGTTAAGCAAAAATGTTAATCATAATAATAATAATTAATCAGTCTAACCATCTCAGGTTCAATCAAAATGGAAGCCGAAGTAAAATGAAAAGAATGTGTACCTATTGACAAGCTACAAAAAATTCATCTCACTGGGTGACAAACTATTAGTAATTCAAAGAGGTTCAGTGACCATACAATATTTCAAGACATAAAGGTGTTTTTAAGCCTATAATATTAGTTGACGAAGAGGTAAATAAATTATACATATCAGATTAAACTTTGAATATTAGTCTTCGTAGATTCAGACGATATGCAATCATTTTGACCTTGACAAATAATTAAGTCACCGTATGATGACCCACAATGATCGTTGTAGAATCTTGTACTTTATTCTTTCATGTATGATTATTCGCTTAAAGCTTTGATTTAACATTATTAATATTACTGTAAAAAACTGTTACTTACGTCGTTTACATGACATGGTGTCGAAAAACTAATTATATTAAAAGCATGAACTCCCTAACTTGAAAGTTAAATTACTTAATTGAATACCCCTATAGAAACCTAATTATCCAAAAAAAAAAAAAAAAAAACTGCCCCAAACCCACGCTTGAATACAAACAATGTGCCGTTTGAGACAAAAAAACTGCCCAATACCATGCTTGGATACAAAGTTGTGCTGCTTGAGAGAATAAAACACTAATTGAAACATGATTACAAACATGAGTTCCAATATGGCAATGTCTGAAAGTTCTCACATTCTCGATGTCTTTCTGGTGAATATCATTGTGGAAATTACTTTCAAAAAGAATAATATTATATCTATATCTATCTATCTATCTATCTATCTATATCCTTTTGTTTTAAGGATGGAAAATAAAATTATGAAAAAGAAAAAAAAAGGATTTGAGCTCTGTTCAATTTTTTAGTGAAGTCTTTGGCAATGAATTCTCAAATCTATGGCGTTAGCAATAGTGTTTTCTCCATTTCAAAAAAACCAAATGGGACAACCTTAAAATCCACAAACCAAATCAATTCCAACTCCATTCTTGTAGCCCTTTTGGATTCTCACTATGCTAAGCTATCTGAGCTTGTAGAAAAAGCCCTACTTCAAACACTTGAAGAAGCTGTTTCTAAGCACAACATTACCATTTTTGCCCCTAAAAATGAGGCCCTTGAACGTGATTTAGATCCCGGGGAGAGGGGAAATGAGCAGTGGCTCATTGCTTGGAGTTCGCCGGAGCAAATGGCATTGATGGTTCGTTGTGGTTCGGTGGCAGTAGGGGTGGGACTTAGAAAATATGGTTTTTATCTTCTTCTTTTTTCTACTGAAATAATAGTTTTTTCTTTTCTTTTTATTTTTAAATTATTATTTTGCACCCAAATGTCACATGCCCTCTTTTAATTGGTCATTATGCTACGTCACTCGTGAGTGTATTACACACATTTTATAATTTTAGCTGACTGTCAAAAAAATGTCTAATTGGGACAAATTCGATGTAGTTGAGTGCTTAATAGATACAAGGCTCAGTTGAGGCGTCTACGTGAAAGAAGTTGTCAACCACGGGGCAGTAATAAATATTATGCGTTGGTGAGAAAGGGAGGGGATATCTCTATCAAGTACGAATATAGCATTATTGTAACACAGATAAGCCTAGGAACAATTGACATCACGATTCATGAATCCAAAACAAAGTGGTCCTTACAAACTTATAAGATCGTGTGAAGATGCATGCATGTATGTTATGGAATTATAAGTTGAGAATGAAATAACTTAAATGTAACCAATTAATCTCGTACATTAGACGTAAAAGAGAAAAAAATGTTGGAGGTTTTGATAATATCGTGTGAACATTTATGAAATTGACACTTAGATGTAAACTAAAATCTCGTAAGTAAAAGAAGAAATTGTTGGAGGTTTGATAAGATCGTGTGAACATTTATGAAATTACAATTTGATGAAGACACTTAAATGTAAACTAAAATCTCGTAAGTAAAAGAAGAAATTGTTAGAGGTTTGATAGGATTGTGTGAATATGTATGAAATTACAAGTTGAGGAAGAAACTTAAATGTAAATCAAAATCTCGTACGTAAAAGAGGAAATTGTTGGAGGTTTGATAATATAAGATCGTGTAAACATGTAGGATGAGATTAGAGAAATTCAAATATAAACCAAAATCTCGTACGTAAAAGAGGAAACTGTTGGAGGTTAATAAGCAAGGTCGTATAAACATGGGGTAAAAATCATTTTCACCCCCTAACTTTGCTTTAAGAATCAACCTCCCCTGCCCCTTCAATTTTGAACAATAGGCATTCTCCCCTTTTATCCTATGCAATATCTATTTTATCCTTGTTATTTTCAATCCTCCATTTATGAAATATATTTTTATAATATATATAATTTTTTTTTTTAGCCTAGGTATTTATAGATTCTAATGTAAGTTCATTAATATTATAAGCACAATAATCTTTTATGAATTTGTCACAAAATCTAATGCTAGTTTGTATGATAGTTATTTCAACATTATATGCATTATGTATTTATGTATGTACATGCACGTGTGTGTGTATTTAAGTTGGCCAAAGTCATAGACAGCCCCCTAAACTTGTCCACAGATTACTCATGGCCACCTAAACCTAAGCTTGTTCCTTTTTGACACCTACACTACTAAAATTTATACCTGTTAAACAATTTTTGCTGATATGGCAAAAAAAGCGTTCTTCACTCTCTTTAAGCGCGTAAAACAACTCCAATTTTTTTTCCGGCTTATACACCTAATTAATAGCTAATATAACCTAAATAATCAAAAAAGAAAAAGAAAACAATTAACTAAAAGAAAAAAGACTCCATCCTCCCCAATCATCCACTGCAAAAAAAGGAAAAGAGGAAGACAACCGTTTCCCGTCCTCCATTCCCCTGATCTCTCTCTCTCTCTCTGCAATTCTTCTCCTTCTCTCCTCTTTTTTAAAATTTCTTTGTATTGAAAAAGTAATCAGATTTATATCTCAAAAAAAAAAAAAAAAACCGGTGAAGCTCCATTTTCTCCGGCAAGATTGATATGAATTAATTATTTCTTCGTTGAAAGTTCGTTCCTGCTCCTCGTAACTGTGGGAAATAGGATGGGAAGAAGGTGAAATGGGGTTGGCAATGGGTGGGAGTTGCACCGGCCCCGGTGGAGGGGGAGTGGGGTTCGTTGGAGGAGAAGGGGGGGGGGGGGAGGAGGGTGTTTGGGTTAATTAAAAAAAATAAGTTTTTCTTTCTCTTTCTTGAAATGTTTTTTTGAATTATTTAAATAGAGTTACTTTTTAAAAAAAAAATTATTTGAATCCAAATGCCACGTGTCCTCATTTAATTCGTTCTTTTGCCACATCATCCGCGAGTGGTCTACACACACTTCATATTTTGCACTGATTGTGAAAAAGGTTCTTAGGTGGTACAAATCCAGAGTAGTATAGGCGTCAAATTGGAACAAGCTTAGGTTTAGGTGGTCATGAGGAATCTGTGGACAAGTTTAGGGGGTTGTCTATGACTTTGGCCATTTAAGTTTCACTTTTCTCTTGTCTATTCATGTTTTTTGGGAAGGATCTTGTCTATTCAAGTTTAGGTTGTCATTAATGGAATATTTCTTAAATTATGATTTAACATTCATTTGCAATATAAATAAGTTAAAAAAAATTATCTTTATTACTTGCATTGAAATATATTTTTAAAGTTATTATTAATAGATTTTAGAATTTTGATTATTATTAATAAAATTAAATTTTTTATTCTGTTAACTTATATACTCAATTAGTATTTCTCATTTTTTTTCTTTGCCCAGAAGGTAATATTTATTTTTATAGGAAATTTGATACATAGATTTAAGAAAATGAAAATTGTCATGATTTTAAAGAACTAAAAAAAAGAATACAAAAGCTGATAATGCAAGAGTAAAATAGGCATTTAAGAAATTTAATTAGGATAAAGGGGGGAGAATGTCTATTGTTCAAAGTTGAGGGGGGAATTTAATTTTTAAAGTAAAGCTGGAGGGTGTAAATGCTTTTCACCCTCTAAACAAGTATGAAATTACAAGTTGAAGAAAAAGCTTAAATGTCAAACTGCCCTCCACTTATCAATTTGGAGATCCGCTAGTTAATTAGGCTTATGGACTAATGTGATACAAGTTGCTACTGACAAAAATGTGAATGACTCCCACAGCATAAAAAATGATAAAATTAATATTGGTGTCCCAGTCAGTTTGTATATATCTCAACTATTTTTTGGGTATTGGTATGACTCTACGTATCAAGACGTAGAAAGATGGGAAAAAATCATCTAAATTAAGCATATTCACTGTATAATTCTATCCACCAAATCTAAGACGGATGAAAATTAGAAATCACTTAACATTCTTTTTCTTTATAAAAATTTCAACTCTAATCTCTCGCAATTTTCACCTGCTACAATTATAACCAGCTCCGGCAGCTGATTTTTTGTCTTACGACACGTCATGGTAATTGATCAAGTGCGTTTTTCTTTCTCCACACTTCGAGTACTAATAGACGGATTCACGATTTGAAGTTTATGTGTTCTGAAATTTATTATATGTATGTATTCAGTAGATTTCTCAATAATTATTCAATGTTTCAAAATTATTAAATTCTACCGAACCCGTTCCATCGATGCTAGTTTTGAATATGAGAGTTTGATTGTTGTTGTTATCATGAATGCTACTTCTATTTACTGAGTTTTGGATTAAAATTGTCTCTTATCTATGGGAGTAGGTTCATTTTGGTCCCTCAAATATTACCTTGAGCATATTTGATCCCTCATCTATGGGAGTAGGTTCATTTTGGTCCCTCAAATATAACACTAAGCATATCTAATCTCTTAACTATGCTAAAGTGGTGCACTTTTCATTTCCCTAATAGAAGCCGTTTAAAAAGTAACGGTACTAAACCCATATAACACTCACATGACTTGTAAGAGGCTAAACCCATTAGACAAAAATACTAAACTCATTCGCCTTTCTCCCCAACTTCATATGAAGAAACACTTCACCGGAAAAAGCCCTAGCCTCTCTGTAGAAAGCTGATTCTTTAAAACAGGCAGAAACTTTATCTAATATATTGAAATTTGCATTCACATGCTTCTAAAAAAAAATGGAGCGGTTCCATTAATTAAGATAATTTATAACAGTTGTTAAAAAGAATTTTGATTTTTTTAATATTTAACAAAAAAAACTTTATATTCACATGCTACCAAAATAAGTGGAACGGTTCCATGTGTGCTGCCAGATTACCGTTTAAGAGTTGGTTACCAACCATATGATCCAAATATTATGAGTTGCTTTGCTAATATCTTATATGAGTTGCATTTTTTAGAGAAATGCCATTACTCTGCTTTGCATTTTGTCCGATGGGTTTAGCCTTTTACGAGTCACGTGAGTGTCACATGGGTTTAGTACCGTTACTTTTTAAACGGGTTCTATTAGGGGAACCAAAAGTGCCCCACTTTAGCATAGTTAAGGGATTAAATATGCTTAGCGTTATATTTGAGGGACCAAAATGAACCTACTCCCATAGATAAGGGATCAAATATGCTCAGGGTAATATTTGAGGGACCAAAATGAACCTACTCTCAATAGATAAGGGACAATTTTAACCCAAAACTCTCTATTTACTCACCAAAAAGCATTTGCCGAAGAACAAATATATGAAAGTCAAAATAGCTGAGCAATGAATTCAAATTTAATTTGTACTTCCATAGTTTCATCAGCAATGAGTTCACAAATGCAGTTGAGTCCTATTAATGAGATATTGGATTTTTTCCAACTCCTCCACTGGCAAAGTATGGAGGCCTCCACACTTGTTTTAAGAATTATTTAATTTTCTTATTATTGTTGTTTTTTGGCTAAAAGTTTATGTGTTTGATTCAACTATTTAAGGAAAATATTAAAACGGTCATCTAGTCTAGTATAATTTTAAGAAGTTCGGCCGGGTGGGATCGGGTAACCAGGGTCAGATGGGAGGTTTTTGGTTAAAATGGATTGAGTTTTTATTTAATATATTTCGGCTTAAAAAGCAAGTGCCCATCGTTAAAATAGTGGCGGAGATACATCTTTTGGTTAGGATGACATTTTGAGTGAAATAACAAAAGATAAGTGACTTTTCTGACACAAAACAAAGAAAAGTGATTTTATTCACCTATTTTTTGATGGTTCAATAACCGTTTGAACTCTCTTCGTAAATGAAGTGAGATACTTATTTTGGTTCGAATAGGGGTTGCTCCTTTTTTGCGGTCAGCACCTTCGAAAGAAACGAAAGACTTCTCTCACTAACCTCAAACGAAAGACTTCTCTCACTAACCTCGTAGTCATTCTCAGATAGATCATAATTATAATATCAAACTTGAAGATAAGTTTTTTACTTAATTATTTTCTCAAATGCCGACCTATTTTCCGACTAATTTTTTGATCAAATCCCCTTTAATTAGCCAGTTTACTAAGCATTTATCCACGTGCGTACACAACGAACTTCAAACCTTTCCACAAATAGTATGATGTTGTCCAACTACGTCTTGATTTTTTTTTTATTTTTTTTTGTACTAAATATTTCTAAGAAAAATACTGGCTGTGTTTGCTTAGACATAAAGTTAGTTAGGGTGTCAACGCAGCATATGGATTGTGGGTGAAACACAATAAGGTTTAATAGGAATAGTGTCATAAAGATGATGTCTACTTGTTAACGTAACTTAAATTAAGTAAGCAATGCATGGGCAAATGGCCAGCATTTATAGGCGATATAAATTCTTTGTCGACGGAATATATCATGCTCATTGACATAATTCTTTTATTGTACCTATCCGATCATAAAAGCAAGTAGTTAATTGAATTCTGACCGCTCATAATCCAAATCTGGCACCATGCACATGCATGGTTCAGGCTTAATATACTAGTCACATGAAGTTACTCTATGATCCACCATCTACATTAATATACTAGTTTCACTTTCCCGGTTCAAAGCTGGTAGAAGATAGTACGAACTTCGTGAAATTATTTTAGATGTGAAAGATATTTGATCTTTGTGTCGGTGAAGATAACATATACATTGTAAAATTAGTCCAGATGCATAAAGTTACCTGCTAATTGTGTTGGTAGAAGATAGCCGGCATTCCGTAAAATTAGTCTAGATACGCAATCAATATTTGTATTGGGAGAAGATAGCAAATATTAGATAAAATTAGTCTAAGTATGCGCAAGCTAGTCCGGACATCACAGTTGACAAAAAAACAAAAGAAAATTATACTAGGTAGCTTTACTTTGTTTATTTTAAAGTAGGTGACCAAATTAAATCAATTCATATGTGGGGCGCCTAACGTATAGGGAGGCAACTAAAGTCTATTTTATCTTAGGGCACATGAGAATTTTATTGAAAATCAAGATGTCCAAACGAGGAAATAATTCTGTATAATTAGTATATTTGAATAGAAAAAGATAAAATTATAAAAGATTCATTATATTTTATTTATCAATATTTTTGTTAAAAATTAATATATTAACTAAAATAAGAATTGTAGTAACCAATCAAGGTTTGTGCTGAGTGATAAGTACTACCCCTTTCTCCTTCATCAAAAATCTCGAGTTCTAATACTGTTGTGTACAACATAACCTTTGTTAGAGAGTTTTTTTTTTCATTCAATGTAGAACTTTTAACCTTTGTTAGAGAGTATTTTTTTATCCAAACTTTCGACGCGAAGCCAATTTAATAGCGGCCCAATACAAACACCTAACGGAAAACCACAAAATTAAAAAGTTAGCAGTAGGCCATAAGACCAATGACAAACGGGATGGGCGAATGTAATAAAGATTGGAATATGACAGTCAGTATTAATATATTGTTGATCAGTAAAGAATATCTACTTCTGGTCATCTCATTAATTATTCTTAAAAAAAAAAATACAATTGTGATTTTTATACTTTGACCCACTTATATAATCAACAAATAAAAGGAAATGAAGAAACTTTACACAAAAATATTACTCCATCCATCTCAATTTATGGAGACTTTTCCTATATATTTAGTCATAAAAAAAATGATACATTTCTATATTTAGTATACTAATTTAACTTTAAACTTCTTAATTTATTTTAATAATATAATTTATAACCACACAATATCTATAACTTATTTTAGATCAAAAATTTTAAAAATCTTTTTTTCATTCTTAAAATCTATATTCCGTCAAATGCATTCACGGAAAATGAAATGGAAGGAGCACTTAATTTACGAAACGGGTGGACTTTTAAATTTGGCACATATCAGATCCAGAGTTAGCTCAGCTGTATTCCTTGAAGACAACAGCAATTACTAATAGAATATACCGAGTATTTTATTTGTGTTATATATTATGTGTCACGATTTAGTAGTGGAAAATATTATTTGCATTCGACCTTTAGATCATAATTTAATCATATTTCTTCACTAGATCCTATTAATTTGGGATGCTTTATGTATCGGACTACCCTTTTTTAATTTAATCATAATTAATTAATTAGTAGAGATTTATATACATAATTTGTTGGACTAAGGGAGCTGAGAGATATGATCTTAACATGGCGTGATATTGTTTTGGGCCAAATTCACGCGATCTTTTTCTAAAACGTCTCGCACTATTAAGATTATCCCTACATCTTATATGTACATGTCTTTTCTTTTCAACTATCAATGTGAGACTTTATTTGCACACTCAACAATCTCCCTCTCAAAATATGTTATGTGTGGCCCACTACCATGATCCACCAGTTAATTTTACAGATTCATTATGTGCCACCCACATGAACGAGCCAAAGCCCTGAGCTAGATTCACTACAAGAAATATGACTTTTAGTGGCGACAAAAGTCGCTACTAAAAGCCTAAAAGTCGCCACTAGCTCTCTTTTGCAGTGACTCTCCAGTCACTCGAATGACCTCTGTTGCTGAAAGTTATATGTGGCGACATAAGTCGGTCGCCTCTAAAAGAATCATATTGTGGTGACTTTAGTCGCCCCTAAAACTGAAGCATATCGCTAAAAAAGATTCTTCCATATTTCTGAGAAAGTCGCCACTAGAGAACAACGTTTAGTAGCGATTTTAGTCACCACTAAAAGCTATAACTCTTTAGTTGCAATTATAATCGCCACCAAAGAATGATGTTAGTAGCAACTACAGTCACCACTAAAGAATGACTTTTTAGTTGCAACCACAGTCGGCGCACATACTAATTATTTTGTGATAACATATGGTCGTCACTGAGCCATTTTTTCAGTAATTCAACCATTGTTGGCCTGATTGATTTTAAATGGCGACCTACTTTTCATAAATGAATATACATGTATTTCTATCAATCCACATCTATTACTAAAAGCACATAATTCAACAAAAACAAGCATTTCCCAAGTAGAATATTATAAATAAACACTTTCATTAAAAAAATAATCAATTAACCATATACTACCCAATATGTTATCATCATTGTCATTGTATGCATTTACATAGCATAACCATTGTATGCATTTACATATGACCAAAAGAAACAAAACATGAAGTGTATTCACTCTTCAAACTCCTCCTTATTGGACGCCTATGACCAAAAAACAAAACATTAGGTGTTTTCAAACTCCTCCTTGATTGTCCCCATTTGTGATTGTTTAAGAACCTTGTGCCTGCTATTAAGAGAAACAAGAAAACACAAGATCACAACATAGTCATTTGAACTGGCCATGCTTACACTCACCAGCAAAGGGTCGCCAAATGTTTTGTAGATAATGTATTACTATTATTACAAATGCAGACAACAATGAAGACTTCTTAACCAGAAGAAGGATGAGGTTCTAAAATCAAGCTAGATGACACAAAGTTTGTGTTTTAGTTCCATATGAAGATAAGTAAATTGATAAATGTAATCACACAAAGTCTATCAGACCTTCAAAACACCTTTAGAGGCAACTATTTATAAGTTGCTACTATAAATCTGTAGCCAAAATTTTTGAGTGGGCGGGAATTGTAATTCAGCAGATACTAGTGGCGACACAAGACAAGTCGCTGCTAAATCTTTACCTTCGGTGGCGATTGTAGATGTTGCCACTAATATATATCCTTTGTAGCAATATATTAGGTCGCCACTAAAACTCACTACAAAAAGCCATATTTCTTGTAGTGCTTCTTCTTGTGCGTGTGCATCTCCTAGCTATATCTGGCATGGTAAAGTAGTATTTCAAATCCCGCGACATCACTCCTAGTCATTTCTTTACTCGTTTCGTCGAATCAGCCAAAAAATACTCTTAACATTGTGTGATATTATCCGTTAAGAGTCAAATATGCACGCTTTTCTTGAAAAATCTCATACCGTTGAGAGTATTCTCACACCTTGCATGTAGCCCCCTTCTTTTGAGCTACTAATAATATAACACTTTATTCATACATATCCAACACAATTCATGTCTTAACACATTAATAATTGACTCGGTGTAAAACACTGAATACGAATTGGTTTTTTCTTTCTTTAATGGAGGTGGGTTCGTGAATAGGAGCAAAAGGAAAAAAGATAAAGTGGGTTTCTGGCAAAGATTGAAGTTATGCAATTGTCTTGGCCCAATACTATATAAACCTTATTTTCTTTAATATTCAAAGTTCTTAATATCTTTTACTGACATATAAAATTATAAATCATTAATAATGAGACTAAAAGATCTCTATCAAATATTAAATTTGAAGTAAGTGTGTTAATATGATTAAAATTTAATCCAGACTAATTGGTATCATCTGTATAATAGATTTGTTCCTTTTCAATCATAATATTAGAAAATGAATTTTGAATATTTCTACTATATTAGAAGAGTGGGTTGGATCGTCGTTCACCCACTCTTCTAATATAGTTAAATAAAAAAATTAATGTGGGGCCCACTTAGGATACAATTGCAAAAAAAAAAAAATTAAGGTGGGGTCCACGTGAAGAAGTAGGAGACAAATGCAAAAAAAAAAAAAAAAAAAAAAAAGACATTTAAATAATGATAATAAGTTCAGAAAATGGTAAAGGTACGCTTAGAGAAAATTTAAAGAAGAGAAATTTATGAAAAAAGAAATAACGATTTAAATTGAACACAAAAATCGCTAAAGAAGTCATAAAACCAAAGATTTAAAACTTATACATTTGGGTATAAGTTTAGACACATACGTCTCACACAAATAATGAGGAATAACATCAAGAAAACGAAATATAAACGGTCAAGAAATGTATACACATATTTTCTTAAAATGATGAAGTTGGTATATACTTAAAAATTTAAGACAACAACAGATGCTAACACATGAAAGCGCTTTTCAGTGTTGTTGAGTAGAAGAGATAATGGCATGAAACTCGGTAGGAGAAGGTGTATTTCAAATCTTTCAATTGGAGAACCAAATCAGGAAAATCATATATGATCCAACCCACTCTTCTAATATAGTTAAGTTAAATTTTAAAAAAAATAACGTAGGGCCCACTTAGGAGACAATTGCAAAAAAAAAAAAAAAAAAAAAGGACATTTAAATAGTGATAATAAGTTCAGAAAATGGTAAAGGTACACTTAGAGAAATTCATGAAAAAAGAAATAACAATTTAAATTGAACACAAAAACCGCTAAAGAAGTCATAAAACCAAAAGATTTAAAACTTATACCCACATACGTCTCACAGAAATAATGAGGAATAACATTAAGAAGATGAAATATAAACGGTCAAGAAACGTAGACACATATTTTCTTAAAATGATGAAGTTGGTCTATACTTAAAAATTTAAGACTACATCAGATGCTAACTCATGAAAGCTCTTTTCAGTGTTATTGAGTAGAAAGAGATGATGGCATGAAACTCGGTAGGAGAAGGTGTATTTCAAATCTTTCAATTGGAGAACCAAATTAGGAAAGTCATATATGATCCAACCACTCTTCTAATATAGTTAAGTTAAATAAAATAAAAATTAATGTGGGGCCCACTCTTCTAATATAGTTAAGTTAAAATATAATAAAAAATTAAAGTGGGTTCCACCTGAAGAAGCAGGAGATAATTATAAAAAAAATAAGACATTTAAATAATGATAATAAGTTCAGAAAATTGTAAAGATACGCTTAGAGAAAATTTAAAGAAGAGAAATTCATGAAAAAAGAAATAACGATTTAAATTGAACACAAAAACAGCTAAAGAAGTCATAAAATCAAAAGATTTAAAACTTATACCCACATACGTCTCACACAAATAATGAGGAATAACATCAAGAAGAAGAAATATAAACGGTCAAGAAACGTATACACATATTTTCTAAAAATGATGAAGTTGGTCTATACTTAAAAATTTAAGACTACATCAGATGCTAACTCATGAAAGCTCTTTTCAGTGTTATTGAGTAGAAAGAGATGATGGCATGAAACTCGGTAGGAGAAGGTGTATTTCAAATCTTTCAATTGGAGAACCAAATTAGGAAAGTCATATATGGAAGAAGCAGACTAAGTAAAATAATTTATTGATATTTTCAATTAATTGAATTATAATAGTTTTTATAATAAAAATTTCATAATTATAAAACTAAAAGGTACTCTCTCTATCCTAATTTATGTGACATAGTTTGACTAGGCACGAAGTTTAAAAAAGAAAGGAAAGATCTTTGAAACTTGTGGTCTAAAACAAGTCATAGATATTTGTGTGTATGTAAATCGTTTCATTAAAGGTAAAAGAGGAAGTTTCAAGTTAAATGATTTCTAAACATAAAAATATATCATTCTTTTTAAGACAGTATTTAAAAAGAAAAAGCGTGATTATTTTTTGTGTTGGGCCCGTCTAAGCATGGGCTTTCACATCTAGTTCCTCTAATAGGATAAAGTGTTTGACTCCTAATTTTTTTAACCTCTTTTTATTCAAAATAAAAAAAAAAAATAAGGCAGGAAAATAGTTGTACCTTTTTCTCTTTTTTTCGTTGCGTTTGTGATCTCTCTGAAGAGTAACGTCAAGAAAATGCATCATCAATAAAAGTGGTTAGATGGTTGGGAACTTTCAATTTCTTATCAGAGATTTCAATTTCAAATTTCGGAAATAGAGAAACTTCTGATATGGAGCGTTTCCTTCTTTAATGGATCCTCCGCAACGTGAATCTAAATTAATCAGACTAATAAATATTGAGTACCAAATGATTATAAAACAAACACGTCAATAAACGGCCAAATGTGGGCATGCAATCATATTAAATTAGCTCTTCGCTAAGACTAGATTAAGAAAGCTGATTTGCACTAATAGTCGATCTTTTGCCTTTATGTTTAGAAGTTGTTGCCTTTTATAAATTAGACTAGTGGTTTGAAGGTCGAAAATAACCATAATTTGAAGTTTAAAATTCAAATTGACCACCTGATCGAAAATTTAAAATTCAAAATTAATATTCAGTCCTTTGGTCTAATTTTGAAAAAACTTACTAACTTCTAAATACAAGATCAGGGAAAATGTAAACACACATTTAAGAACATTCTTATTAGTACGATCAAAGAGGACAAAAGTTGCCGAGGAGTTGAGATCTTGCTTTCTTGAGGACAGTCGGTGAATTCCACTAGTTTTGAGTTAATTATTTGGAATTTTTACTCATTGTAGCTTCTTTTAAGACCTAATTATTAATATTAACCAAACTTTTATTTAATTATATTTAGTAGCTAATTAACTTTTCTAAATTACAAATGGTAGCTATATCAAAAATACATACTCAAACACATATATGTTTCTTTTTTCCCAATCACTACCCATTTCAGATTTTTCATTTCTCAAAACCCTAAAAAATCTCTCTCCCCTTCTCTCAACCACCACCACCATGGCCGCGCAGCCCCTCTCTCTCTTCTCCCTCTCCCTCTGTGCTCACCCCCCCCCCCCTCTCTCTCTCTCTCTCTCTCTCTCTCTCTCTCTTTCTCTCTCTCTCTGAGGCGATGGCAGCGTGGTATCCGGCCGTGTGTATTGTTGGTGGTGGCGGCGATGACACTGATTTTGAGATGGCGGCGGAGAAGATGATGTGGAGGTGGAGAGATTAAGATTTTGTTGGTGGTGGAAAGATTAGGGTTTTTGGTGCTGGTGGTGTTTCATATTAACATTTTGGTGGTGGTGGGGAGATTAGGGTTTTTGGTGGTGTTAGTGTCTCAGATCTGGCCGTGTGTATTTATTAAAAGCCAAATACAAATACATTCAAAAATCAACATCTCACAAATACACTGTCTTTGAATGTATTTGTCTTTGTATTTTTTGAGTGTATTTTTTAGTATATTTTGTTAATAGCCAAACACACTATTTTTGAATGTATTTGTTACGTATTTGAATTTTTTTGTCTTGTATCTGAATGTATTTGTTGAAATCCATTCAAATACACGAAAATTTAAATATATTTGGCTTCATATGTAGTTGGAAAGTACACAATGTATTTGAAATACATAAAAAAAAACCGAAATACATCAAAAAAAAAAAATCGAAAAATACATCAAAAAAAAAAAAATCAATCGAAATACATCAAAGCAAAAAAAAAAAAAAAAAAAAACACTAAAATACATCAAAAAAATATATATTAATATCTAATTTAATAGCTCCACCGTTAAAGGCTAAAATCAAGGATCCTGTTTTTTTTTTTTTTTTTTTACCATGTTCTCATGTATTTGTTGGCAATAAATATACGCGAAAACATACACTATTTTGCCAAAATGTAGCTACAAATGGTAATATTTAAAAGGATAGTTACAAATGGTAGGAAGCTACAATAAGGTAGTCATTTGAGTAAGTCTGCCCAATTATTTTCTAATAAAATAAAATTTGATTTATTTAGTTTGTGATCTATAAATATCAGAATTTGAATTGAACTTGGGCCGTTTCTTTTTTTTTTTTTAAGAATTTGGCACAGTGTACATTTTGGTACATAAAATTGGCATAGATTAACCAATTTTAAGGATGTGGCGCAAAATGGCCCCTTTCCATGTTTTGGGTAAAAAAATGGGATAAGTACACAAATGTTTATCCAGGTGAAACTATTGACATTCGGTGACCCAAGAATCTTAAAGGTCACTTTTTAGCCTTTTCAAAAATAGTTTCATTTTCTAGCAATTTTTCTTCTACTTCCAAAGATATGTATATAAATTGTATCATTATTGTATAGAACATTATCACTACTGTATATGTATAGAAAATGCATCAAACGTATAGAAACTGTATCATTGTTGTATAGAATATGTATCACTACTGTATATGTATTGAAAAAATGTATCATGTGTGTAGAAACTGTATCATTATCGTATAAAATATGTATCCCTAAAGTATATATATAGAAAATATATCACTATTGTATAATTTGTGTATAATAAATGTATAATCTCTGTTTAATAAATATATAATTAATGTATACTTACTAATTATACACATATTATACATTTTTTTTTATATATAATAGATAGTAGAGTTACATATTCTATACAATAACGATACATTTTTGAAGGCTCAATATGAATTTTTTTCGTTGATCTTTAGTGGCGCCTAAAGTCGCCACAAATAGTCCTATTCTTTTTGTAGCGAACCTTTTAGTGACGACTTTTCGATCTTTTGTGGAGACTAGGTCAATTTTTTTTTTTTTTTTTTGATAGTGAATAGGCTGGACGGCTAGCGCCTGGGATTAGTGATGTGATTCTTTGAGTTAACAAAGAACCAATCGACCAGTAATTCTTGAGGAGTAATTCTTGCTTGAACTACATCATATATTAAACTCTCATTCATAGACTCTTTTTCCGGCAACTTATTCTCTTTCTCTTTCAAATCTTCATAGATTATTGGTCCTACGCAGTACGCTACTTTGGTTGGTGTGGAGTAAGAAACAAAATCTAGATTCTTTTCGAAATCATTTAAAGATGGAAAATCAATCTCACAAATAGTTGGATGCTCCAATGGATCCTCATCAAACTTTGGAGGTAAATCCTCAACTTGTGGATCTAATTCATTCTTCTCCTCCGTTTGCTGTTCCACATTGATGGGACAAATGATTTGTAATTTGGTCACAAAAGAATCATCAACATACTTGGAGTTTTTAGCAATATCTTCTGGATTCAAGGGAACCAAATTGATTTTTCGTCCATCCTTTGTAAAAGAATAGGTATTGCAAAGATACATCATATTTAGCACCCCTACCATACACCCATGGTCTTCCAAGTAATAAGTGGCAAGCATCCATCTTTGTTACATCACACCAAACAAGATCTTTATATATTTTGCCAATAGAAAAAGAAACTAGGCATTGACGAGTTACCTCTAAGCCATCACCATTCTCAAATTCGATGCTATAAGGATATGGATGATGCTTGGTTAACAAGCCAAGTTTAGAAACCATCTCTTCAGAAACAACATTAATATGACTCTCATTATCAATGATCACCGAACATACCTTACCATGTGAGGTACATCTAGTGCGGAAAAGAGCTTCTTTTTTCTTTTTCTATTTCAACCCAACGTTCTCTTCATTCTTGAATATAATCCATGAAATTACTCAACTGCGCTCTGATACCAAATTGATGTGATTGAGATATTACTAAATAGGCTCTGATACCAAATTGATGTGATTCTTTGAGTTAACAAAGAACCAATCGACCAGGATCTTGTTCTTGAAGCGATTGATGGGCAGAATTCAAGAAACGGACGTAAATCGAGCTATAGTTCTCGAAATTATGTGCTTTCAAGACGAGGAGAAAGATGACGATTTCAACTATAAAAATAACTATTGAATCGTTTAAATCAAGAAAGTATTGAAGGCGGAATGATAGAAAGAAAATTAGGGTTTTGGGTATGAACTAGAACGAATTTTAATCAAGAAATGCGTTCTTGAATGATCAGGAACAAATAAAATTCCTAAGTCACCACTTGAAATCAACTTACGTGATAAAGAAACACCACACGCAACTGAAAACAAGGTAAAGACTATCACCACCTTGCTTGGAACCAAAAACAAGGATAAAGAACACCAAATAGAGAAAATAACTCTATTGCAAACTAGGGTTTAAGCTCAAAACGTGAATAGTATATTTACAAGTCTTGAGAACCCTTTATATAGGCCTAGGGTCTCTTCTTTTATGGCTACAAATCCAATGATAAAAGATGAAGAAGCTAAAGAAATCCAAGAAAAGCAAGAAACACAAGACTGAAATTCAAGAAAAAGAAAAGTCCAAGAAGCTCAAGTTTGAAGATTATTTCCCATTCTTGTTTCTTGAATCGTCTTCTAAATAGGTTTCTTGTTTCTTGATTTATATTATAGTAGGATTTAATTTCCTATCGTTAGTAGGATCTTTATCCTAGTTCTAGTAGGATTCTAGTTTTCTTTATTCTTTTCCTTGTAGAATAGGGATTTTACTTTCCTTGTTTTTAGTTATTTCCTTTCTAGAGTATAATAGGGATTTGTAGCCATTTACGTCCGTTTCTTGAATTCTGCCCATCAATCGCTTCAAGAACAAGATCCTGGTCGATTGCTTCTTTGTTAACTCAAAGAATCACATCAATTAGTTTGGGTCGAAGGGCCACCTCGTGGTATTAAGCCCAAAATGTGGCCATTTTGAAAAATTTCATAAAGAGCAAACATTTGGGGTTAAAACACCCAAAGATAACTACAGTTTACATAATTACATGGCGTAGCAAACATTCTAGCTTCCCCAGCGTGTATTCAAAATTTCCTGTATTAATGAATACAGTGAGTAAAAATGTATTTAAAAATGATTTTCATTGTATTCAAGTTAGATTTCGTTGTATTCAAGTCGGGTGTATTCAACTAAGTTGTATTCAAGTCAAATGTATTCAACTCAACTGTATTCATTGTAGCTACTTTTACACTGTATTCACTTTATTATATTTAAAATTGGTTGTATACAAAAAAATATCCTTCAAAATACACCCCAAAACACTGAATTTTGCACTAAAAAAAATTAACAAATATACGCAAAAACTGAATAGAAGAAATAAAATTCACTGTATTCATTTGTATACAAAAACATCTTCTTCAAAATACAGGCGCAAAACACTATATACACAATGTGTGTACAACATATCAGTGTATTTTGTATTTTCCGATCAAATTCCTATCAGATCTGACTGTTTCCGGTTAGATTCCGGCCAGATCTGACTGTTTCCGTCCAGATTTGACCATCCTCACCATCATCGTCATCAACAACCGGATTGTATTCAAAATAGAAAGTCGCTTCCGGCCAGATCTGATCGAAATCTGAACGATAATGATTTTATTTTTTTTTGGATTGAAATTAGAGCAAGTGAAGATTTGAAGTCGTATGCAAACTAAAGAATCAATTAATGTCTAATGAGTACCCGATGAAAACTAAGATCGAAAGAAGAGAAGCATCAGATTTGCTTGATTCTGACAATTGAAAACGTAATAAGGACATAAAATAATTCAAACAAATAACTCACACAATTTAAGATTGAAAGAAAAGGGGACAGTGAAGAAGAAAAGGGGACAGTGAAGATTTGACGGAAAAGAAGAAGAAATCTCCGGAGAAAAGCGGCGAGCGAACAATGCCGGCGGAAAACAACGATGGCGCAGAGAGGCGGGGATGGCGACAGGAAAGAGAACATTGAAGCTCCGGCGATGGTCAGTCCCAGAAATAAGAAGCAGTCAACCCCAAAAAATTTATAAATAATAATAATAAAGTATTCTACTTTAGATATATATGTAGCTATTAATTGTATTTAACATATTACTCTTAGTTATAGGATGTAATAATTAATCTAAACTATAGCTACTAAATATAAATATGTAGTACCATTAGTTATGCCATGTAGTTATCCCTTCTTTTTTTTTTTCCTGGTGGCCTTTCAATGTCTTTTTCCCTAAAAATATTGGCACATATGACATAAAGTCCTGAGTAAAAATAGGAGAAGGTTAAGTTTTTGTATACGGTACTTGTTCTCTCTCCTATACTCTCTCTAACTTCTTCCCCTAAATTCTCTCCATTAGAATGGTTAATATTCTTTAATATTCTCCATTAGAGGGTTATTTGTAGTTGGGTTTATTGTTTTTAGAAGTTAATTGGTTTTTTAAATGGATATGTGTAGTTGAGTTTTTGAAAAATAAATTGTACAATTATTTGGAAATCTCTCTCCCTTAACTGTATATAGGTAAATATTTGGAGATCTCATTTTTGTTGCAACTTTATTTTGGATACATCTATTGTATTCACTTGTGGTTTGTTGATTGAGATGTATACACATCTTGTTTTTTATTTTTCTACTTGGTTTTATATACACATATTGTTATTTGTATACATATATTGTATACGCTTGCTGGTTTGTTGAATGAGTTGTACACACCTAATGTATACATATATTGTTTTTTAAAATTAAAAAAATGTTACATACATCTATTAAAAAAATTGGTTGAATGCAGTTCGTTTATTATTTTGATTCTAGTTAGGTTTGCATAGACATATTTTATACACCCTCTGCTTTGTATACATATGACAGTGTACATATGTGTACCCCCACAAAATCGATTTCGTATAGATTAGAGAATAAAAGGGATTTGATATTATGGGAGAAACAACTCTCCTTATTTAGGGGAATTGAAAGCAGTTAATATTCTTTAGGTCTTTAGGTTACACGTTTTAGAAAGGGATAAGAATATTTGCATCCCTATAATTAAGCCGCCTCTTTTTTTAATTGGCTACTTAGTGCCAATTTTTTTAAGCTTAAAATATGCTAACATGTTTTGAGTTAAATATTTGCCAATACTATGTAATACGTGTAGTAAGATGTCAATTCCCCTTCCACGTGTGATCGGGTCTTTTGGGTTTGGGCTTCTCTTGATCTTCTTATGGTAGAAATGGGGGTCATTGACACTTATGTCCTTATTTTGTGCTGTCTTTAATTTTTTGTGCATCATAACAAACAATTTTTTCCCGAGACATAAGTTTATAATTTTTGCATCATAATATCCCACAAGTTGTGCTTCGCATGACTATTGCACTTAAAGAACTTATGACCCACTAGGTATAAGTTCGATTGCTAAAGGACAAAAATAAGATCAACTCATTTGAAGGACTAGTGGTGCAATTTCTTCTAGAAAATGGGTGATTTGCGATAATGGTTTTGGAGGCAGGTGGTCTTGACCTTTTGACTTCGTTTGTCTCATGAGAAAATTTCAAGTTCAACAAGTCTTTACTTTTGAACTTGAAGATTTGCCCCATGGAGCAAAAAGTTCAAAACCACTCACTTTAAGTCATTAGGTGTAATTTCCTGGACCAACAATGGCGGGAATTTTTTACGTGTATTATTTTGAGAATCCTTCAAGAAAATTATGCATATTAAGCCCAACAAAAAAAAAACATGAAACTAAGTATATTAGAATTTCAAAAGTTGATTATTTCTCTACTTTCTTTTGGGGGGTAAAACAAAGGAATGTTATGAAACTATATATAATTGGAAATAAATAAGATAAGCAAACCAATAACTTTGTAGAGAGGAGGGAGAGATTATATTATCATTTTTTCTTGATGTTACAAATGAGAAGGCAAAGCTCTCTATTTATAGAAGAGTTTTGCCTTTCAACCTACAACATTTACAACTTGTACAAGTTGCTCTACAACTTGCAACTTGTACACAACTAAGATACAACTTGCAAGTGCAAGTTGTATTTGTCACTTTAAGTCAAGTGGTACAATTTACACTTCTACTTGTATAATCATTAATAATACATCCAAAATACAACTTGACAATTGGTTTATAACACTCCCCCTTGGATGTTCATTAACAGATTTGTGCCTCGTTAAAACCTTACTAGAAAAAACCCAGTGGAAAAAATCCTAGTAAAGGAATAAGAGTACACGTATCTAGTAATACGCATTGCTAGCTGCCTCATTAAAAGCCTTACTAGAAAAACCCAAATGGGACAAAACCTTGGCTAAGGGAAAAAGAGTACAACGCGTATTTTACTCCCCCTGATTAAAGCATTACATAGCTCTTGAAGATGATACACTCCGATCTTGTATACCTACTTATCGTATCTTGAGGTTGGCAGAGCCTTTGCGATCGGATCTATCAAATGATCATTTAATGAACTGGTTGATCATTTGCATCTTCATTACTTAGATAGAGTTGCATCATCACCATATAATATTGTTGGAATCACGCCAAGTACATTCTTGACTTGCTTCATAAATTGCTGTTATCCTTCTATGATTTGACTATCATGTAAAATAGCATCGTACGACAATAATCCTTCATGCAAATAGATAACATATCTGGATCGAACTCTTTTGTTGATCAGATGAATGACCTATATATCCAAAACACTTGACAACATTTGTTAGAATAAACACATTCATGTCAGGGCTTTCATTAATAATATGCAATTGATCTTATTTCAATATCTCTATGAAGGAGAGAAATTATATCATGCTCATAGTTATAGCAAGATGAATAAGTGCATCGATTGCACAAATATATGGTACGTCAGGACCAATATAATTTTCTCATTTCAACTTCTTTAGCAGATAATCTACTACTTTTGGAAACTCTTCAAGAGCTCCAGAAATATTCAAGTCATCAACTTGTACAATAATATGAAAGGTTCTGATTATCATAAAGAGACAAGGGTAAACAAGGTCATCTTTGTACCCTTCGTCAATGAATATTCAGTAAGGTGATTAAAACACATTCACCTTACCTGATTTAATCCATATAAGGATTATGAACAAGATCCCTAAGAACTTGTATATGCTTCAAGCATTTTGGATCATTCAGAATTTTTTGAATTTTATCATGTAAGACATATAGATTGTGACAACATCCATTTAGTAGTTAAATGGCGTGACATCTTCTGATGTCTGGACTGCAGGTCCAATAAGCTTTACGCTTTCCAAGATGTATCATATCACTTGGTAATTATTTCTACGTTGGCATCCTTTAAGAGACGTAGAACTCAGATCCTTACAATCTTATACAATATTGTGCGCCATATTGTATCAAAGCTACCGTCGACGAGATATCATTTTGTATCGGTTCGCAATTCAACATAACTAAATGAGATCTCATCACTTCATTATTTCCAAGTACTTAAACCTCCCATAAGGTTTCATGATGTGTTATGTCGTAAGCTCTTCGAGAGCACATTGCCTCCTTATTATGATCATTTTGATCATTTGCTCATCCCCCTTTTCAAGGATTATTATATTTGAAACCGATTGGTCTACCATGATTCATGCATGCTGTAGACTCTATCCTTCAGGGACATAGGAGCAGTTTGCAGATGAAATATGAAATAGTTGGGTTAGAAATGCCTCTAGCATTTGACTTGAATTATCTGAGGATCATACTGATGATAATTCACAACATATTTCTTAGCTGCTTATTCTCTCCCCCTTATGTTAGAAAAACTAACACATATCCTCATATTCTTTGGGAAATCTATCTATGTGCATCATGGTATATCCATTAATTATATACCGCACATCAAAAGTTATAAGATGGAAATATCTAGTTCCTGACCCTGAACTAATTATGAGGGGAGAATTTATCATAATTTATGGGTCTGAAGCATACAGGTGTCGTTGTATGTAATATATCATATCTCAGACCAACATCTGAAGCTCTGTTCTCATAAGTAATGGTTTAGTTATATTATGGAGGCATCCAATGCCAAACCAGCTTAGATTTAAACCAACATTATCAAGATGAATTGTCTTGATTACATATTCTGAAAATTGTGCTTCCAACTCAATTATTTTGAGCGAGCACTTTGTAAATGTCAAACTGTCAGTTGGCAATAAACTTACATGTGACCATCTCATAGATGCATCTATTTAACACATCATATTGCAGGTAAAGGGGCCCACATTTACCTTTTATATTTTTCAGAATTTAGGAGATTCAATCCCAACATGAGCTGGTGTAATTAACTTATTATGAGAACAAACAACACAAACAAATTCTTGAAGAATGTTCTAGTTCTTCAATATATTCCGAATACTCAATTAGCACATCGGATTTAAATCAGGACGTCCAAAATGTCATGTCAAATGAAATAATTATCTGTACTCGTAAACTTCAAGTTTAGTATGACGTGTGCTATTTCTTTTAGTAAACTTCTAATTTACTATTGCATGAGATTTTGTATTAATAAACTTCTGGTTTATTGCGGTTTGTGATCTTATCATGCTCGGGTAACGTTTCACATACGTATTTCTTACCTATGGTAACTTGAAGATATTCAATCTTTCAATCATTTGTAGTCTCAATATGATAACCATTTTATTGTTAGTAAACTTCAGATTTACTATAATTTGTGTTCCGACCGTACTTGATTTACGATCTAGTACGAATGGTGCTATCATATACAACATCTTCGAGAGACTGCAGTTTATTTACCATAATTAGATATTATTTGGACACTGCTGGTGTCATGGTACTTGTAGATAAACAATTAGCTCTTCTAGAGCCCTTGATCATTAGTTGCTACTACCAAGTATTTTTTAGATACTTCTGGTATCACGAAAGAAGATTTAATTAGACATTGTTGGTGTCATGAAAGAAAATAGTAATCAAATGGACATATAAAGATAATTATAAACTATATAAATTACAAAAGTTAAATGTTAAGTTCTAAACTTCAGTATTTAAAATATCTCCTGCAAAGAGATTAACCATTAACATCTGAATATTTTATATCAAATCGGAAATCACATAGTAATCACATCCTTCATGAAAAGATACATTAATTATTATTTCCTTCGAGGAAATAAATAACAACTAACCATAATGTATCAATGTGCTCATAGTAGAAACATTCTACTCTGCTTTGTTTTGCATTAAAATGATACTTAATACATTTATTTGAGATATTCTACGTACGACAGGTACGTATTGCAATTACTTTTATACACATGTATTTCCTTTGTTATTTTATCTCTACAAGAGGTAGATTGTGGTACATTTTCATTAGCTTCGAGAAGTGAAACTAAATTATTCGAATGTGCATGATAAACGATGTTCATATATAGCTCGTTACTTTGCTAAAGCACAAGAAGTCATTGCTTAAGAATATTTCTCAGCTATTTTACCAATTCTTTCTCAACTATTTTACCAATTCTTTCTACTTCAGGAGTAAATTTTAAAGTTTTACCTCTTCAAGAACAAAGTTTAAAGGCTTACTACTTCAAGAGTAAATTTCAAGGTCTTACTACTTCAAGAGTAAATTTCAAGGTCTTACTACTTCAAGAGTAAATTTTAAAGTACTACCACTTCGGGAGTAGTTTTGAGAGCTTAACTCTTTCAGGAGTATATTATAGAGCTTAACTCTTTCGGGAGTAGATTTCAGAATAGTTACTACTTCGGGAGTGGATCTTAGAGTTCTACTACCTCAGGAGTAGATCTCATAGTTTTACTACTTCAGGGGTAGAATTTAGAGTCTCACTACTTTGGGAGCAAAGGATAAAAGTTTAATACGTAGAGCTCAAAGTTCTACTCCTTTTGGAGTAGAGTTCAAAGCTTGCTACTTTGGGAGCAACTTTATGAGTTTTCTACTTTAGGAGCTGATTTCGGAGTTACTACTTTAGGAGTAAAGCATAGAATATTTATATTTTTTTTTTCTCTCAATTATTCTATCTTTTCCCGAGGTGAGTCGTGACATCTTCACAATCAAGAGCACGTCCATATTTATAAGCTTTACTATATATTGTCACATTCACTTACAGAGAATGGAGCTGTATTTGTAATATTTATCAAAAGTTCTCATTCTTCAAGAATGGAACATATTTGAACGTGCCTTAAGTGTTATATCCTATTTTAACCGGGGTCAAAATAGTTTACAACATCCGGGTAATTTCGGGGTTATTTAAAGTATAGGAGTCGCCACCTAATTATTTACGGTGAATTAGGGCACCTAAAGTTTATTTAAAGTTATTTCTAAAGTTGATTTTATTTTAAAGTCTACGAAACCAAAAGATCTGAGTAAGGGTTCAACTAACCTAGAGGGAAGGTATTAGGCATCCTCTAAGTTCCATTAATAATGGTTAATCCGACCGGACTTATGATTAGTTAGGCTAAGTGTAAATATAGTATTATAGAAAAGAACGTAACTTTGTAAGTATGACTGAAGCTGTAAATAGATATATAAGAATGCTGTTTAAAATAGGACTTGTAGAAAATTATAATTTTTTTCGTAAAAGAGTTTAATTATAAATAAGCTGAAAAAGTGTGAGATGGTGCAACGTTTTACAAATATTTGAAACAACTTAATAACTAGTTGTTAATCGATTTTAACAGTTATATATATATATATATATATATATATATATAAATGACTAGCTAAGATAGATAGATGGGGCTAATGCAAAAAATAATTTTTATAAATAGGCTTTCTTTAACTAATCATTTAGTAAGATAAATATTTTAGTGAAAGACATTTGAACTAACTCCAAACCTATAGTAATTTATTCACTATTAATTAAAGACTCGAAGGTTTGCGTATCAATGACATTTCCAAATTTCTAAGATAGTAAGAGTGGATCATGATTCTTTTAGCCCAAAATATGTAGTCACGCTATTTTAAAGATCAATTATTCTAAGGAAAATAAATATTAGGAGTATTATAAATAACTTTAATATAAAAGAAGAAAATGAAACTTTATGGAATTAATTATTAGTTTTCCTTAAGTTAGCTATTCATTATCAAAACTAAACTCCACTAGTTTCGCTAAGGTTCAATCTAAATTAAGAAATAAAAAGTGTTAGTCATGCCATACGAATAAAAATACACAACAAAAATGAAATAGAAGGAAAGAGGAGCAAATGGGCAAGTCCATTTTTAGGACTACTACTGCAGTCTATTTGCTATTGGGCTTTGGCCCAGAAAGTCCCCCTTTTTTTTTTTGTTGTTGCTGTTATGGACCTCGGCCTAGGAGCCCTTTTATTCGGCTGATGGTAATGACTCGAAAGAGAAATCATGTTGGGCCAAGGCCCAATATCGAATGCGGAAGACGAGTCCCGTGCGAAGGTCATGCATAAAATAAAAGAAAAAAGGATTAGCATATAATCAATGAATAAGATTAGCTATTAGTACTAGTATAACAATGCCCATTCAAATCCATAAGGAAAGTAACCTGGCATAATAACTAAGCTTGAACAGAGACCTAAAGTCATGCTTCTACCATACAGAAATATAAATCAAGACAAAGAACGAACCAAGACAATAACATCTTCATTAAAACTCCATACATGTGATTAAGTGGATAAATAAAATGACCCTCTAAAAATCATAATGTCTAAATCAAAATAAACGTTCTAAGTCGTTGTAACATTCATGTTTATTCTCGTGAGTGTGGCAGGTAGCAGAAAAAAGGAGAAGAAAAAGAAAGAAAAAAAAAAAGCAATTATCCTAACCAAAATAGAATCATAGTTATGCTTTAAATATCCAGTATGAGAACACACGAAATAAAATAATGAACATGAATTTTCTAAATAAGCAGAGACACTAGACACGGAGTGAATACATGAACCGAAGTAGAGTCGGATTTGCTCGACATAAACTAGACATTTCCAAATGATCGTGAGTTTTAGTACAAACAAAAGACGTCGGCATATCATCCAAAAGCTAAAACATATTTCCATACAAACTTAATGTAACACCCTAACAATATGGTTTCGGGCACTGAGTCTATACTTAATATCCAGTTGAGGGCATGACTGTTTTTATATCCAAACATCATCTAATTCAGAGTTTTTAAAAAAAAAGCAGATGACCACATGATTTAATCCAAAACAGATCCGAATATAACAGGACTTCGAAACATGACTATTCAACGCATAAACAGAATTTTAAATGAAACAAAAGAAAGAAAGAAAGTAGGATCGGATTTACATACTAAAGCAGAAACTAACTAAAACATAGTTAATCTACGAGAATTTGAAAATAGCATAGAACTGAACTAGACTAGAAAGGGAAACAAAACATGATAGTGGCTAAGTTTAGACAGGGACAAGAACTTAAATACCATGGCCAACATGGTGACACTAAACTAAACAAACACCAAATGCCACAGCCAACAGGGTATGACTAACCAAACAAAATGAGAAAGATAGCAGGAAGAAGCACGATCGCAACGACCGGCACTATCAATACAACTGTCCTTCATAACACTTTCGACGAATGCAGCAATCTTTTAGTTCATTTAAGGTCTAGGCTAATGTCGGAGAACAGCTTCATGATTAAGACCCGACTGTACTGTTAATGTATTTCATGCATACAGGACTCCCGGCATTCATTAACCGCTGTCAACAGAACGCAAAAAATAGTCTCATTTGCAAATCCCATTTTAAACCAACACATAGTCCACGCAGGTTCACGGAAAACTAAAACCAAACAACACCTAAGCTTATGCTAAAAACTGATCAGACCGAACAAAATGACAATCACATAACTTCTTACTTGGAATTCAATCTAAAACGTGATATATAAAAATAGATGCACATATACTGGAACGAGATCATACAACAATAACAAGCGTATAAAATGTGACGGTATCTAAACGAATCCAGACAGCCCCAATATGCCCAGATTTGAGTGAAATGGTAATAATCAACACATCACAACATGACTTTCTATACTAAAGGAATTCTTAACCGAACAAAGAAGTCGAAATGCATCAAACTTTACCTGCTGGTGGTGCAAAGGAACGGAGGCTTCGAGTCTTGAATCTACACTCGAACGCGACGAACCCGAGCCTACTTAACGTAACCCAGTTTCAAATAAAAAAAAACAACAAAATGAGATTGAACGAATTCTTGACTGATTTTCTCCCTTCTTTTCTTTCTCTCCTTTTTTTTGTAAGTCTATCCCTGTCTCCCCCTTTTAAAAATCCCGTGACTGAAAAATGTAAAATGCTTAAGAGGGTTTCATGCGGCTGAAAGGGTTCCTCCTTTTTCCCTTTTTTTTTTGTCAGCGGAGGGCTTAGCGATGCATTTATAGGTGCAAAAACTAAAGTCTAGGGTTTCGATTTGGGCGGGATTTTGAAAGTGAGATAGCCGTTTGAATGTAGGGTGTCACGGGTTGAAATGCTTTTTTTTTGGTTTTTCTCTCGTATAAATCGATTTCAAAACAACGAACACCTCTTGTGTTGACCGTAGCTACTAGCACCAAAAAGAGGTGGCCAATATCTGCCATGGCTAAAGGGAGCTGTATTTTGCTAGAAATGGGGGAAGACGACGAGAAAGAGAGCAGAGGGAAAGAGAAAGAAGAGAAAAGGGGTCAGGAGCTGTGCCTATTGCACGAAAATGAAGTGTCAAAATTCTGTGATGTTGAAAGAGAGACTGAACTTTGCTAAAATGGAAGGGAGAGAGAGTAGGGTAGAGAGAGGAAGAGGAGAAAGAGACGAAGGAGAGAGAGAGTGCGGCTGAAGAGGAGAAGAGATTAGGGATTTGGGAAAATATGGGCTTGGCTGGTGAATTCGGTTGTGGGTATCGGACCGGGTAGGGAAGTAATGTGGGCTAGTCGGATGACTTAAAGTGCGGGCTGATTTATTTAAACGGATAGTGGGCTGATTAAGGCTATTAATTTAATAACTAGTACAAGATATGTTATGTGAAGACAAATAGTAATTGGTGTGTATAAAGTAAAAATTAATTTAACGAGTACAAAATCTAGAATGAAATGATGACGAACCATTTAAAATTTGTGATCAAGTAATGAAAGTAAATAGTAGTAGAAAATAAAAATAGTGGTGAAAATAAAATATTTAGCTCGTTAATAAATTTAGCTTGACTCCAGGAAATAAATTAGAATAAAGGAGGGACGAAATTGGGTGTCAACATTAAGCATATCAAAATATGATAGCTTAGAACCTCTTTTGAGATATTGCTACTTTAGGAGCACATTGAGGCATACATATAATGTAGAGAATTTTCTCTAACATATCTTCAGTTGTAATCACAATAAGCCTATGAAATTATTACCACTTCTGCTGGTCATAGGCGTAACTTTAAGTCTTAAGCGAACTATGACTATATCACCACTTCGGGTGGTTGTAAACGTAAATCTTAGTCATAATGAGCCTCCAAAATAAATTGAAAACAAAAGATAGATAGTAATTTAATAAATTGCTAAAAGGATAAATCAAATGAGAATAGTGTGCTACTGATCATTTGCCACATAAGTACTTGATCATAGCATTGGCAATAGAATTGTGGCTATATCACTTGATAATCATATAGTAATTACTATCATAACTATGCTCGTAGTGATTTAATAGCCTTACATGTATAATAGTCCGCATGTCCATGTTCTGGAAAAACGTGTATTTAAACAGAAATTTTCCAGTATTTTAATATTAATATGTATTCAAAAAGATATCAAAATAGTGCAACACACATAACTTAATCGGGAAGATCACTTGCCTTGGTATCATATTTAGATTTGAAATATATCAGTAAACATGCTACTTTGATAACCAAGCCTGGAAAACTTAAGTAACGGAAAGTTCGCACAGTGCGAAGCTCCATATTTGGCGGTATTAGTTCTTTTGGCTAGAGGCTCGATTAGGTAGTCGCCACAATAAGCATCTATTTGTAGCGACATATATTGCCACAAAAGGTAAGCAAGCATGTCACAAAAAAATAACCTTCTACAACACGAGATATTGGCTTGGTCGCCCACGGAGAACGGCCGGCACTTTTATTAATATCGAATAAAAGCTTTAGTGGCGACATAGTCTAGCTAGCATGTATTTATACTATTAGCCAATCCACTCGAAAACTCCACAATACAAACGAACTATCGGCAGCAACTTTTATCTCGCTACTAAAAAGTGATATTTTGTAGCGACTTTGGTCGCCACAAAACTCAATAGACTATCAATGGCAAGTTTGTCCTCGCTACTAAATATTACTACTAGTAGCGACTCTTGTCGTCACAAACTGAATGTACTATCAGTGGCAGATTTAATCTTGCTACTAAAAAGTTACTTTTAGGAGCGAGGACAGTCGCCACAAAAACTACTAACATTTGTGACAACATTTATCTTGCTGCTGAAAAACAACTTTTAGCAAGAATAAAAATAGCCAAAAACAATTAAATCCTGAAGATTTACTATAGACAATTGAATTGTCTAAAATTAATATACTGCTACTAAATGTTTTCAATAACAAATAACAAACAACAAAAGCATTCCAAAGCCGAATATTATAAATACTTTCATTACTTAAAAGTCAACTGCATATATATTACGTACATATATATAGTACTTCGGTTCATTGTGTGCATATACATATGATTCAAAAGCAAAAACTTCCATTGTATGCATATTACATATGATCCAAAAGCAAAAACTTCCATTGTATGCATATTACATATGATCAAAAACTTTCATTGGACGCCTTGAAGCTCCTCTTTTGGCAGCCCCATTGCTTAAGAACCTTGTCCCTGCTATTAAAAAAAACACGGGATCACTTTGAAAGTTCTCATAATCCAACACTAATAATAAACTAGAGCACATAAGAATCTAAAATTCAATGACATAATAGTTCCAACACTTTATAAAGATAAAGGTTCATACTTCATCTACTTTACCAAAAGATGGCTGTACCATGTTGTAACTCAGTTCCAAGGAAAGCAAATCCAAGAAATATGTATAAGATAATATGAGCCAAATTGAAAAAGTATTTAGGCCTAACTATAGAGTAACATAATCCTAATAGATACCATCATGGCAATATATTTTTTATCATATCTTTAATATCCATGCAATACTCATCAAAATTTAAAATTTAGTATCAAATATCATGATTGAGTTACAAAATCTAAACCTGCACATATACATCAGTTCCTACTAGCGGTGTACATATAGGACGGGTCTATCAGTTCCCAAAATTGCTATGGGATCAAGTTGGTATATATGCTTCTTCTTTCCATCAATTTCATCACTTAAATTTAAGGTAATTTCTAAAAAATATGGCAAGGGTAATTGCTAGAAAATAACCTCAACTAGTAACAATCGCTAGAGAAATTCCACACTTAAATCTAGGGGTGGGTGTTCGGTTCTTCGGTTCGGTTTTCTCATACATCGGTTTGGCTACTTCGGTTCAGTTTCAATTTTTTCAATTCGGTGTTTTCAATTCAGGCTTTCAGCACCACAGTTTCAGCAGGCAAAAACTAGAGTACTCTAGTATGTGTAGGCTATGCAGAGAACCAACCAAATCTTAACTCAAATTCTCGGCGATGTCAGCATTCATTTTTTAACAAAATGCAGTCATTTCAGTGCAAGAACAACACCAAACTTACTCAAGTTTCAGCCAACATAACACACCAGCAGAACGATCAGAAAGGCTCAGCAGCTATCAAAACAACAACCTTGTCTAGTGTAGTATTTGTTTAAACACAGAAACCTTGATCAGGTATAGTAACCTGTTCATTTTTATGCAATGACTTAAGCCAACCCAGCCTAGAGCATTAGAGACAAATCACACACACGCGTGAGAATCAAATGGCATCCGTGTGTTCTTTGAACCAAAGTCATCAACTCAATCACACAAAGTGTGAGAGTCGGCTTCCATCATGGCATAGGAATGCTCTTTAAAGAAAAAAGAACCGATGATCAACACATTCAAAATGAACCAGATTATCCTAGGAAACAAAGAACCACAAACAACATCTATGTATAGCCTTGGGATGGGGTTACAAATGCCGTTTCAATCATGCCTCAAGATGCGAGGTTCGGCTGGGTTATGTATAGCAAAGAACACCTTTTCTCCGGTTTTGCATGAAGCCACAAATTGGCTCAAAATGCCACAAAGATGGCTCGAACATAGCTAATATCTTCTTTCTTCATAAATTCGAAGTTATTAGTCAAGTTTCCTTTTTAAATCCAACCCATTCCAAGAGCATTAGAGACAAATTAGAATATGGCAAAACTACAAACTACATTACCGAAGACTGCAAACCAGCAATTTGTTTATGCAGTAACAGCTGGTGTTTATGCAAAAAAAAAAAAAAAAAAACAGCTGGTGTTTATGCAAAAAAACAAAAAACAAAACCACCTATGATAGAGGTCCGTTTTCTGTCAAAGGGTGTGTGAGTAGGAGGTTGGACCCAAGGATTGCATGTTGCAAGGATTTTTGTAACAGGTAGGGGAGTTAGAATAGGGCAGCAGCAGCATTCTATCTATCTTTTATCGGAAATATCCAAAACACCAATGTCATAGCCACTTTGTAGCCTTGGTTGTTGCTGTTGGTACACAAGGTGTTTGCCACAAGGTGTGCATAAAGGCAGCATTTGTTGCTGCTGGTGTAAAAAAAAAAAAAAAAATTTAACGAAACACAGGAAAAACTGCTCCTCTTTTAATAAACCAACACATTAAACGATCGGAAAGGACAAGAAGAAGGAACGTTACTTCTAAAATCAGCAACTTGAAATTGTAACAGAACTTTAGTAGCAGCGAAATACAAAATTCTGCTAGAAAATCAGATTTAGAGGAACTAGCCAACAACTTATATGGAGCAAGACACAAAATAGTTTTCAAAAGTAAGAAAGAAGAATTGTCAAGGAAAGGAGAAAACTTGTTAAGAAGGAGCAAGAGCAAGTACCTGTAGAATTCTAGTCATGAAAGCAGCCATTTGGTCTTGGATCATCTTGTCAAATTCTCCTCTCATGTGTGCACGCTCCTCTTCCAATTTTTTTTGCAAATCTTCTTCCATCTCTCTTTTTAAGTCGATAGCCATCTGTTCATTTTCTTCTTGCAACTTTCGGTTCAGTTCTTCTTGGAACTTCCGGTCCATATCAGCTTGCATCTCTTGACGCATAATTTCCATCGCAGAAGACACGCTAGCTTCTATGTTTGCCTGCTGCATTTGAGTCTTTCTGGGAGGCTTCTTTCCATATCCAAAACCACGAACATAGCCTGATCTCTGACCAAGAATGGATGAATACATCTCTTCTCTAGTCATGGGATGCTCAACCTCTTCAGATTGTTGTTCAACAACAAGTTGCTGAAGCTGGCCCTACATTTATGCATAATCATTTACACCAAGACATAATAAACATATGAAAGTAGCAAGTAATATGATGGAAAGATAATAAGGCAGTGATTTTAGGGAGTTACATGAATTTGTTGGGATTTTGAATCCAACCACACCCGTTCTCCATTAACATTCTTATGTGTATGTTGGATCTCCCACACTTTATCTGGTGTGTCCTTTTCTCCAGAAACCGGATCTCTCTACAATATAGTTTTATAGGGAAAATTTATAAGCAGATAAATATATAAATAACAAAGCATTATATGTTATAATAGGGGAACAATAGTATTTTCACCGTAGATTCTTCTACTTCTGCAAAAGACCTTGTACCACAAGCATGCTTAGTTATTTGCTTTGCCCTATTTCTTTTGTTTCTCTCACTGACAATTTGCAATAAGCCAAGAGTTAGGATAACTTTATTCAAAGAGTAAACACACTTTGTATTTCGTAACTTCCAAAATACTGGTTATTAAGTTACCTTGAATTCCTCACTTCCAAAATACTTTACTAGGTATTTCCAGTCCTCCAACTGAACATCCTCAGGTCGATGAGACAATCTTTCTTCATCAGTAGAATAACGGAGGTAATCAGTGTGCAATCGAGCTTTCCATGCTCTAAAAAGCCTTTGCATACTACTTATCACAAAGCCTTGCAACTTATGCTCTCGCAGCCCGCCACAAACTTCAAATTTGTTCTGAACATATTGTAACATTATATTTGATATAATAATCATATGAATAAATCATGAATCTAAAGGAAATATAATATTGACAGTAATTTGTTACCTTGACCTGTAACCACATTGCTTCTCCGTATTTCAAAACAATCTTTTGCCATTTTCCCTCTCGGAACGAGATATAGGTCCTCATGATCAAACCAGAGTAATTAACAATATCTCTAGCCCCGGAACCCACAGCTCTATCAATGTCATCTGGAATCATTATTGTGATTTTTCCTCCATACTTAGTTTTTATATCTACTGTTTTAGATTTATATTTTCCCCTTCCTCTCTTTTTATTGATGCGAGAAACTGCAAAGCAAAAAAAAATATATCATCACTAGTGATTTATATATATCAGCTACAAAGAGTCTTAACTAACAAAGAGAGTGAATTTATCCGGCAGCTCTGGCCGGAATTTCAATAGATATGGGGGAATATAAGATTTTCTACAATGCAGATTTTAAATCATATGACATTACAGGGAGACATTCGAGTTCAAGAAGTATGGTTCGACGGTTCAAGCTAGCGTACATTTAATGAGAAAAGTTACTATTAGCATTAGTGTCATGAAATGGTTGGTGGTTGCCTTCAATATGGCATTAGAAGAAAAGAGAAAGATAGTAAAGAGATGGCATACGAAGGAAGAACCTTGACACTCGAAGTTAGACTTAGCACATATTTAGTTAATAACCGATTTTAACGAGACACTCGAAGAGGAAGGACTTCTACTAATCCCGCATCAAAACCAATCCCCGGCCTTGAAATTCCTAATAGACACACGGGAACGACACGATTTTCAACCCGAACCAAATAATTTTCATAATCATGGAGGACTTGGTCATATGGGAGGATTGGGAGGATTTTTTTCCACAAAGAATCAAAGATTCGATTCTCGAGCTTCCGGTTTCATGGATTTCCCCTTAACTCCGACGTATCCTACCACATCAAATTACCCATTTGGATATACTCCCGCATATCACGGGCCACATGTTCGTAATGCTCAAGACAAAGTACAAGCGAGATAGCAATCTCAAGTTTATGTTCTTACTTGTTGGTTTTCTTGTGCTCATTTATTTGTTGGGCTAAAGAATGGATTCGTCTTGGCTTTTTTAAAGCTAATGTGGTTTTTTACGTGAAATATGTACATTTTGAATACTTAATTTGGTTCTAGCTCGTTTCTGCATTCCCTTTGGGTAAGAAAACCAAATAACACATGCTCTTGATGGCTTGTAATGCTTTTCAATGTGCTTTTGGATCCAAGAAATGAGGACGAGAAAAATAAAGGTTCACGACAAGATGTTCCGATTCGGACGAAAGGTAAAAGGTTGACGGAAGAATCCAAAGAATGCTCGATCTCAGAGAAACCTTATAAAAAACACAAACCATGAAAATTTACCAAGTCATTCTCAAAATAAACGGTTTCTTTAATCTTAGCGAGATTTTTCTCTCCAAGCAAACCAAGTTCTTAGGCAAAGATTGTAACATTATCAATTTAAGAAACAAATCAAACAAAAATGAACAACCCCACCTTAGAGCGACCAAATTTACGTCTACATTCATATCCAAGAATCACCATGAAAAAAGAATCCCATAGAGCAACAAAACAATTCAAGATCAGAAAATTTAACGGATAATTCTGAGAAGAAATAAGCATTTGAAAAGGATCAGGAAAATAAGTCTACCCCATAATAATTGTTATGTGATGATGAATGTCTTTGTTCATGGGAAAATATAAAACCCTGAGAGAAACCACGTATGTATGTATGTGTCTTAAACCCCAAATTCTTTATACGATTCTTGGCTCTAACGGTAAAGCCCGTAGATGCACTTGCCATTAATCAAAGGTCATTCTCCAAGCCGCCTCTACCCTAAAGGAGGATTTACAATAGGTCATTCTCCTTTTACGAGGGACTATAACAGAGAACTAACCTGCACCATTTTCAGCCTCTGGAGAGGGGCATGCATTTTCTTCTAGATTCCTTGATGATTGTGTCTCTGGAGATGTTCTTTGGAGAGGGTTACATGATATTTGTCCGGACTGTAGAGTTCCTTGACTTGGGTTACTTGATTGTCCTATCTCCAAAGGTACCTCGTTAATCCCTATTGATTGTATTTGTGGTTGAGACGTCGTTCCAGAATTTCCACGTCCTCGAAAATTGCCACGTCCACAGCCTGTCCCGCCTCTCCCGCTTTTACCTCGTCCAGTTCCTCTCATTTCCTGCAACATCAGATTAAAAAAGGATAAGTATCATAATCAGAAATTAAAGATGATAAAATATATATTTATATGTTGGAGAAAATATCAATTCATTAAGCAAAATATTAAATCAATCATTTATAAAAATGTGAGACATTTTGCTCACAACTGTACCTTCATTGATGAAAATGTTAAGAGTAAACCACTAGTTTTACTTAAACACTGATTCTATCTATAAAATTAAAGCTACAAACATCTTGGTTTTTAGTTTCATGTCAGCCTAATAAGAACAAAAATACAGAGAACTTCTCAAAACAAGATGTAGTCATCTATATCATCAGTTTTTGCTTCTTTATCTTCAAGAGGATGTATCATTGTCCTCTCCATCATTATCATCAAGTAACTCTTCTTCGTCTTCTTCATTCTCGGATACATCTATATCATTGTCATTAATGAAATCATCTTCCTCATTTCCTTGGTCATTGGTACGCAAAACAGTTTGTGGTTCAATATCATCCCTATGTAAAGACACCTCAATCTCAGTTTGTTGGTCATTGGTACGCAAAATATTACATTCAACTTCCTCTTGTTGATAAACTTCTTCGTTAAGTAATGCTTCATCTTCAACTTCAGGAATATTGAAAAGGTCGCGAGGATTTGTCTTTACAACAACAAGCCAATCTTTATTGACCATGTCATTCAAGTAAAAGACTTGCTCGGACTGAGACGCCAACACAAATGGCTCATTTGTATTCAAGGCACAATGAGTATTCACACTTGTAAAACCATATTTGTCAATTTTATATCCTCTTCCTAGGCGAGCCACATCCCACCAATGACACTTGAATAGGTAAACTTTCCTGTTCCCCACATAAGACAACTCATAAATGTCCTCTAATACACCATAATACTCCTTATTAGGGTCTGAATCATCTCCTCTAACAAGAACTCCACTGTTTTGTGTTTTTCTCACAAGCTCTTTTGTTTGAAATCTAAATCCATTCACCATAAATGTTGAATATCGATGAACCAATGGGTCAGGACTGACAGCTAAGCTTATGAGATCATCATTTGCGCATCCTTGTGCAGATAACACAAATATCTACAGAAACAAACAACACTATTATGACCAATATAACACCTTGGGATAATTACACTAATAGTAAAGTGTCATTTAAGTAAACACCTACACGTGCACGAAACCAATCAAGAAACTCATTGTTATGCATCCTATGAGCTCTCATTGATCCTTGACTTTCAATCTCTCTCGTGTATTCCCTACATTTTGTGTTAATGAAGATTAATTGAATTGTCTCAATGTGAAATTATCTTGGAATAAATAAGAGACTTACTCCAAGAATTGCGACACCTCTTCACAATTTTGAAGCACATACATGCATGCTTGGTTGAACTCATCATGAGGTAGCTTCATGCTATCTGTAGCAGCACCTTTTGGTTGCCCACTGTTTTTAAAGATGGACATCTCACCCTTTGACCTAGATCCATCGTCATTTCTAGTTGGTTTATTGAACTTGGTTGAGATATTCTTTAAATATCGTGAGCAAAACGTGAGGCTTTCCTCTGCCAAATAACCTTCTGCAATTGAACCTTCTGGACGACCTAGGTTGCGTACATATGACTTAAGTGTTCGCAAATACCTATATATAGATTTCTGATTAATATAATTGTAGAATATGATATTCTAAATATGTGGCATTTATATTATAGAAAGACACGTTACCTCTCAATAGGGTACATATCCCGATATTGAACTGGTCCACCAAGCTTTGCCTCTCTTGCCAAGTGAATTGTCAAATGAATCATGACATCAAAGAACGCCGGAAGAAAAACCATTTGAAGTTTGCACAATATGATAGGAATTTCAGCCTCTAGGATATCAAGATCTTCAATTGTCAAGCACTTAGAGTATAGATTCTTGAAAAATTTGGCTAAGGCTATAATTGGTTCACAGACTTCCTTAGGCAACAAACCACGTATAGCTACTGGAAAAATGTCTTGTAATAATACATGATGATCATGACACTTCAATCCATGTATCTTTTTCTCAAGTATGTTAACACACCTTGAAATGTTTGATGAAAAGGCATCTGGAACCTTCAAATTAGCTAAGAAATCACATACCTTCAACTTCTCTTGTAGGGACAATGCATAGCATGCCGCCGGTAACAAAATATTGTCCCCATCCTCAATTGGATGCAATCCTTGCCTGATTCCAAGGTCCACCAAATCATATCTACTTTTCAACGTGTCCTTTGTCTTTCCAACCATATTCATCACAGTTGATAAAATATTATCGGACACATTTCTTTCTATATGCATCACATCAAGGTTATGTCGCAACATAAGATTCTTCCAATAAGGCAATTGAAAAAAGATACTCTTCTTCCTCCAATTATAAGCATTGTTAGAAACATTACGCTTTCGTTTTTGCACTTTACCATAAGTCACATTGCCCAAATCTTGTAATTGCATAAGTGCTTCATCACCTGTTAAAGGGCTAGGTGCAGCCCCCATTTCCACTTTCCCATCAAATAACACCCTGTTTCTACGCCATGGATGGTTTATGGGAAGGAAGCGACGATGACCCATATAACATAACTTATTACGTAAGGAAACTGATTGTGTGTCTTTATGGCAACAAGGGCATGCAAGCTTGCCTTTGGTTGACCATCCTGAAAGGTTCCCATATGCAGGAAAGTCATTAATCGTCCACAGGAGAGCCACACGCATAAGAAAATTAGATTTTGAGTGTGCATCATAAGTCTCCACCCCGTCCCATAGTTCTTTCAACTCTTCAATCATTGGTTGTAAGTATACATCAATATCATTGCCTGGACACTTAGGGCCTGGAATAAGAAGTGTCATCATGAAATATGGATTTTTCATGCAATCCCATGGTGGCAAATTATACGTAACTAGTACGACAGGCCAAATACTATGATTGGAACTCATATTCCCATAAGGTTGGAACCCATCACTTGCTAAACCTAATCTAACATTTCTTAACTCAGTTGAAAAAGTAGGATGACGCTCATTGAAAGATTTCCATTCTATTGAGTCGGATGGATGCCGCAAGACACCATCATCAATATTTTCTTCCTTGTGCCACCTCATCTTCTTTGCCGTCTCTTTTGCCATGTATAATCGCTGAAGCCTTGGTTTTATTGGAAAATGTCGCAATACTTTATGAGCTACTTTCTTGCCTTTGTGTCCTTCTGACTTCCATCTAGACTTACCACACTTCGGACATGATTGGGCATTGACATAATCGTGCCAATATAAAATACAATCATTCTGACATGCATCTATTTTGGTGTACCCCAAGCCTAGGTCACGAAGAACTTTCTTCGCTTCATAAAAAGATTTGGGTACAAATGACCCCTCAGGAAGAACTTCTTTAAAGAAGCTCAATAACTCATCCATTGATTTGTTGCTCCAATGGTTAAGACACTTCAAGTGAAGTAATTTAACAACAAAAGACAACTTTGAGACTTTTGTGCAACCAGGATAAAGTTCTGTCTGAGCATTTTCTAACAATTTGTAGAACTTTGTTGCATGCATATTTGGCTCTTCATTGCCCTCAGAAGAATTAGTATTATCCTCCACATTCATATATCCGCAAGCATCGTGAATCATTTCAGTAATATTATCCTCTTCAATGCTATCATCTTCGACTTCATCATCAACTCTAACTAACACTTCTCCATGCAAGTCCCACACTTTATAAGAATTCCAGAAGCCCTTGTTCAACAAGTCTCCTCTTACATTAATCCTTAGCTTGAACACGGTGTTCATACACCCTTTACAAGGACATCGAATAATAGTGCTCACCCCGGGTTGACTGAATGCCCAATTAAGAAAGCTTTCTACTCCATCTCTATACCTTTGGTCAACTCTATTCCTAATATTCAACCAACTTTTATCCATTTCCTATTTTTCAACAAAAAAAGGAATAAATTAATTAATTAGATTTTTCATAATGATAAACAAAGTGGAAAAGTCTAAGAAGAGGCCTATGCAAAGGCGTCAGCATGAATAAGTCAATATAAACTTCATATTTAAAAAATTAATATATTCATAACTAAAACATACTCTACTTTATATGAGAGGTGCATTCCAATTATCAGAAGAATAATTGTGATTAATATAATTTACGAGGAATATGATCAATAAATCATGCAACTATATACAGCAACCACTAGAATAACTCCAAGTGCAGCCAATGTTTTCTTTAAAGGACAACAACATGTACCAAACATGGTGGCCATTTAAACCACAGGTATGGCAAGCCTATCGAATGTAGTATCTATTCTTTTTACAGAACAAAACCAAAGAGAAAAAATTCCCCTCAAAGTGTAGCATTTGTTTTTATCAAAGTAGCAATAGTTCATAGCAAACAACAAAGAGCCACGAGTTAGTAGACTAGCTGAACCTTTCAAAAATGCACAAGTTATTATGCTCAAATGGTAATTAAAATGCAGCAAGAATCTCCAGGTTCAGCAGTTCACAACAGTATTAGCAAGGCAAAAGCTATGCAAGTGATAATCTTATCCCAAACAAGTGTCAACAATAGAGTTTGGAAGCATATATATGCAGGCTATGGGGAGAGTTCTCAGAAAATCATCACTTTTTGGCGAGGCAATGGTCGGCGAATATATAAAAGACAAAGGACAAATGGCTGGGAAACTCAACCTTAAGACATGACTATCCCGCTATTTTTCGATTGCTTGTCATCCCGACTCTACCATCACTCAAAACAAGATTGGGCACATATAAACATCACACCGAGGAATCTTCAAGAAAACTTAGGGAGGTTGAAGATCTAGTCGTTTCAAGCCACATTGAACGACATCCTACTAAATGAGCATATCACGGACAAGTTCAAATGGGGAGGTGCAAGTGATGGCGGATACACCTTTCCCAGGAAAGGATATAAAATGATTATGGAACAAAATGGAATTACCGATTTATTCCTTGGAAACTAATCAACAAAAACCAAACTATCTGTTTTATTGGACTAAGCTCTTTATGAGGCATGCTTGACCACTGGACAACCTTATGAAAAGGGGAATTCATATGGCTAATAGATGTTACATGTGTCACGGGAATAAACCAACAACCATCTGTTTCTCATTGTAGATTTACATTATATTTTTAGAACATGTTATTCACTTTTTGGAATCGTTGGGTTATGCCTCGCACCATCAAGAATGCTATCGAGTCTTTCCAGCATAGAAGGGTTGATAACACCATCAAGAACATTTGGAGAATGATACCTCCATCAATTTTTTGGAGCATATGGAAGGAGAGGAATAGAAGATGCTTTGATGGATTATCAACCCCAACACCAACCTTGAAAGCAAACTGTCTTTTGTATTTATTTAGTTGGGCAAATGTCTCCCCTGTAGATTCACATGAAAACTTTTTGGACTTTGTTAGCTCACTGTATTTAAGATAGTTGTTTTGACTGTAGAAAGCTAACAAGGTGATTTTTGCTTTTGAAGCTACTAGGTAGCTCTAACTTTACCTATAATTTGCATCTTCTTGATGCCTGATGCTAATGATAACAATTATTTCATCAAAAAAAAAGTGTCAACAATACAGGACTTGCCCAGCTTGCTTGTAACAAAAAACATGACTAAGTTAGAATCTCGAGTGCGGCAAACTTTGTTTAATAACAAAAGTTAAGATCCTAGGTAAAAGCAACCATCTAATTAGCCAAAAAAAAGCAACATGACAGCTTTTAAGAAGTGATGGAAAAAGTTTTTGAGTAAGAAAGACAATGCGAGTACTTTGATCGGGACTTGGATATCATCACAAGTAAACACACAAAGAGGCGAATTTGTTAGAGAAAAAACAAACTTTCAAACGAGATACATGTTTTATCTTTTCAAGCCTCATGCCAACAAGTATCTACCGGTATTCAAATGAAATTATGCAAACAAGAGAGATGGTCTTCTACAACTAGGAGGGCTTTTATATTTGTTCACTAAATGCAAAAGAAAAATGCTTATACCAAATCTTATTACCTCCAAGGAAATGACCAAATCGTTCGCTTAGATCTCACTAAAAAGTGTTCTTTAGGACATGCTAAATTCTATCTCTAAAAACCAAAACCGTTGTTTCGAGCTTGTTTAATGTACAAGAAGAATCGGAAATCAATACTTAGTTTTTGAACAAAATCACGGCATTACTTCAGCGTATACAACATTTAATAAACTGTCAACCGCAAACTCATCTGATGCACCACAAATCGAGTTATAACGTCCATATTATCTAATAAGCACAAGAATGAGATTATTTGATCTTTCGATCATGTAAAAGTATCGTACATTGTTTAAACATCAGGGAGTCTCTTGACAAGGCAGTATCACATGAATACAGCCTTTTCGAAACTCAATACGATTTAATCAATAACTAGTTTGCTGCATATGCAACTTCGGGATATTTGAAAATATAAATAAGGACATTAACTGCTTTATCAACATTTAAAAATGAAGGGGAAATGCAGCGATTCGTGTTTGCCTTCATATTTACTAACTTACACATACACACACAAAAAATCCAAAGAGTAGAGAATATTGGGCTGAAGTAAATAAAGCAGCAAAGAAAACTACCTTTACCAATCTCTCTTTTAAGAAAAAAAAGTACATGTTCTGCATATTAAATACTTCAATAAATTTCTTATAACTCAATACTTGAAAACCAATAGAATACATCTTCAAAGCTAAAAACCCAGATAAATTTAATCTAAAAGAAGCTCTTTTCTCTGCATAAATCACTACATTCAAAATACCCAATGTAATATGAACATCCAATCACAATAATAACATCAAAAGGCCTAGAATTTCAAAAAGAAACTTCCAGCTTACCCATTGAAAGAGATAACTCAAAAATGACTGTCAAGATCGAGAATCGACAAAATATGAAAAATAAAAATAGGGATAAACATGAATGGTACCTTCAAAACTTTGAACAACTTCAAAACTCCAAACAACTTCGAAACTTCGTACAACTTCAAACACTTGCAGCTTCAAACTTCTAACTTTGAACTTTCTTCCGATTTAGATAACTCGATTCCTATAGATTTTCGAATGGGTTAAAGAAATGGAGGTGAAATTTGCCAAAAATATGTACCATCGAAAAGGAATTTGAGCACGTACCTGATGGAGTCACAATTTTTACTTAGGGCTTTTGGGTCTCTAAAATATGGTCACATTTTGTGGTATTAGCATACAGATTTAAGAGATTTGAGCGAATTGAGTAGTGAAAATTTGAAGAATTTTCAAGTGAGAAGGAGAAAAACTTTGTACAGATATGGAGGAATAAACTAGAAGAAAGACAACTATAAGCTTCTACTTTCTACTTTTCACTTTCTTTTTATTTTAAAATTAAATTAATTAGACTATTTGGAGCGACCAGGTCGCCACAAAGGATATTCAGGGGCGACTATTTACAAGTCGCCACTAAAAATATGGAGGCAAAATTTTGGTATTAGCGGGAATGGAAAATTACAGAATTAGCGACACCTATTAATGGCGACCTATGATAGCTCGCCACTAAATATTTAGTCTCTATTGCAATACCGAACATTATTTGTTGCCAAGAGACACGAATATGTAACTATTGTAATCCCGCGTCGCCACTAGATGTTCATACAATAAATCTTGTTTCTTGTAGTCAACCACTATATGTCTATTATTGTTGTGGAGACACAAAAAGTTAGTTGCCTTCCAACTTATGGCACTACCCGCAAAGAGTAAATTATAAGATATCTCAATGATCTCCTTCTATCAAGATTACTCGCAAAATCGTAATCCACATAACCAAGGACCAAGAAGCCTTCATTTCTCATCTTATTAGACCAACATTCGAAAAACCACACTCACTTAATTGCTTCCCGCTTTTTCTGAGAGAGATGAATCGACTAACCACACTCACTGCCTGAGCAATATCAAGCCGAGTGCAAACTATAGCATACATAATGCTGCCAACTGCACTAGAATAAAGAACTTTTGACATGTACTCCACCTCTTTCTTTGATTGTGGCGCCATCAAAGAAGAAAGCTGAAATGTTGTGCTAACGGTAAAGTAACGAGTTTACATTTATTCATGTCAAACCTTTGAACTACCTTCTCCATATACTTTTTCTGTGAGAGATGTACCTCACCGTTCTTCCTATGAATCTCCATTCCAAGGATTTTCTTAACTTTACCTAAATCTTTCATGTCAAACTCTGTGCTTAGCTGTTTCTTCAAATCATTTATCTCTGTCATACTATTAGCAGCAATAAGCATATCATTAACAAATAACAGTAAATAAATATTTGGATTACCATATATTGTCAAGTGATACACAAAGCTATCAAATTTACTTCTCCAGAAACCTTTAATAATCATGAACGCATCAAATCTCTTATACGACTGTCGTGGTGACTGTTTCAAACCATACAAAGATTTCTTCAATTGACAAACCTGATCTTCTTTTCGTTCAATAAGGAAACCCTCGGGCTAATTCATGAAGATCACCTCTTTAAGTTCACCATGTAAGAATACAGTCTTGACATCAAGCTGATGAAGCTTCAAATCATAATGGTCAACCAAAGTTAGTAACAAACAAAATAAGTTATGCTTCACGACTGGTGAGAAAATCTCATTGTAGTCGATTCCCTCATTCTGACAAAATCCCTTAGCAACCAATCTCTCTTGGTATCTATTATCTTCTACACCCGGAATGCCATCCTTTTTTCTGAAGACCCATTTGCAACCAATAGTTCTCTTCCCCTTTGGTAGACTCACCAACTCCCATGTCTGGTTCTTGTGCAGAGACTCCATCTCTTCGGTCATGGCTAAACGTTATTGATCAGCTTCACCACACATAGTAGCTTCTGTATAGCTTGAGGGTTTCGGATCCTTTATTTCCTCCTCGGTAGTAGCTAATGAATAGGCCACAAGATTAGCTTGCGAAGGCTGAGGATAATATTTTGGATTAGGCTTCGGAGTTCGTTTGTCCCTTCCAGTAGCTATACTGTATGGTTAACCTTCAGGTACTACTATGTGAGCTTTTTCATTATCTGACTCCACCTGACTCACTTAATTCTCCTGCTTGGTGAGTTTCACATTTTCCCCCACCATTTCTGTTGTAAGAACTTTCTGTCCTGCAAACTCAATAGAAGTCTTTCCAGGATCAAGCATAGAGGCCTTATCAAAAGTAACATCTCTACTGATTACAAACTTAAGAGGATCTAAACTCCATATTCTATATCCTTTTACCCCTTCGACATATCCTATAAATAAACCTTTTTGAGCTCTAGGTTCTAGTTTTCCATCACTTACATGATAATATGCGGGACATCCAAAGATTCTAAAGTATGTGTAATCAGACGGTTTATCTGACCATACCTCATTTGGAGTTTTGAAGTCAATCGCCAATGCTGGAGAACGATTAACAACATAACAAGCAGTATTCTTGCTTTCGCCCAGAACTCTTTAGGCACCTTAGCATTACAGAGCATACATCGTCTTTCTCAAGAAGAGTGCGGTTTATCCTTTCAGGTACTCCATTCCGTTGTGGTGTATGCCTAACAGTTCTATGTCTCAATGCACCATGAATCTTGCAGAAATTGTCAAACTTTTCATTGCAAAACTCAGCCATTATCTGTTCGAAGACACTTAATTTTTCTGTCACACTGATTTTCAATTAATGTCTTCCAATTTTTGAAATTCTCAAAGATATCACTTTTAGCCGTTAAGAAGTATAACCAAACCTTGCATGAAAAATCATCAATAAAAGTAAGAAGATACCTCTTTCCACCCTTGGATGGAACCTGAGATGGACCCCATAAATCTAAATGAATGTAGTCAAGTAGCCCTTTGATTTTATGCTTGCCCGTGCTAAAGTTGACCCGTTTCTGCTTTCCAAGGACACAATGCTCACAAAAATCAAGTGTACTAATCTTCTCACATTTCAAAAGGTTTCGGTTGCTCAAAATTGCCAACCCCCTCTCGCTCACGTGACCTAATCTCATATGCCACATCTTAGCCTTGTCATCATCTGGTAACTGTGAGGTTGCAGTATTCACAATACCTAGAATGGTGTTGCCCATAAGCACATAAAGACCACCCTCCAGTTTGGCCTTTAACATGACCAGAGAACCCTTGGTCACCTTGCAGATTCCACCTTCACCCGTATGCTTATATCCGAGCTTATCAAGAGTACCAAGAGAGATCAGATTCTTTTTCATATCAGGAACATGTCGAACATTAGACAATATTCTTAGGATACCATCATGACATACGGGCTGAACCAATGCCTGCTATTTCACATACTGCATCGTTACAGTCCCACTCGTCTGCTATTTCACATACTGCATCGTTACAGTCCCACTCGTCTGCTCGTAGCTATTAAACCAATCTTTTCTTAAGCACATGTGAAAGGTACAAGCTGAATCTAAAATCCACTTAGCTGTCTGAATGTCATCTGTTGAAGCAGTTAGCACATAATTTTCTCCAGATGTCTGAGCTACCTGAACCGTACATGCACTGGCTGTTGTTTTATCAATCTTCTTATTCGGGCAATCCCTCTCAAAGTGACCCTTTTGATGACAACCCCAACATTCAGCATCCTTCCTACTCACCCTTTTCCTAGACTTTGACCTAGCTACTGATTCGCTTCTCCCTCTTTGGCTCGAGTGACCTTTGACCGTCAAACCCTTACCATGGTCCTATTTTTCACCATTGTTGATATGTTTCTTAATTCATCCGAATTCAATGCATGTCTTACCATCTGCAACGTGACCACCTCCTTACTGTACATCATTGAATTAACTACATCTTTGTACGCTAGTGATATATGTCTTCGTACGTCGGTGATAATGAAAACAGTAGAGTGCACACTAGTTCTTCATCCCCGACTTTAATATCAGCATAAGTAAGATCCATAGTCAATTTATTAAAAGCATCAAGATGATCCTATAAATTTTTACCTGTCTTCATCTTGAAGGTGTGTAAACGTTGCCTTAACAACATTTTAGTTGTTACTGGTTTCTTCTGGTAGAGATCTTCAAGTTTCTTCCACAAACTCGCAGCTGTTTTCCCGGTACTGACTTCACATAGCACGCTGTTTGATAAGGATAATTGAATTGCGCTAAACGCATCCATCTCAATCTTTTGCTTCTCGACCTCTTTCGTATATTTGGTATACGAGCCGTCCAAAGCATAGACCGATCCTTCTCTCCGTAATAATGCCAGGATCTTGATCTTCCAGATGTTAAAGCTATTACTTCGCCCATCAAAATTCGCTACCTCAAACTTCATAGATGCCATAGTCTCCTCGTCTCCCAGATCTCACAACCTGTAGGCTTCTGATACCAATTGTTAGCGCGGAAGCGATAAAAACACAGTAATTAACGTGGTTCGGATCGATGTGATCCTAGTCCACGGAGAACGACCGACACTTTTATTAATATCAAGGGAGAAAGTAAGTTACAAGATTGAATACTCTTAGGCTTTATGTTATGTCCTACTTAATAAATCCTAGCTAGCATGTATTTATATTATTAGGTCTAATCCTTTCCTAGAAAGGATCTAAATCCCAATCACACTCGAAAACCAACAATGAAAAAAGTTTTCTTTTATTTCTTTCCGCTTTTGAGTAGGAATTGACTTGAATATCTTCTCAACTTCACAGAAACTTTTAACATAATTATATAAAATCATTTATTAGACCATGGATAGATAAAAAATAATTAATATCTTTTCAAAACGCACTTATTTGTAACAGAATTTGTCTGAGTAAAACAACATTTAAAATGGGATAAAGGCAGTAAATTTCAAGATTATTTTTTAATTTTCCTATGTAAGTACATGCAGTAGCATTAAAATGAAGAATTAACCATATTAACAGCATGTTCAAGCCTATGGTAGAAAAATAACCCTAGTCCCGATAACTTAAAAATATTAGTTGGTCAACCCTAAATTATTCATTTTATTAGCTATATTTCTTCTCTCTCTAAGAAGCTCAAACAATCATTGTTTCCCCCTCCTCTAACGACAATGGCTTCTGTAGATGTAGGTGAACAAAAATTCATTGGGAAAACATGTTGAACACTAATGACTTATGTAAGTGATAATTATGAACTAATGAACTTTTGAACATCAATGGCTTCTATAAGTTGTTATATCAGCTCAAAACTTTTGAACTAAAATTAGTTGGGGGTGAGTCTCATAGTTATCATTGAAATTCGCTAGGGAAAATGGTGACTTAGATATGTCAGTGAAGGAGTTTGTGGTGGAAGTGTGATGATTGTACTCCGTGTATACACATGTATAAACACAATATTTATGAAGTGTAAATATTATACGGAAAAGGCTCAAATATGCCATCGAACTATCGGAAATGACTCATGTATGCCACTCATCAATAGTTTGCCTCATTTATGCCATTGAACTATCGGAAATGGCTCATTTATGCCACTCATCAATAGTTTGGCTCATTTATACCATCGCCTGTTACGAAAATAATTCATCCATGCCATTTTTTATTAACGCCAGTTTTACAATACCAGATATGACACGTGGCCTCCAATTAGATTATGGTTGTGGGTCGGTAGCGTGTATGGGTCGGATTTTTTATTAATTTGGGATTTAAAATTGGGTTGGTTTAATTAAACGACGTAGACCTCTAATTGGAGGCCACGTGTCATATATGGTATTATAAAACCGGTGTTAATGAAAAATGGCATGGATGAGTTATTTTGGTAATGGGCGATGGCATAAATGATCCAAACTATTGATGAGTGGCATAAATGAACCATTTCCGATAGTTCGATAGCATAAATGAGCCAAACTATTGATGAGTCATTTTCGATAGTTTGATGGCATATTTGAGCCTTTTCCGAATATTATATAATGTGTATAAATAGATTATATCTGTATTGTAATGTGTATATTGGTATTGGGGAGGGATATACACGTGGATATACCTAATATACATGGATACAACAACAACAACATACCTAGTTAATCCCACAAGTGGGGTCTGGAGAGGGTAGTGTGTGCGCAGACCTTACCACTACCTTGGAAAGTAGAGAGCCTATTTCAAATAGACCCTCGGCTCAAGGAAAAACATTTTAAAAGCAGTTCAGGAAAAAGAAGTAACGGAAGTGAAGAAGCCACAACAAAATACTAAAGAAAGCATGACGAAGCACTCTGAAATAGGCTAAATATGCATGGATATGCATACTACATATCCCTATATATCTTGTGAGGGTGAGTGCTGGTGGTTGGAATTTGACAGTAGGAATTGCCATGGGGGTCGAATTAGAAGTTGAGTTACGAGGATTTCATCTGTGTTTTTGGATGAAGATTGATTGTGTTTTCAGAAAGAGGTGTTGCAGACAACAGTAGGCAACTTTTTTGGTGACTCCTCTAGTGATGGCTAATGGTGGTGATTCTGTGGCTGTTCTTCTCTATCTTCTAATAATTTCACAGTTTCAGCTTCAAAAGTTAAGTTTGTTATCTTGAAATAGAATCACCCAATTTCTTTTTTTTTTTTTTTGGATTATAATTATGCTCTTTTCTTAATTTAAAGTTTTGAAATTGTTTTGGGAAGAGAATTCGTTGCTGAAAACTTAAAATCAGGAGAGATTTTCCTACACTTGATCTGAAGATGATTGTGATGAATTTTAGCTACCAGGATACAATTTAGGTACGTATTCATAAAAAGTACGATCAGTCGACTGAAAGGAGATAGCCAAGGCTAGATAGCCAAGGCTATGAAATTCAGACGTTGTAAGTTTCACTCCTAAGGGGAAAGAGTAGTTAGATTTAATTGCATTTGAATTCTACATTGTCATATGATATTGCTAAAGGGGGCAACTTTTCTTATTGATACACTCCACCTTCAATAAGGTGGTTTGTCCAATGGTAAGTTGATTAATACGAACAAATAATTCAACTAAAATAGTGAGACACAAATTTGATTTTTGGAGGGAAGGCAAAGGAAAAAGGAGAAACTATATTAATTGGTTACTTCGTCTAAATTTGGATTTGCACTGACTAATTACTTATTGCTCTATCAATTTCAGTTTATGTAATTCTATTTCTTTTTTTAGTCTATTACAAATATTTTTTCTAAATTTAGAAATTAATTAAACTAAAAGTTCCAATTTTATTCTTAATAACTAGCTTTTATAGCCATCGCCTACCAATCGCTACATGGTGCCTGGGTTGTGCGCTCCTAATAATAACTAGGTCATTTATTCGTGCTTCGCGTGGGGATCAAAATATCAATAACTAACTAATTAACTATATAATAGCCACATACTATAATATTTCAAACAATTGTTTTTAATATTTTTCAGTTCAAGCCTAATAAATTAATAAAGGTGATTTTTTTCCCTTAAGAACCATGTAAAGAAAGAAAATAACCAAGAAAATATGATCTCCTTACGCGCATATGACTATAACTTAAAGAAATACAGTCGAACCTCTCTATAATTGCCATTCATTATAACAACATTTCATTATAACGGCCTGATTTTGTTCAGAACCGATTTTTCATGTTATATTTTACTCTACATAATAGCATTCTACCTATAACAGCGGTGTCATTCATTATAGCGGTACACTCTTTGTAAAATTACCTCTCCATAATAACCATATTCAAATATTATGTAATAATATTTTGTAAGAAATGTATTATGTGTAAAATAAAATATTAAAATATTCATGTTAATCATCATTAATATCATGCACATAGTAAATTTCAAGAGACAGCGGATAAAGAAAGTGATAACGGAAGTGTCGATGAAGAGCCTCAACTTACTACTACTTGGGATAAGATAGAGCAGTCAACTGTTAAGCTTTTAGACAACCTTCAAGGGAAAGCTATTTAATCCCTTTTTGCTGAAAGTTTGGACAAAATTCTTCATCAATTCAAGCATTATATTATCATTAAGAGATTAGTTACGAAACAACCTACAATTGTAGAATTCTTATGTCAAACTTGAAATATTTAAATTCTCAATTAATTTTAAATGCATATATTCCTGAGATTTTAATTCTTTATTGGTATGGTACAACTAATTATGGATTTATTAGTAATTTATTAATCTTTCTAATTATTAATTAATGAAATATGAAAATCAATTAAGATTTTAAATTTAACAAGTATATTGTTTTCCTTTATAACATAAAATAATCGTTTGCGTACTTGTATTTATAACAGCTAAATGAGATCTAAACATCAAATGCCAACATACATACATACATAACAACACCTCACTATAGTAGCAATGAAATTTCCAGACAAACGCTGTCATTATAGAGAGGTTTGACTGTAGTACGGTTTCAACTTTGTACATTTAGTATGTGCATATAAGTATTAAATTCATTTTCCTTTCATTATGGAACAAATATCAATACTTTCAAATTTCTCCTTATTTATAATCCAAAAAAAAGACTATAAAATAAAGAGGAATGAAGTAAAAGTGCAAAGTCTGCCCTAAATCCACAAAATAATATTGCATGTGTCATTTTTTCTTCTTTTTGTCATTGTAATTTCCTTGCTTCCTTAGTTTAAAAAATGAAAAATAAATGTGTATCAACCATCCACTATAATTAATTCCCTTTCATCCTCAAAGTCATTATATACTAAAATTTCTAAATTTTTTAAAAATTTATTGAATACTTCCGAAATTTTCTCCTATAAACTCAACATACACATCAAAAAGTGTGGAGAGAATTCACAAGAGTTCAGATGGATGATACTCCAAACTTCAGTTCTTTTAAGAAATATCTTTTGTCCATTCACCTAAATAGGTTATCACGTTAGAATCACTAAGAGAGAAATAAAAATAACATAACCAAGAGAAAAGATGACAAAAAAGAAATAAAGTATTAAAAAATGAGAAGAAAAGAAAAGAAAAATCTTAAATGGGAGACACACATTGTTATTCTGTTAAGATGAGATTTATGGACAAATTTACGGAAATACAGAGGAGAAAACTGAAAGTAAAAGAGAAAAAGAAGAGAGAGAAATAATACGGAGTAGAAGATGAAAATGAAATGCCAAAATCGATTATTTTCCTTGTTTGGAGGGAGATGAACAATATCCCAAGTGTTGTTTGGGTCAAGGGCATGGAATTCTTTTCTCATAGCTTCTTGCCAGGCAGGATGCCCAGCAGCCTGCTGATAAAAGTGTGGTTCATGTAACCCATGGGAAACCTTGGAAGGAGCAGAAGCACTATAACAGAATAATCAGAAAGATATACCGGTTGTTGTTTCAGCCTAGTAGATTGTCTAGAGGGAGGTGGAACAGCATTATTGGCAGCAAAATCAGGGATAGGAGGAGGTGAAAGATAGAGGGATGGAGAAGGATACAAGTAAAGAGATCTATTCATTGATAAGAAAAAGAAAAAACGTGAACGGGGATTGGATTGATGATAAAATAGAATTACGGTCGCGACGATGATTCGATTCGATGAAGAAAGAGAATTATTGGTTCGGTTCTCCACCTTAACGACGAGAAAATAGGATTGATCAAATTCTATTGAGTCTGACTCATAGTGATCATTTATCAAAGAATGACTCTAGTTATCAAATGATTGAACAACCGGGAGCATAGAGGAGGATGGTGGAGAACTGGAAGTGGAAACAGGTGTGGTGGACTGAGTATTGGTATGATAAGGTGGTGAATCAAAATCCACAAAATCAGGGTCAGAGGTAGAGGGAAACACTGAAGGAGAATTAGTGATCTTAATAGGGAAAAGTATTTTCATGAAAAACAACATCTCTGGAAAACAGAATGGAATGAAATGTAAGGTTAAGAAGCTTATAACCCCTTTTTCCAGGTGGATAGCCCAGAAAAACACAAGAAACAGACCTTGCTTGGAACTTGTCTCTGCCAACCTTTGGAGTAGCGGCAAAACACAAGCACCCAAAAGATCTGAGATAGGTATAAGAAGGTGGAGAACTATGAAGTTTTTCAAAAGGTGTGAGGTTATGCAAAAGAGGAGAGGGCATTCTATTGATTAGGTAGGTGGCTGTGAGTAAACAGTCACCCCAATATTTAAGGGGAAGATGAGACTGAAATAATAGAGCCCTAGAAATTTCAAGAAGGTGTTTGTGTTTCCTTTCCACAGCCCCATTTTGTTGTGGAATATGAGGAATAGTAGTTTGATGGAGAATACCCTAGTTGGCAAAGAACTACCTAATTCAAATGCATTGTCTGATCTGAAAACTTGGACTGAAGACTGGAATTGGACCTTAACTATAGAAGTAAAAGCTTTAAGAATGGAAAGGGAATTGCTCTTGCATGATAGAAGATGAGTCCAAATGGCCCTAGAGTAATCATCAACAAGGGTTAAAAAATACCTAAAGCCACTATATGTTCTAGTATTGTGAGGACCCCAAATGTCAACATGTACTAATTGAAAAGGGACTGTAGAGTGAATAGAACTATCTTGGAAAGGTAGCCTTTGTTGTCTAGCCATAGGACAAATGTGGCAAAGAAAAGGTTGTTTAGGGGAAACTTGAGAAGAAATACAAGTAATAGATTTCATCTTGTGATAAGGCATGTGCCCCAACCTTTGATGCCAAATCAGATCCATTTTATTCTCATAAGGGATGGAATTACAAGGTGGATCAGAAGAAACTATAGATGGCTGATTACATGTAGAAATAATAGGTACAGTGGCACAACTAGAATTAGAAACATCAATACAAGTAGAATCTGAAACTATTTTACAAGCAGAATCTGAAACTTTATTATAAGGAATAGTGGAAGTGGAAGAAGGAAACAAGGCATCATCAGGATGGAGGTAGTATAATCTACCAGCAGCCTTACCAATAACCAGAGGCCTCTTCTGAGAAGGGCCGTGTAGAAAATAGTTAAATCTGGGTAAAACAGCTATGCAGTTTAATTGACAAATTAACTGATGAATAGATATGAGATTGAAATAAAAAGTAGGAACAAGGAGGACATCAAGTAAAGCGATATCACTTCTGAGTCTTAAAGAACCAGTGGATAGCACTTTGACTTTATATCCATTTGGAAGTGTGACAAGGAAAGGCTTTGACAATGGCACAAGATTATGTAACAGATGTTTGTGAGGGGTTATGTGATTAGTTGCTCCTGAGTCCGAAGTCTAAGGATTTACACCTAAATGGGAACTAACACAAACATGAGAATCTACAGAATTAGCAAAAGATAAGCACTGAACAAACCTGCAAAGTGGGCAAATCCAGTGTTGTCTACTGAATGTTGATCATTGGGAGTCTGATTTTGTTGGAACATGGTTAGTAGATGTTGGTACTGTTCTAGAGTAAACCCATGAGCATAATTGGTATCAAACATGGACTGAGAGGTAGAAGATGCAACTGGTGGATGGGCAACTGGTGGGTAGGCAAGTGATGGTGGATTAAAAGCCCCAGTCTGAACAAAATTGGCTGATTTCTTGTTCTTGGTAAACTTGAAATCAGCTGGGAATCCATGAAGTCTATAACACTTGTCAATGTTGTGATTTATCCTTTTACAATACTTACAGAATAAACCACTAAGCTGTAACACCTCGTACCTTTAACCTAAGCTTTGACCATGATCCTAGACTTAGAAAACCAGATAAAGAATGTGGGAATTGGCATTTCCTCTTCAGTTGTAAGATAGTAGTTTACGCCCATGAACAGTGATCGTATTTTAGTATACGACCAGTATTTTAATTCGTAAACTGGTACCAAAGATTTCTGAGCATTCTGAAATTTGACATTTGGAGGCTACATTGTTAAAAATGGACCGTATTTCAAAATACGGCCCGTATTTCAAAAACATATTTGGAATTTGGGAAAACTTCCTTGATAAAAGTTGTAGAGCTTTGAAATACCTTTCCAACGATATATTATGAGGGTTAAACGGACAACTGTGCAAAGAGTTATGGCCATTTTACTGAAGAGACGCAGTGCAGTCCACACGGAATACGGACCGTATTTCAAAATACGGCCCGTCTTTCAAAATACGGCTAGTATTTTACTGGGCATAAAATTTAATTTTCCAGAACAGTATATATTCATCTATATTAGTTCAAATCATTATTTTTCATTCCTTCAAGCCCTAGAACGACCTCCTACCCTCTTCCATCATCAAGAACACCAAGGTAAGCTTACTCTAATTATTCCAAGTCAATTCTAATACGTATCCTTGTAATCTAAACAAGAAATCATCATTCCTAAACTAAGGTTTTCAAGAAAACCCATCTCAAGGTTCAAGAACTCAAGATTTCGGAAATCTTCTTCAAAGTTAAAGTATTTAATTCAACTTTGGAGCATTACCAGGTATGTAGAGTTACTATCTACGTATGGGAATATCATTGTTCTTCCCCACGCCTCATAATCCATAAATTATTAGTCTTTACGAAAACTAGGGTTTCTATACCATGCTCATGATAACCCTAGGTTCATGTCCATGATTATATTATGTATGAATTGTTATAATTCCATCATTGAGTTCTTAATATATCTTTATGATTATTAAGAATCTGTCCGTAATCTATGAAAAAATCATATATCCTATTCCATGGATTCATGCATGCTAGTTTATGATATATTATGTTATTTTCAAGAAAATACTATACATGTTTTACAAGTTCATGCAAGCAAGCTATAATTCATGATATCCATGTACAAGCAAGTTATATTCATGAAAACCATGGGTAGCAAGTGCCACTTATTTTACATGTTCATGTTTTTGGGAGTTGCTTTAATTATCGAGGAGGGCTTCAGATAGCCTGAAACTACGTAGCCACCGTAGGATGAGGATCACTCCACCCATGTCCCGGACGATCACTCATAATGACTGGATCCTTTCATAATATTATTAAACCTCATGTCCCTGGCAAGGTATGAGTGTTCTGCTAGTAGGACGCAAGTACCAGACCATGTTATCGGTTATATTTACTGCTCTCCCTACTCATGATATATATGTAAATGTACTCATGTTCATGATCATGTTTTCAGTTTCAGTTCTTATCATGTTATTCCATGTCCCATGTTATTTCTTTCAGTTGTTTTACATACCAGTACATTCAATGTGCTGACGTCTCCTTTTATTGCCCGATGACCTTCATTTCACGATGCAGGTACTGATTTACTGAGGACGACGCCTGCGCTCATTAGGATGCACGTACCCGACTTATTGGTGAGCCCCATCTCTTTCGGGGTTTAGGCATTGTCTTTCTTTAATTTGTTTTGCATCTAAAGGTATGCTGGCGGCCTTGTCCCAGCAAGTATGTTACATGTTTCAGACTCATGTTAGAGGTTTCATAGACAGGACAAGTGTCATGTTAGACTTCCAGAGTTAGTTAGCCGGTTTGGCTCATTTATGATATTGTCCGCATTTATGACTTAACCAAGTACTTATGTTTAATATTATGACTTACTATGTTTTATAAAAGCTCATCATGCACTTCACGTTATATTTTCGCTCATGTATGCCTCATGATGACTTAGCAAGCCATGTGGTTCGCTCGGTCACATGCAGTCAGGCACCGAGTGTCGTGTTATGCCCAGGCCATGGTTCGGGGCGTGACATAAGCCCTGATGTATTACTAGATCCTGAAGCCCTTTTAGGATCAAAATTCACATTTTGGTTGTACGCTCTTGCATTGTTAGGAAACTGAGAACTAGAAGCCTTGTTGTGTGTGGAGCAAAAAAAGCAGATGAGTCACTAGAGAAATTTGGAGCAGAAGGTCTATCCCTCTGACTTTCATCTTGTTATAGAAGTGAGTAAGCCTTACTAACGGTTAGGAGAGGGTCCATTATTAAAATGGTACTTTTGATAGTAGAGTAGGACTCATTCAAACCATTTAGGAATTGGAAAAGCTGCTGATCAGCTATAAACTTTGATAATGCACTACAAGAGCAAACTGGCCCTACATAGGCACAATTCAACTCATCCCATAAGGTTCTCAGTTTGGTGAAGTAAAAAGCTATGTCAGATGAACCTTGAACAGTGGAAGCTATTTCTCTTTGAATTTGGATGTACTTGGATCCATTAGAACTACCAAACCTATCATCAATGTCTTCCCATACCTCTTTAGCAGTCTTAAGACACATTACACTTGTGGCTATTTCCCTAGACACTAAATTAGTTATCCATGACTTCACCATGTCATTGCACCTTTCCCAATAGGAAAAATATGGTGAGTCTGAGGTAGGAATATTTTCCCTTCCATCTATCATACCTAACTTATTCTTAGTAGAAAGGGAAGTTAACATGCTACTTCTCCATGTGACATAGTCACTGCCACTGAAGGGAATAGATACTAATTGTGTACCAGGATTGTCTGAGGGATGTACGTAAAAGCAATGAGATGGATCGATGGAAAATGGGGAAAACCCTTCAGTATTCGTAGTATTGCGTGTAGAATTTGCATTGTTCGTAGTTCTGTTAGCAGCATTTGCATCCGTAACACTACCCATGATGTGTGAGTTCAACAGTCAAGTTCAGCAATCAATAAACCCAGTGAACACTAAGCTATACTAAACTTGTTCGAACTAACTAGCAACACGACAACCCAGATGGTAATAATGGTCAACAATAGTCAACAGTACCAGATGAAGTAAACAACACCAGATCAGTCAAGAACACTAAATCGACTACAACAATTTCGCAACTGAAATCAGTCAACAGCACTATATCGACTACAACAATTTCTCAACTGAAATTAACAATATAATATCCATCAGACTATGAAGGATTAGAGAGAATAAGGGCGAAAATACCGCACTTCTTCTTAGGCCTGAAGAAGAAAGGTCTTGTTCAACGAAAACAGCAACCCTAACTCGAAATCACCACAAATCGTTGATTAGACCAATAAACGATCAATTTGTAACCTTCGTAGCATAAAAACACGAAGAACTGAAGCGCAATGACCCAATTTCAAGTTTCAATCCACAAAAAAAAAAAACCCTAAATATGATGAAATAGGCAAACCATAGAAATATCGATCAATTTCACCATCGCTAGATAGATCGTAGACCAGTGATCGATACAACGCTCTGATACCATGTTAAGATGAGATTTATGGACGAATTTGAGGAAATACAGAGGAGAAAACTGAAAGTAAAAGAGGAAAAGAAGAGAGAGAAATAATACGGAGTAGAAGATGAAAATGAAATGCCAAAATCGTTTATTGAAAATATCTGCTGCCCTTTTATAGTCTGTACAAATACAATAAGAAATCAAATGTAAAATTACAACTCATTTAAAATACACGTATAGGCGCACTGAAACTAAAAGTAATAATTGGGCCGGGTCAGCCACCATCATGTGGGCCGCAAATCTTCACATATTCAAAACAATTTTTTTCAAACTCGTTGTCGACAATGAACTTACTCAAGAGGTTACACATTTATTGTAATCCATTTCCGTTTAAAAGAAAGCTATAGTAAAGGATGAATAAAGAATTGGCGTTTTAACCCATAAAATAGAAGAAAAAGAAATATGCTAATAGTTTATACCTTGCTTTTGGTAGAGTGCTAAAGTATGATACCGTCCAAAAGATAGCATATATCAATGGTACACACACTACAAGAGAACATGGAATTAATGACGGACAAAATTTCGTAGCTAAACAAAGAAAATCCCATGCTAATATCATTTAGCTACGGATTAGCGACGAATTATAAGAAAATCTAATTAGCGAGGAGCTATTTAGCGACGGATTATCTAGGGATTACTGATAAATGCCGTAGCTAATTCCATGTTCTCTTGTAGTGACAACACATTAGAAAATGTAGCTATATCAGGATGTCAAAGAACTGCAACAATACTTTATTATCATACTTTGGGAGCCCCATGTAGCACCAAAATGTGGAACCAACCATACAAAATAGATCTTTTTGAAAGGGGAATGGGAACACGTTAAGAACTATATATGTGAACTAGTAAATTGGCCCAAGTTATAAAGTTAATATATAATTAGTTCAAACATTTATATATGTTATGGCTTTACTTATTTAGATCTTAGTTTCTTGTGTTTATTCGTTCAGATCCCTTCCCCCTTTCTCATTCTACACCTCCATGTGGTCCCTCTCATTTTGTGCAATTTTCTTATGTTTTCTATAAATATTCAGGAGAATTTTCAAAAAAATGATCACAATAGTTATTACGTTATTCACGAAGTAATGCATATTTGATTTTGGCATTGATAATTGTTCTCATGCTCTAGCTGAAGAAAGGAGAGTGTCGAAGTTGTTTCAAAGGTATTAAGAAGTGCATAGACATTAATTCATAGTATTAGTATTAATAAGAGAATAAAAACAAGTGGTCAAAAAAAAAAAAAAAAACTTAAAAAATTCTTTATATGGTTTCCATCTTAGCAGTACATGAGCATAAAATTAGTTGCTGAAGGAAAAAGAAGAAAGCAAAAAATAAAATATTTTTTCCTTCTAGCTTTTGATAGCATGACTGATAAAAACTATGAGTCCACCCTTTTAGTGTTCACCACCTGAAGGTTCACCAAACGGTTTAAGGGACCTGGTCCCTTAAGCTGTCTTCCCAAATAATGATGGAAAATAAGTAAAGTAAGATATTTACGTGGAAAACTCTTTGCTCAAGGGATTATAAACCACGACCTACCCCAGTAGGATTTTCAACTTCACTAAACTGAGCAATGTTTCAGATTACAAGCTTTTGCAACCTAGGAATTAAACTCTTAATCCCTCCCCTTACAATAATTCTATTGCAAGCTCTTTCTTTGAGTAACTCTAGTCAACCACCGAACTAATTCAGCTAACTCTAGCTGAATTCTCACACCACTCCGACTAACTCTAGCGAAGTGTTTACAAAGAAAAGCTTGATAAAGACAAACTACCTACGAAACTCTTCTTAAAGAAGTGTAGGTTTACAAAGTAGAGATCATAAAGACTAGACAATTCTAGGATTTAAAACATCTTCCATTGTTGAGATCTGGTCCTTGAAATCTGTCTTAGCTTGTTCTTGAAGGCCCCAAGAAGAATTGTGGCGGCTGCACTTGTGAGAGTCTAATGCTTTTAGGTTTCCAAGTGTTAGGTCAAATAATGTCCAACATGTTGTATAAATATGAGACCAAATAGAGAGCATGTGAGGAACACGTGACCATGAGTGGTAACTTTCGACGGTCTTTTAGTCTCTAGTACACATACGAGTTGTCTTCTGCAGATTCTAACGAATGCAGCACTTCCTTACAACCGTTAATTACCTTGATACTCCCATGGGACCTGATGGAGGACCTGGTCCTTGGGTCTTTTGTCAATCATCAAAACAGTAGAAATACTGTAACTCATCAATGACTTTAATGGTCTACATCAACTAAAATGAAAAAATAATGTTTAAAAATCTAAGAAATTTCTTCAATCAATTTTGACAAAGTATCATTTAATAATAGAGCTATTGCACCGACATTACAGAAAGGAAATATATTTAAGCAAAAATATTTTCTAAATGAAATATTCCTAATCATAACGAAAATGGAGCAAATCATAGAGAAACATGTACAGTTTGAATCAAATAGATATATAACAATTAAAGAATTTTATCAAAGCTATTTGAGTCCTTCAAATTTCAACCCCTTGAATAATACTTTCAGTTGTCAATATTGACCTTTAAAAACATATTTGTTTATGTGAATATTGGTTTAGACAAACACGATAAAACGGATGGTAAACACAGTCATACAACTTATAATATCTATGCTCATAGCCAAAAAAGAGACTAACTAAATAGACCAAAGCAGATGTTTAAGAGAGATAACATAGCCATCACAAGGCCAAAATACTTAACATCTTGATGCATTTGCTGCTTGCAAACAATGTACTTTGTATTTCCATAAGGAGTTCCCCTTTTCTTCTTGGAGAGCAGTTTGTTCTCTTCAATCTTAATCAAGGCCCCCATCTTTAGTAGTGTTGCTGGTATCTTCTTTTCATTTGTCAGGCATAATCACCTATTTGAAACGTATGAAGTATTAACATTGTAATCATGCGGGGAAAGGTGATGAAGAATAGACAAACAATATTAGTTATTTTCTAATTAATATCAATATTTAGTGTTCAAATTATATTTTTAAATTCAAAGGATGATTCACATTTGTAGGTTCCATATTTTCATCTCCTTTAAATACTATAGTAGTGGAATCAGCAGAATATTGTCAATGAAATTTATCTACAATATACTGAACTATGTTTTTCCACCATTGATATTCAAGTGCATATTTCTCTCTCTTTCAATAGAACTATAGAAGAGGTCTAAAAAGTATGACCACCTTGAATAGAGATCTAAATTTTTTTGGTGTAAAAGAATAGAAACTAACACAACCATTTCAGAAAACTTAAAAGAATATTAAATTTACCTGAATATGTTCAAACAATCAGCGATACCTGTAAGGCAACTCTGTATCAAAGAAATTTTGTTTTCATGTGGAAGAATACTGGAATGCTCATTATCTTAACTAGTGTACTATTGATACGTAAAAAGGTTAATTGATATTTAATCAGTTTGAAGGTTACAGTTGAGGAAGTAAATAATGGGAGTTTAATAGGCAAGTAAATACCACAAATGGGAGATTGAAAGAGAAGTAGATAATGGGAATTTAATAACCAAGAAATACTACAAAATGGAGCGACAAAAGGACTCGAAATGCTATATTAATAGGCCAAAATACTCAGTATGTCACCTGCGCATGGCTCATACTTTAGAAAAGAATATTAATTAGAAAGACATTAATATAAGTGACTTTTGAACTTTTTCATATAACACATAAATGGGGGAAAATAGAGAAAATGCCAAAAAAAAAGGAGAAAAAAGATAAATACCATTGATGGCCATTGAGAGGTGTCACATCACCTTGTCTATGCGTAGCTTTATATTACATATAGATATAGATTTAAGGAATAAGTTGAAGATAAAGGAGGTGAATGTATGGTAAGGATCTTAACATATATACCCAATTAGCATGTCGTGTGGTTTCGGTTATTAAAGGTAAAAACAATTAGCCTTTTATGTTTTTTTATCTCCATATTAGCCTTTAATTGGTGCATTATAATTATAGTAATTATAGTTTTGTAACTGATTTAGGCAGTTGAAGAGGCTAAATAATAGTAGTATAGTAATAAAGATATCTTAATCAGTCTTACCGTATGATATAGATATATAGAGATTGAATTGAATGAATAGAATGAGGGAAGGTTCATTGTTTTACTAATAAATTTAATAGAATGTAATTACAATAACTATAAGGGAAGTAATTAATGACAAATAATGTTATTAAATAGTAAGTAAGTAAGTCTTTATTATATGTGGGGATGAACCTTTAATATTTTATTTTATTTTGTAAAATAGAGAATGAAGAGAAAAAGCTCAAAAATTTGAGAAAAAAGATAAATACTAATGGAGGTCCATAGAGAGGTGTCACATCACCTTATTTATGCCTAGCTTTATATTATATGTAGATATAGATATAAATGTTATAATTATTTGTATAAAATTCTGACTGTTGAATTGTTTGAAGCATTGAAAAGTGAAAACTAGATTGTAAGGACTTTAGTTTGAAATATAATTCACAACAAGATTCTTTAGACATTCAAAGTTTTTGCTTGTTTGAAATTAGACCTTACGTCTTGTTTAGTTTCTTTTTTATGTAAAAAGAATGAAAAAATTAAGCTGATTGTCCATTAGGGCATTTAGTTTTCCAATTTTAGCCCCATTATCCATTTCTTACCCTCAATTAACCCTTCAACAATTTAGTTTGCAAGTCTCTCATGTGACACTCTATTTTTTTTTTTTTTTTTGATCTATCTCTCCCATGACTTCTTCATCTCCTCCTACACTTCCCTAAGCTCCCCACTCAACTAACTCAGTTCCCTTTCATTTCTTCTCTTTATCTATTTCCTCCCCGAAGAGGAACCACAAATTTCATTGGAACGAAAGTTCCAAATCAAAGAACCCCAGATTTTGTTTCTAAATCCTAGACTCATGTTTTGAACCCCCAACTGGTTATCGGAATTTGGAAGTTGAGTTGGCTGATTCTGTTAGTAAATATAAGGAAATTAATCTTTGTTCCATAGTGCGAACTCATTTTCAGGATATTAGATGTTGTATGATCCCGACATATCAGCTTGCAATCTCTTTTTAGCCTTGTTACGTTAGTATTGGAAAAGCAGAATTTCAAAGAAGACGTACATTTGTATATGTTCTCTCTTTGAGATTTTTGATATTTCAAACTTTTTCCTTAGGCAAACTCATATATAGGGACTTTAACTAATATATTAGTCACCCAAGATTTAGATTAATAATGATTTGATACTAATTGGATATGGGAAGATGATGTACGTGCTATAACATATACGTGTTAGTTGAGTGGGAAAAACATATTTGTCATGAATAGAGGGGCGTAAAGGGACAACATGTAATTTGTTTTGAAAATATCACTGAAAGAAGTTTCTTGAGTAGTGACTCTTCCTGTACTATTGTGAGAATGAAATAATGGATTGTGGTATACAGATGGAGATATGGTGTATTTGAGAGGAATGTTTAAGTCCCCAAGGAAATACATTGTTCATGCATAATTATACCATGCCTATCCATTGTTATACAAAGCATATACGTTATTTATACGCTATATATAGGGTATAAAAATGTATATGTAATATAATACTATATATAGTGTATAAAGATGTATATGTATTATATAATAGTGTATATACGTTTTTATATCTCATGTTATACCAGTTGAATATGTTGACATATAATAAATTAAAATAAGGAAAAATTACGTGTTATAGCTACTTTTAGTACATAATTAGTGATATCAACTACCTTTTGTTTTAATTACTAATAATAACTAAATACTTTTTGAATTTAACTAATATAGCTACACAAAGAACTTTCGATTCTTGGTGCACAAATACACCTAAAATTTAGCACCCCCAATCCCATATCCCCTTTTAATGGTAACAATATTAATCACTTAATATACATTACCATTCTCTCTCCTTTTTCATAAATTTTTGACTTTCTCTATTCTCACTCACTGCCCATTTCAGATTTTTCATTTCTCAAATCCCTAAAAAATTCTCTCTCTCCTTCTACCAACCACCACCACCACCACGGGTGGCGGCCGCCCCTCTCTCAAAATTTTTTTGGTTTCCATAATTTCAAGCTTTGTGGACAAATTAAACATAAGAAATCAATTAACCTCTCCATTTTCATTTTTATGTGAATGATGTTCCAACTAGAATGATCATTCATTATGGCTGTGGGCTTATGTCCCATTGTGGGCAAGTTGTAGCTATAAATGCCAAGACTTTTGGGCTGTGGACCAGTGCCCATAAATTTGGACCGAGTTGCATTTGATCTGTGGCTAGGGTTTTTTTGGTGGTCTAGGGTTTTTTGGGGTTTTGAGAAGATGAAAAATATATGTATTTGTGTATGTTCTATGATATAAATACCAATTGTTGTGGTTGGTGGTGTATTTATGTAAGTTTTTCTATATTTTTGTGTATTTTGTTCAAATTAATTCCATTAGTTCATCTAGTTTCAAATACATGAGTGACGAAAATACATTGTAAGTTTTCTATATATTTGTGTATTTTGTTCAAATTAATCCATCAAATACATGTGTGATGCAAATTGTTACTCACACAAATACATGAGATTTAATATAAAAATACATGGGGTTTGATTGGTAACTTCAAATACATTGGTTATGCTTCAAATACATGTGTAAATCAAAACGAAATCAATATTGAAAACTTCAAATGCATTACCGCCTAAGCTAAAATCTGATTTTGTGGAAGGGTATGGTAAAAAATACCAATTAATAGCTAATTAATTGATCCCACCATTATAGCCTTAAATCAAGGGATATGTTTTATTTTTTACTGTGTTACTATGTATTTATAAGCATCAAATACATCCGAAAAATATTTTAATTTGGGAAAACAAAGCTACAAATGGTAATTTTTAAAAGATAGCTATAAATGATAGGAAACTACCAAAAGGTAGTCATTTTGTTAATTTTACCTTAAAATAAGGGAGCATACTTAAAATAAGGGAGCATAAACTATCATAATCTCATGTGCAACGAATGTGCGATTGGACCTTCCTATTTCACGGTCCCTTTCTTTTTCTCTTTTCGGATCTTCTTATTCCATGTTTACCATGTGTGAAAATAAAATTTATTAATTCTTCCATCTCAATTTAAGTGTCACGCCCCAAAACCCACCCTAGACGTGACCGGCATCCGATGTCATAAACAACATCGGAAGAACCTAAACAACATAATAATAATACTTGAACCCGCCAGGTTCAACATTCGCCTCCAACAGTTTATACATTAAATGTAACAAATCATGAATACATAAACTAAATCGGCGGAAGTCTTTAATATCATAAAAGTTAATCAAACGCGACGATGCCCAAGAGTTAACAAAACTCAACAACTACCCACAAGAATGTATACTATGGAGCTTCTAGGATAAAGAGGTAATAGTTTAACTCATCGGGACGCAGCCCAAAAACTAATAATAAATGAACAAATAATAGGGTGTCCCACGAATGAACGTGTGGGCTCACCAAATAAGCAGCAATAGCAAGTCCTTCCTAAGCGCCTGAAGTATCACGAACCTGCTCTCCTTCGTTACCTAACATACCATAAAAAACAACAATGGTATGCCTGAGTACTTCGTACTCAGTGAGTGCCTCGGGGACAATGAGTAATATAAAAATAAAATATAATACCACATAAAGAAATCAGTTCCGAAAAGATAGTATAAAAAAAAACTGTCATTCCACTTTATGATTCTTAATACCGTTTGTTGAACAGTTTATAAAGCCGTACAAAATCCCAATTTCAATTATGCTTTAAATCGATCAGGCATAAATATCAGTTCCATAATAAAGATGGACATCACAATCGCCCATATGGGCCCAACTCAATATCAACAACATTGCGTAATACACCGGAATATGGATTCACGGTGGCTACTCTTCCTCCCGAATAGCAAGGCAATTAATACACCCTGTGTAGCGAACCCAAGTGGCCACTCTTCCTCCCGAATGGCAAGGCAATTAATACACTAGGATCCATAGTGGCTACTCTTCCTCCCGAATAGCAAGGCAAACATAACAACAAGGTCCATGGCATAGAAGCCGACTCACGCCTTGTCTCGGGTAGTCACACCATCATTTAACGTTAAAGTTCATTATGCCATTTCAAAAGAGTAATCCATTCCAATCAATATTTTGAAAACGTACAACTTCTTTACAAAGATTTTCATGTCCCAATTTATCAATGAGAATGTCGTTACCAACTATTAACTAGCATTCATAAGCATCTCTCGTAGAAGAAAACATTCATAATATCTCATACATATATATAGGGTTTGTTACAATATAGGTTTAAGGTGGGTTTGTCCCCTCACACACATTAACCACCATTTAGACATGAATTAGGGTTCAAGAAACATGAAAAGATTACTTTTCCTCCCATTCATTAAAGAATCCTTGAAGAAAATTTATACTTCCAACAGTAGTTTCAAAAAGTGATTTTCAACCAAAAATAAGTTTTTTTAAAAAAAAAAGAGACATACAAATCACAACCAAAGAGTTCGTAAAAACCGATAGAAATAGTATGTTCAAAAGAGACATACATCCAAAATAAGGTTTTTAAAAGGGAGACATACCTTAATTTGTTAAACAAGGTTTAACAAATCACTTTTCTAATGAAGAACACCCAAACCCTAGCTTGAATCACTTTGGGAAGAATTATGTTGTAAACCCTAGGTTTTGGTCATAAAATCATGTTAGAAAGGGATTAGGAACTTGAATTCAACCTAGAATCATGATATCACTTACCTTGTGTGGTTCTTGAGGCTTGGGACTTGTTCTTATTGACTTTAGGGTAAATTTTCGTGAATGGGGTGCTTGGGGAAATAAACCCCAAACCTTAAATATAATCGAAAACGCGTAAACCTGACTTTTTGACCTAAATCTGACCCGTTACGCGATGGGTCCGCGATGCGGGACCATCGCGTAATGTTCTGCATCTCAATACTCAGACTTGCGCGATCGGCTCGCGATGCGGGGCCATCGCACGCCCCCCCACGCGCCTGAAAATGCGACGGGTGTCGGTTCTGCACAGTGTTCGGTACAATGGACATAACTCCTTGTACGTGGCTCCGTTTGGGATGGGAGACCTACCGTTGGAAAGATATTTCAAAGATCTACAACTTTCATTGAGGAAGTGTTTCCAAATTCGTAACAGATTTTCATAAAAATCGCCTAGAAGACAGACCTACCAAAACTTAGGCGAATTTAAGAGGCCTTAAGAACTTCACTAGTTGGTTTGGCTTCAAAACGACCATCTTCCACCCGAATTCATCAAGAATGGATTCATATCGACATAATATCATCTTAATACTAGATTTTTACACATTCACACCTAGTTCAAGTTTACGAAGTGTTACATTATCCCCCCCTCAAGATCATTCGTCCTCGAATGAGGATAGTATTCTAGGAAGGTAATTAACCAACACGAATTTTTAACCACACAATCAACTTGCGTACTAATAGCTCAAAACTTAACTCATACCTGAAATTGGGAACAAGCGAGGATATCTTTTCTTTGTGTCCTCTTCCGCTTCCCAAGTAGCTTCCTCAGTATTATGATTTCGCCATAACACTTTAACCGACGCAACATCCTTTGTTCTCAACCTTCTAACTTGGCGATCCAAAATCTGAACTGGTTCTTCTTCATAAGACAAGGATTCATCAATCTCAACCTCTTCATAGTTCAACACATGAGAGGGATCAGGTTTATACAACCTCAATATCGAAATGTGAAACACCGGATGAACCATGGACATCTCAGCCGGTAATCTCAACTCATAAGCTACCTTCCCAACTCTTCTGGTAATCTCATAAGGACCAATGTAGCGAGGACTAAGCTTGCCCTTTCTGCCAAAACGCATTACCCCCTTCATAGGTGACACTTTCAAGAAAACCTTGTCACCCACAAAGAAATTCTAATTCCTACGCCTCATGTCCATATAAGACTTTTGTCTACTCGAGCGGTCTTTAGTCGTTGCACAATAAGATTTACCTTTTCGATCGCCTCATAAATTGAATCGACCCAACAACTCTACTTCCGTTGGTTCGAACCAACCAATTGGAGACCGACAACGCCTCCCATAAAAGAGCCTCATAGCGAGCCATCCGAATACTAGCTTGATAGCTATTATTGTAAGCGAATTCCACCAAAGGTAGGTGTTCATCCCAACTTCCTCCAAAATCGATTGCACAAGCACGCAAAGATATCCTCCAAAGTTCGAATGGTTCTCTCTGCTTGCCCGTCAGTTTAAGGATGAAAGGCAGTGCTCAATTTCACTCTAGTCCCCAGACCTTCTTGAAACGTACGCCGTAAATGAGCGAAGAAATGCGTGCCTCGTCGATATGATGGATGTCGGAACACCATGCAACCTAACAATCTCCTTCAAATATAACTTGGCATAATGCGCAAAGATATGACGTTTTTACAGGAAGAAAATGGGCAGACTTCGTGAGTCTATCCACGATCACCCAAATTGAATCATACTTGGCCCTTGTGCGAGGTAAGCCTGCAACAAAGTCCATATTTATCATCTCTCACTTCCGTTGAGGAATCTCGATGTTTTGAGCCAAGCCACCGTGCCTTTGATGTTCGACCTTCACCGTTGACGGTTCGGGCACTTAGCCACAAAGTTAGAAATATCGGCCTTCATGCTCTTCCACCAAGTAGTGTTGCTTCAAATCCTTATACATCTTGGTGGATCCCTTGGATGAACCGAATATTTAGAACTATGAGCTTCCATCATTAGTTCTTGTCGAAGACCATCAACATCAGGAACACACAATCGTCCTTGCAATCGCAGAACACTATCGCCAGTACCAACAGTAAATGAAGTGTACTCACCCCTTTCCACTCCATCTCTCAGCTTTGCCAAAAGTTCATCATCGTATTGCTTGGATTTAATCCTTTCCACAATGTCAGACCGTGATGGCGTGATTCCCACTAACTCTCCATTTTCAGTTTCATCAAGTCTGACCCCAAGACTAGCAAGCCTTCGAATTTCCTTCCCCATGGGGATTTCATGTGCACGCAAATAAGCCAACGTGCCCATAGATTTCCTGCTCAAAGCATCAGAACCACATTAGCTTTACCGAGGATGATACAAAATGTTCAAGTCATAATCTTTCAACAACTCCAACCACCTCCTCTCGTCCGAGATTCAACTCTCGTTGTTTGAAGATATCTCTTGCGTACTCTTGTGATCAGTAAAAACATCGCAATGCTCACCATACAAGTAATGACGCCAAATATTCAAAGCAAAAACTACAGCAGCCAACTCCAAGTCATGTGTCGGGTAATTCTTCTCATGCTTTTTCAACTGTCAAGCAAGATAAGCAATCACCTTGCCATTTTGCATTAACACGCAACCCAAACCAATTCTAGAAGCATCACAATATACCACGTATCCACCAGAACCAGAAGGTAAAGTCAAAATAGGAGTCGAAGTTAATTTTGTCTTAAGCTCTTGGAAACTCTTTTCACAAGCTTCGGACCACTGAAACTTAGCAGTCTTCTGCGTCAACTTAGTCAATGGCGAGGCAATAGATGAAAAACCTTCCACGAATTTCCTGTAGTAATTTGCCAAACCCAAGAAACTACGAATTTCCGTTGCACTAGTGGGTCTAGGCCAATCCCTAACCGCTGAAATTTTGGCGGTCTACTTTAATGCCGTCACCGTCACCACACGACCCAAGAAAGACACAGACTCAAGCGTAACTCACACTTAGAGAATTTTGCATACAGCTCGTTCTCCTCAAGTGTTGTCAAGGTTATCCTCAAATGATTAGCATGGTCCTCACGATTCTTAGAGTACACCAAAATATCATCAATAAACACAATAATGAATCGGTCTAGATATGGCTTAAAAACACGATTCATCAAATCCATGAATGCAGCAGGCGCATTAGTCAAGCCAAATGACATGACTAGAAACTCAAAGTGCCCATAACGAGTACGGAAAGCTGTTTTCGGTATATCCTTCTCCTTTATCTTCAATTGATGATATCCAGACCTTAGGTCAATCTTCGAAAAGAACTTAGCACCCTGAAGTTGGTCAAACAAATCATCTATCCTAGGCAAGGGATACTTATTCTTAATGGTCACTTTATTAAGCTGACGGTAGTCAACACACATTCTCAGGGAACCATCCTTCTTCCTAACAAACAAGACTGGAGCACCCCAAGGTGAGGAACTCGGTCGGATAAAACCCTTATCTAACAAGTCCTTCAATTCCCTTAGCTCCACTGGAGCCATACGATAAGGTGGAATAGAAATAGGTTGGGTGTCGGGATAACATCAATCCCAAAATCAATAACTCTATCGTGAGGAATACCGGAAGATCTTCGGGAAATACCTTGGGATAATCACTGACTATGGGAACGGATGCCAATTCGGGTACTACCGCTTTGTATCATTAACAGAACCAAATGGTAAATACACCCTTAGTAATCATCTTATGAGCTTTAAGATAGGAAATAAATCTACCCTTAGGCCTAGCAATTTCACCCTCCCACACAATAAGAGGCTCATTGGGAAAGGCGAAACGAACTAACTTGTGGCGACAATCCACATTAGCATGACACGCAGACAACTAGTCCATCCCCATAATTACATCAAAATCCACCATCTCAAGTTCATACAAATCAGCCGCGGTCTCACGACCGTTAATCACAACAACACAATTTCTATACACTCTAGAGGCAATAACAGGAACACCCGAAGGCGTATCAACAAAGAAAGGATTCCAACAAAGGTTCGGGTTTCATACCCATATCAAGAGCAAAATAAGGAGTCACATAGGATAAATTTGAACCCGGATCAATCAATGAGTAAGCATCATGAGAACAGATGGTAAGGATACCTGTAACCACAGCGTCAGAGTCATTTCTGCAGGGCACGAATTAACGAGCGAATTAGAACGATCCTAAAAAGGACTTTAAGCTCTACAAAGACAATCTAGAATCAAGAAGAATAGGAAACACCTATAAATGTCCTTATGCTTTTCGGGTAGTCTTTCGATTATGCGCAGTGATCGTAGCCGCATAAGGAAGACTCCACTAGACACAGTGTCACCTCGCCACGGATACGTACAACTCCTAGGACACATTTAAACCTAGGCTCGATACCAATCTTGTCACGCCCCAAAACCCACCCTAGACGTGACCGGCATCCGATGTCATAAACAACGTCTCCAAGAACCTAAACAACATAATAATAATACTTGAACCCGCCGTTTCAATATTCGCCTCCAACAAATTTATACATTAAATGTAACAAATCATGAATACATAAACTAAATCAGCGGAAGTCTTTAATATCATAAAAGTTAATCAAACGCGACGATGCCCAAGAGTTAACAAAACTTAACAACTACCCACAAGAATGTATACTATGGAACTTCTAGGATAAAGAGGTAATAGTTTAACTCATCGGGACGCGCCTCAAAAACTAATAATAAATGAACAAATAATAGGGTGTCCCATGAATGAACGTGTGGGCTCACCAAATAAGCAATAGCAAGTCCTTCCTAAGCGCCCGAAGTATCACGAACCCTTTCTCCTTCGTTACCTAACATACCATAAAAAACAACAATGGTATGCCCGAGTACTTCGTACTCGGTGAGTGCCTTTGGGACAATGAGTAATATAAAAATAAAATATAATACCACATAAAGAAATCGGGCCCGAAAAGATAGTATAAAAAAAAGCTCGTCATTCCACTTTATGATTCTTAATACCGTTTGTTGAACGCCTTTATAAAGCCGTACAAAATCCCAATTTCAATTATGCTTTAAATCGATCGTGCATAAATAATGCTTCCATAATAAAGATGGACATCACAATCGCCATACGGGCCCAACTCAATATCAACAACATTGCGTAATACACCGGAATATGGATTCACGGTGGCTACTCTTCCTCCCGAATAGCAAGGCAATTAATACACCCCGGTAGCGAATCCGTGGCCACTCTTCCTCCCGAATGGCAAGGCAATTAATACACTAGGATCCATAGTGGCTACTCTTCCTCCCGAATAGCAAGGCAAACATAATAACAAGGTCCATGGCATAGAAGCCGACTCACGGCTTGTCTCAGAGTAGTCACACCATCATTTAACGTTAAAGTTCATTATGCCATTTCAAAAGAGTAATCCATTCCAATCAATATTTTGAAAACGTACAACTTCTTTACAAAGATTTTCATTTCCCAATTTATCAATGAGAATGTCGTTACCAACTATTAACTAGCATTCATAAGCATCTCTCGTAGAAGAAAACATTCATAATATCTCATACATATATATAGGGTTTGTTACAATATAGGTTTAAGGTGGGTTTGTCTCCTCACACACATTAACCACCATTTAGACATGAATTAGGGTTCAAGAAACATGAAAAGATTACTTTTCCTCCCATTCATTAAAGAATCCTTGAAGAAAATTTATACTTCCAACAGTAGTTTCAAAAAGTGATTTTCAACCAAAAATAAGTTTTTTTTAAAAAAAGAGAGACATACAAATCACAACCAAAGAGTTCGTAAAAACCGATAGAAATAGTATGTTCAAAAGAGACATACATCCAAAATAAGGTTTTTAAAAGGCAGACATACCTTAATTTGTTAAACAAGGTTTAACAAATCACTTTTCTAATGAAGAACACCCAAACCCTAGCTTGAATCACTTTGGGAAGAATTATGTTGTAAACCCTAGGTTTTGGTCATAAAATCATGTTAGAAAGGGATTAGGAACTTGAATTCAACCTAGAATCATGATATCACTTACCTTGTGTGGTTCTTGAGGCTTGGGACTTGTTCTTATTGACTTTAGGGTAAATTTTCGTGAATGGGGTCTTTGGGGAAATAAACCCCAAACCTTAAATATAACTGAAAACGCGTAAACCTGACTTTTTGACCTAAATCTGACCCGTTACGCGATGGGTCCGCGATGCGGGACCATCGCGTAATGTTCTGCATCTCAATACTCAGACTTGCGCGATCGGCTCGCGCGCGGGGCCATCGCACGCCCCCCCCGCGCCTGAAAATGCGACGGGTGTCGGTTACGCACAAAGTGTTCGGTAAAATGGACATAACTCCTTGTACGTGGCTCCGTTTGGGATGGGCGACCTACCGTTGGAAAGATATTTCAAAGATCTACAACTTTCATTGAGGAAGTGTTTCCAAATTCGTAACACATTTTCATAAAAATCGCCTAGAAGATAGACTTACCAAAACTTAGGCGAATTTAAGAGGCCTTAAGAACTTCACTAGTTGGTTTGGCTTCAAAACGACCATCTTCCACCCGAATTCATCAAGAATGGATTCATATCGACATAATATCATCTTAATACTAGATTTTTACACATTCACACCTAGTTCAAGTTTACGAAGTGTTACATATGTTTTATTTTTTACTGTGTTACTATGTATTTATAAGCATCAAATACATCCGAAAAATATTTTAATTTGGGAAAACAAAGCTACAAATGGTAATTTTTAAAAGATAGCTATAAATGATAGGAAACTACCAAAAGATAGTCATTTTGTTAATTTTACCTTAAAATAAGGGAGCATAAACTATCATAATCTCATGTGCAACGAATGTGCGATTGGACCTTCCTATTTCACGGTCCCTTTCTTTTTCTCTTTTCGGATCTTCTTATTCCATGTTTACCATGTGTGAAAATAAAATTTATTAATTCTTCCATCTCAATTTAAGTTATTTTGCTTACTTTTATTTTTTATTTATCTCAAAAGTATATCTCTTTATATATTTAACAAATTAAAAATTTAAATATTCTGCATGACAAATTTAAAATTAGAAGATCCAAAGAATATTTAATACATTATACGCATCTTTAATTTAGAATCTAAAATTCAAAATTTTACTTTTATTTCTTAAATTATGCGTACTCAAACTAACAGTAAACCAAATGACAAAACATAAAAAGGTTTTAAAAAAAAAGTCTAGTTGTATTCCAGCCGTTATCCAACTCATTCCATTTCGGTGTCGGCCATTTGTCCCTCCTTTTAACACCTTCTCTCTACCCACCAATTCTCCCGGCCAATTTCACAATTGTAGATCCGATTTCGCGTTCCGAATCGGATCCGGGTCAAACCAAAATGTCTTCATCACGTCGGCTCCGAGATCTCCAAGCCCAACCCGGCAACAAGATCTGCGTTGATTGTAATCAAAAGAATCCTCAATGGGCATCCGTTTCGTATGGTGTCTTCATGTGTTTAGAATGTTCAGGCAAACACCGTGGTTTAGGTGTCCACATCTCATTTGTCCGATCCGTTACTATGGATTCATGGTCCGAAATCCAGATCCGAAAAATGGAGCTCGGTGGTAATGAAAATTTCAATAAATTCGTTTTCCAATACGGTATTCCAAAGGAAACCGATATTGTTACTAAATACAATACTAAAGCTGCTTCGATTTACCGTGATAGGATTCAATCCCTAGCTGAGGGTAAACCCTGGAGGGACCCACCTGTTGTTAAGGAAACCCTAAAAGTGGGACCCACTACTAGTGGAAATGGTGGTTGGGATAGTTGGGATAATGATAGTAATAGTAAAGATATGAGGAGGAATAACACAGTTGGGGATTTTAGAAGTGGTGGTAGTAGTGGTGGTGCACCGTCTAGGTCGAGGTCGACTGCGGATATATCCAAGGAGCAGTATGAGGCGTCGGCTGCGAATAAAGATAACTTTTTCGCGAGGAAAATGGCCGAGAATGAGTCGAGGCCGGATGGGTTACCGCCATCTCAAGGAGGGAAGTATGTGGGGTTTGGATCAACACCTGCACCAATGCCGGCTAGGAATATTGGGAATCAGCAAGGGGATGTTCTTTCAGCTGTTACTCAGGTATACAGCCTTCGATTACGTTTTACATGGCGAGATTTTATTGGACGTAGATTTATATGTTAATTTACTTACATATATTATGTTATGAAAAGTGATCTGGGGTTAGATATATCTGATCAAAGTAAAAAATGTGAGTAGTTAGGGGTCGTTTTGGTTGTCGATTAGGAAGTGAGTTATTCCTGTATTAAAACCAACATAACTAGTACCACGTTTGGTAGCATTTTAGTTGTTAGGTATAAAATGCAGCACACCAAATATGGTGATTGGTTTATATGAGGGTGTTTGACTGGGCATGAAGTTTAAGAAAGAAAGGAAGACTTTTGAATCTTGTGGTCTAAAACACGTAACAAAGATACTACTCCTAGTGCAGAAAAGAAATCCGTGCGCAAGCTACTAACCCTTTACCCTTATACTCGATCTCCACACCCTCCTATTCAGGGTCATGTCCTCGGTAAGTTGAAGTTGCACCATATCCTGCCTAATCATCTCTTCCCAAGACTTTTTAGGCCTACCTCTCCCTCTTCTCAGCCCAACCAGGGCCATCCTCTCTCACCTCCTCACCGGAGCTTATGCGGGTCTCCTTTGCACGTGTCTGAACCATCTCAACCTCCCTTCCTTCCTGCATCTTGTCCACTACGGGGACGACTCCTACCTTGTCCCGAATCACTTCATTTCTAATCTTATCTCTCCTGATACGCCAACATATCAATCTCAGCTTTCTTATTTCTGCTACCTTCATCTTTTGGACATGAGCTTTCTTAACAGGTCAACATTCTGGCCCATTCAACATAGTTGGTCTAACCATCACTCAGTAGAACTTGCCTTTAAGTCTTGACGGCACTTTCTTATCACACAAAACGTCTGGAACGAGCCTCCATTTCATCCGTCCCGCTCCAATACAATGTGTGACATCCTCATCAATCTTCCCATTACCTTGGATAACTGACCCCAGGTACTTGAAACTACCTCTCTTGGAGATGACTTGGGAATCAAGCCTCACGTCCTCGTCCGCTTCTTGAGTTACGTCACTGAACTTGCACTCCAAGTATTATTCTCAGTCCTACTCAACTTGAAATCTTTAGACTCCAGGGTTTGTTTCCACACCTCCAGCTTTATGTTAACACCGCTTCACGTCTCATCAATCAAAAGTATGTCATCTGCGAATAGCATGCATCATGGCACCTCCCTTGAATGTGTCGCGTCAGGGCGTTCATTGCCATCGCGTCGGATCCCTGGTGCAGAACCACCATGACCGGAAAGGGTTCCGAGTCACCTCCCACTGTCCTCACTTGGTCTTGGCTCCATCATTCATGTCCTTAATCTCTCTAATTTGTGCTATGGGGACACGTCTAGCTTCCAAGCCTCTGCAAAGAACCTCCGTTGGGAGTTTATCGTATGTCTTTTCTAGGTCAACAAACACCATACGCAGGTCCCTCTTCCTCTCCCTCTCCCTATACTGCTCCATCAACCTCCTCACGAGGTGAATGGCTTCTGTGGTTGATTGCGCTGGCGCTGGCATGCATCTGAAATGGTTCTCTGAAGTAGACACCTTCCTCATACGCACTTCCACTACTCTCCCACACTTTCATCGTATGGCTCAACAACTTGATACCCTTGAGTTGTTGCAATTTTGGATATCTCCCTTGTTCTTGTACGCTGGAATCATGCCAGGGCGATCCCTGCATAGCTAATCACTACATTATAAATACCTGCGTAACTCAACCAGCAACCAAACGGCCCCTTAATGAGTATGAATGTGAAAGTTGTATAAAATTTGTCAAAACAATTTAAGATATATGGAAAGAGTGCCATATAAATTGGGACATTGGGAATATTATTATACATTGTAGAGTGAACTGATTGTACCTGTGCTGTTCTATGTTTACTCATTTGTAGCTGATGGAGTTGTGGTGTGGTATGTGTAGGGATTTGGCAGGCTATCTATGATAGCTGCCACAGCAGCACAATCAGCTGCAAGTGTGGTTCAAGTGGGGACAAAGGAGTTGACTTCTAAGGTATTTTGATTTTCCTTCTGGATTTAAAATTAATGGTTGTGTAATGGTGTTCTACTTTCGGTACACTTAATTTTTTAATTCGCAAGAGATATCTATCTCTCTTGATTCCTTTTTGTTTTTTCGATAATGTAATGAAAATTTTATTAAAGAATAGCACCCTGAGAGTGCGATGGATAAGTAGTACAACCCCAACAATAAGCATCTTAGGACACTAGCTACGCTACTTATGGAAAGAACTAATGAAGTTAAGACACAATTTATCCTTTTCACGTCTATTTATTGAGTAATGTTTTGAAGGTATGAGGAAGTATCTTGAGGTTACTAGAAAAATGGTGAGTTCTGCAAAGAGCTCTGGTTGATGTAACCATGATAGAAGAAGAGTAGAAAATTGAGTACCTAATTTTTCCAATATGGACAGCGGGTTATCCATGTCGACTTCCCAGTTGCTTTCTTTTATCAAGTTATTGCTTTTGTAGGTTGATGACTTGAACTCTATTTAAATGCTAGTGCTCTGGGATCATAGCTCTAATTTGGATTGGAAAATTCATTTTCAAGTGAAAAAGCAATATCTATGTGCTATAAAGGGATGCTTTTATTTACGCTTGAACTCACATATCATTGTGTTAAACTGCACAATAAGTGTTTAAATAATATCTGAAGTTTTGCACTTTGTTGATTTTTGAGGACATCTGAGAATGAAAGGTTGAAATTTATTTGTGTTGCAATGATGGAAATGGTTACTGCAAATCTTCTATTGTTAGTATACTTATGTTTAACTGGATAGATGGTATTGCCAATATTCTGTTCATTGCGCTTGTTAAAGCTATCTATTAATAATCATTAGCTGATGACTTCACCTCTTCATTTGCTTTAATATGTTCAATAATATTTTCTTTGTCTTTTAGATACCCCTTTAAGCATTTCTAATATTATGAGGTTATTTCACTTAGTTGATAGGACTCAGGTGAGTTTGATGTTATGCTTTAATCGTTGAGGTAGATTTCCAACAATATTCTGCAGGAGTGAATGTTGGACCTGTAAGACTTAACATATCCACAAGGTGAGTGCTGTAGAATTTTTTTTGGGGGGATAATGATGTGGTAAAAAGCAAATTTTGAGATGCAAATGCTTACTGCAAATCTTCTATTGTTATTATATTTATGTTAAACTGGATGGATGGTATTGCCAATATTCTATTCATTGCACCTGTTAAAGCTATTAATTATCATTAGTATATTGATGACTTCACCTCTTCATGTGCTTTAATATGTTCAATAATATTTTCGTTGTCTTTTAGATATCCCTTTAAGCATTTCTAATATTATGAGGTTATTTTACTTAGTTGAAAGGAGTGATTGTTGAGGTAGATTTCCAACAATATTCTGCCGGAGTGAATGTTGGACCAGTAAGACTTAACATATCCACAAGCTTAGTGCTGTAGAATCTTTACTGGGGGATAATGATGTGGTAAAATGCAAATGTTGAGATGGATGTGCGATTATACAAAGATTAAACAAGATCAGAAATGATCAAATGTTATAGAGAGGGAAAGTAGTACACATAGAGGATACAACAATGAGAAAGTCACCCAAGAACAAGTTTTGTTCATTAGAATTGCAAGTCATTTTTTAGAAGGTAAATAATAGAGTTGCTACTCATTTTCTCTTAAAATTTCTGTTATACACTTTAAGAATAACATCCAGAAGCAAAGAAAGCTTGCAAACTAGTTGTTAGAGTGGCAAAATTCTCGGATTTTAATTTCTTTTATTTAAGAAGGGACTATATTCAGTCAATATCAAACACACGAGTTATAGGTGATGTCAAAGTTAAGTTTGACTCATATAATCTTTCTTTAGTGCGTGTAGGAGGGAATGTGAAAGGGATGGTTCTTCATTGTGGTTAAGGTGGTGTTTTGCTTAAAATGATTTCCCATCTTTGGTGATTACTGTTACCTGTGTTGGTGAGAGCTGGTAGTACTCGAAGGTGTAGTCGAGGTGCACACAAGCTGGCCTGAACATTAGGGTTATGTACTAAAAAGAATATAGGGTTGTTCTAGGGATGTGAACAGGCTCCTAAAACGGTATATGTGAGGATCTTCGTGGCATACTTTGAGGTGTTCCGGTTTGATTCTTGATCTGCAATGAATGGAGCTGAAAAGTACAGAATGAAGAGAGAATTATCCTAAAGAAAGTTCTTATGGAGTTCCTTAAGAACAACCCTTTGAGGTAACACCCAAGGTGATTGTCTGGTGCTCAATGAAGTGAGTGTAAATCTTGGAGACCAGAGTTCAATTCCGAGACTCCGAGCCTTGGTGGATAGAGTTATCTGGTACTTGTGTTGGTGGGAGTTAGCAGGTACCTGGTGAAAAGTCGAAGTGCAGACAAGTTAGTGTAAAGATTACTTATAGGAATAAATATTTCTATAACCTCTATCTTAAGACTGGAATTAAGTCAGGACAATATTGAATAATATAACATTAGATCAACTAAGTTGATGCTGAGTACTTGCAACACTTACATATACCAAAATCATCTTTGGTTGCTACAAGATTATGCTGCTTAATTCAATCAATCAGCCACTATGGCTCAATCAACAAATTAGTTGGGTTTTCTACACGGCTCCTTTCTATTCAATCTGCACAACACACCGTGTACTTGCTACAATCAGCCTTTTTTTTATTCGGACTTTGAGCTGATTATGCTTTGTGAAGTTCAAATATGTGCAATTATAAACTTTACTTATTAGTTTGTCCAAATGCAGTGCTTAAGGGCTTTAGCAATCGGTTTCGAACTATTTTGCTCGTCTTCCACTTATTTGTGTTGCTCTTAGTCTGCTGGTTCACTTAAGTGAGTTGTAAGTTGGTGCAGATTTAGCTGGTCTTTGTGAGTTAATATGCACTAGGATAATCCTTTAAACCCCCAATTTTCATCTCCAAAAAGGTTGTTGAGCGAGGTGTCATCTTTCAGTAAAGATATTCAGCTCTAGTCAGAAACAGCATAAATTTTTTACTCTAATTATTTAGTGTTAGGGTTAAAGAACAAGCTACCTCCCACAGAGATTCATGTTGTCTTCTGCTAATTTCATGTAAACTCGGTTTTGAGATGGCCGTTCCGGCGTTCCCTATATCAATGAAATGACTATCTTGGGCACCTATATGATAAACAAAGTCCTTGCCACTGCAGAGTCACAAGTGTTTCTGCATTTCTCTGCTATATCAGTGTAACACCTTAAGTGCTTCTTCTGAAAATATTTAACATCTGATTCCTGTTTCGGGATCGACCCTTTAATTTTCTTTTTTATGTTTCCTTTTCGTTCTGCTTAATTTCTGTAATTGTCCAGGAGAAGTGGTACACTTGCATGGAACTATTTTGACCAATGGTGGTCCCTATAGTTCCTAAGATATATTCTTCGTAGGAGAATAGAGTTGCTATTTGATGGATAGATATAATTCCATTTGCTATCATGTGCTTTAATTGAACTGGAGTTAGTTTCTATGCTGCCCGATATAGTATTTGGTTTTTAGTCCCTTTTCTATCAGGAGTCTATAAAGTTCATCCTTGTATTCCGCAGGCATGAGAAATGCTGTTTGAATAAATCAATTGGCTGTTTTCATCTAAGCTTAGAAGTGTCTCTCTCTGAAGTTGTTTAGGTGCTTGCTTGCTTATAGCCTGCTCTTCAGTTATATTTATTTATATTACGTTTTTTATTTTTTTATCAATCATATAGTCTACATTTCATCTCTGCTATATCTAGTGTTTAGACAAACAAGCAGTGGAGTTGAATGATAAATTGATAATTGCGATGCATGTGCTAATCCTGTTCTTGCAGGTGAAAGAAGGTGGATATGATACCAAGGTTAATGAAACAGTCAATGTTGTCACGGCAAAAACAAGTGAGATCGGACAAAAGAGTTGGGGTATCATGAAAGGAGTCTTGGCTATGGCTTCGCAGAAGGTAGAGGAATATGCCAAGGACAGTCCAGCCTGGAAGAATGATAGCTGGCAACGAGGTGAAAGCGAAAAGAACGGCTATTATCAGGAGTTTAATCAGGATTCTAAAGGATGGAATGCTTCTGGAGGAGCCCAGTCCTCTGGGAGGAATAATTCTGTCAGCTCTTCATCGTGGGATGATTGGGACAATGAAGATAAAAGCAAAGTAAATTCTACAAAAGGTGCGGCAGCGTCCAACAAGAATGATGACTGGGCTGGATGGGATGATGGTCAGGATGATGGATTTGATAATCACTATCAGAGTGCCTCCAACAATAAACATGCTGGGAAATCAGATTCCAAATGGACCGATGGAGGTTTCCTCTGACGGCGGTGCATGCTAAAGTTTCTCTTAGTAATTTTTTGCCCTTCCAGATTCTATTTTCTCCATGTCTTATTGGAAAGGATTTATGTCTGAATATAGTTGATATTTGTACCATTGTCAGCAGGTTGGGTTAATTGCTCCTCCTGTAAAAAAAGAAAGCAAAACCAAACATAATTAGACTGTTGTTGAGGACCATTATTCGGAGCTAAAAACATTTAGTTTACATTTGGATTTGTAAAGACCATTTTTGTAATTCTATTTTATTCCTGTTTCTGTCCTATATATTGTAGATTTTTCGCTTGTTATGTCTCATTCTTCTGTGTTGCATATGGACATGTAAGATCTTGGATAAATGGTTTTGGCAGCTCAACATCTTCGTCTGGCCCTTGAATTGTATGTTACCGGTAATTTATGCACTTAGCAATTTATGTCACTCTGAGTCTCTGTTAGTTCCTGCTTTGACTGAAGTTTACTTAAAATTCGAACTTAATGATACATAAATTCTTGTATAACTGAATGTTGATATTATTTGATATCGCTAACTTATTTCTATACCATTAACCAAACGACTTATAACTTAATTACACAGTTTTCGGCTTTGACGGTTCCATTAAAACTCTTATTTTGATCGGGATGCCAAGTTTGGGGATACAAGTTCAAGCGGCTCTCTCCACTTATTCACCAAGTTGCGGTAATATGGTGGACTGTCGATTAATTTAATTTAATTTAATTAACCATTAGAATTTTGAAATGGCTCTCTTTGATCTTTGTGGGAGTTTCTAATCGACATCCATGAAGTGGTCCGTTAGTTAATCTATTGGAGTCGTGATGAAAGTTGCAAAGAGTGCCATGATCACCGGTATAGCAAAAGCTCATCGTCCAGAACCTATTGGAGATAGCCTAAGTGAAAAAAAATATATTAAAAAGTGCCCATAAGAAGTGGAATTAGTTCTAAAAAAAAAAAAAATATAACATACCATAACAGGTTAAATTACACTACTTCGTAATGAAGCCAATAAACATGCATGCGGTTCAGAGTCATGCAGAAGAGCAAAAATAAAGTCGTTCACCCTTTAGATAGCTTCAATCATCCTTTCTGATGAAGTTAACTGATGCATTCATTTGATTTAGCTAAACGATTGCATTCAACCCCCGCAAGGAGAGTGTATGACTCTATTCAACACTATTCTTATACACCCTAGCAAACGGCCCCTAAGCATCCTTGATCTCCATTCTAATTCAAGATTCCACAATAGAAAGACAAAGCTATGCCCACAGATACAATTACATGAAGTCCTTAATTAGAACTGAACTAATTAAGTCAACACGGTAACACGCAAACTCGCTAATTTTTGGCCCCAAACCCGGACTTACAACTTGTAGTTCTGTCTACGCAAAGTACAGAGAAAAAGAACCAGAAAATTTGCTTTAACTATTTATTTACTCGACATCTATTATAACTATTTATTTACTCAACATCTATTACTCATTTACTCTTTGATATAATACTCTAGTTCTCAACAAAAACAAAACCATGCACTTGTTCTCAACACCTTTCCAAATGTCATCACAATTCACACTCACATAAACACATTGTGAGAGAACAATAGAGAAAGATTCAGACAATCAGAGGCGGAGCCAGGATTTGAGGTCTGGGGGTTCGAAATTTTAAGATAGGACAACGACCTCAAGCTAATGTATAACAACAAAGGGCGTCTCAATAAAATTAATGGCCTAAAGTTTAATTTTAATCTGAGACATTAAATATATACACACACATAAAAAAAAAAATCTAGTCTTGCCTTTTTTTTTATTTTTTATAATTGTTGCATTTACTTTACATAGCAACATTATTATTAATTATAATAGTGAGGATTAATTCAAGTTAATAATATGTTAGTCATGTGTTTTAAATACATTACCTTAGATGTTGTTGTAAAAACTTTATTTAATTATATGAAGATTTTGAGTAATTTAGTTCAAAGTTCTAAAATATTTCTCTTAAAAAGTAGATAGTTTTTTCCATTCTTTTATTATATAAATTTTGTAATTCTTTTTACAATCTTCAATATTGTCTAAGAAAAAATAAAATCATAAAATTCATCCGTAAAAATTTTGGGGCCTCAAAAGTTTGGAGGGGCTAAAGCTAAGGTTTTACTAGCTTCACCTTTGAGCCACTCCTGATAACAACCATCAAATTAATGAACAAGTATCAGTATTTAATATATTTTGAAAATCTAATTTTGGGTTTCGCTTTGTGAAAGAAAACGATGAAAAAGAATGGTAGCAGCAAGTATCGGGAGAATTCGATTTGCTTTTTGCTTATTGATTTTTCAATTTTATTTAAAAAAAAAATAATTAAAATATAAAGTGTTAAAAGAAATTCTGTATAATATTCTATATGATAGCAAAAAAGGGAAAGAGTTACCCCCAAAGGAAAAAAACTGCACGAGTTCAATTTATACGTTCTTCTAGTTTTAAAAAGTGAATTAAAAGAGAATCTTGCTTATTATAACAAAAAAAATGAAAAACGTATAATTGGTGGGGTTTCAAACCCACATCTCTAGAAAGAGAGAGCTTCTCTAGCCTCTGCATTACCACTGAACCGTCCGCTTATTTGTGTATGTGGGTTCGCAAGTAAACAATATCTACCTTTATTGTTTTTCTATATTAAAAATACAGGGTCTACGCAAAAGCTACTAGGTTCGCCCGAACCCCCTTTAACACTGTAGCTCCTCCCCTGCAGACAATCAGGCTTATATGTCAGTTTAAAATTATAGTAGCATATCATGGCCTCGAAACACACTTTCTTTTTCAGTTACGAGCCCAGGTTTGACTATTGAAACCCGACTTTTCACCATTGTCCTTAATTTACCAGGTGAATCAGACTATTGTCAAATTCCCCTCATTCGCCAAAAATACAAGATTGATTCCTGGTAAGGGCACATCCCAAGCACATCTGATTTGGTTCGTGAATAAGGAAAGAAATCTTGACAGGATTTGTAAAAGCAAACGACAAGTGGAAGGCAATAACATATGAAATTTCATATTTCTAAGCTAAGTTTAAACAAAAGAATTCACAAATAGAAGTGCTAATGCTACAAACCAGTCCATGAATTGTTAAAGCTTCCAATGAAGCAAAATATAATACGAAAATGTAAGAATTTTAATAAAAAGAAGCTTTGAACAAACAGGCAGTAAATGTAAGACTAATGATTTTTTATAAGATGTGTTCAGCGAAGTTAATCTCAAGTGCAGACTTTAAATCTTTCCATGATGCTATCACGTCATTGATAACATGCGAGTAATCTTGACTTTCTATTAGCCTAATATGTTTATCGTAATGTATAAGAGAAAGCAATAGTATGATTTATGCACTTGTATATTCCAAAACCAACTTTTTGGATTATAAACTTTTTCCCATCCTTTCTTTTACAGAAGATATATAGCATGTTGATGTTAAAATGTGAATCTTGCCTTGGAAGAAGAAAAAGACTTTTTGATTTATGTGATGCATGAATTTTGTTAGTTCATGTATTTAGATATTAGTGTAAGGATACATGTATGGTTGAATACATATATTTGAGAAAAAAGGAGGATGAATGGAATTAAATGATGATACATGTACTAGATTAAGTACATACTAGGATAGTCCTATAAATACCTAGGTACTATAGTCATGGGATGAGAAGAAAAATGTAGGCCAAAATAGAAGTTAAGTTGGTGGAAGAATATAATCCCCACTTCTCTTCAAGAGCATGATTGAATTTGTAAGTCAAGTTGAGTGGAACAAAAGAAAAATTGTTGCCTCACTTGTCTTCAACCAAGAATTTGAGTAATTTGAGAGTGCTCATCCTCCCCTGATTTTCCAACAGTTGAGTCCTCTTTCCAGTAGAAGTGACAAGAACGCGTTAAAGGAGCATAGCAGCCCAAAAATAGCATCACTACATAACCAAAAGGAGAAAAAGAGAAACTCAAGAACAAGGTCCAACCATGAAGGCTAAAATCTGTTCTTGCATTAACCAGCACGCGAAACTCAAGAATATATAAATGTAATACTAAAAGCCAAGTAACGTCAATAGCAGAAATATGCAGACAGCCACGGCAACATGAAATCTTAAAGGAAATCCAACCAACTTTCCTAGGAATTTCAACACTAAGCGAAATGACAAGTCTAGATTGGCAGACAAACTGCAATTCTTATGCGGTAGTAGGAGAAGGGGGTGAAGGTGATGCACGCTTAGTAGAAGGCTGAAAGTGGTACTTTACGTGTTCAGCCAAACAGTGCTGATAATAGGCATGGTAAGGATCCGAAGCATACAGGAAACCAAACATAGCATTACCAGCTTGTTTTTTCTTAATGCTCTCCTCACAAACTTCCCCGAAATTCGCCACACAATATACAGCCTTGTCAACAAGACCTCTAATAATAGGTGGAGGAACAACTTCACTCGCTGGAGGTGTTAGTCCCACATTCCCATCCATTGCCATCGCCTTCTGTTTGTGCAAGAAAAGAAAAACAAAACAATCAGTTTGATCTCCTAAACTCCAAAAAATATGCTTTTATCTTCAGTTTGTTTGCGAATTTTCAATCGGGGACTCAGAATTTCATTCAAAAACTAATACTCCACTGCTAACCTAATAAAAAGACGTGAACCCCATAAACATGCAGCAACAAAAACTCCAATAATGAGCTTATTATTCTTTTTGTAATTCACTTCTCTTCAGTAAAAAAGCAACATCTCGTATTTTACACTAACAACTAATTCCAGATTCATCAAAGCAGGGGCGGAGCCAGGATTTTCATCAAGGGTGTTCATAGTTTAGGACAGGGGATGTGTGAGGAAAAACAAAATAGCGCATGAAAAAAACACAATGCCTCTGCCAACTATCAATAGGGCCCGGTGTTGCGTCAAAATATTTGCAACAGTGAATTATTCATTTAAGCTCCTACCGACACTCTACCCCTTCATAGAAATTATTACGAAATAAGCTCTACCATAGAACACTTCATCTTATGCAAGCTAAAGAATAAATAAGTAACTTACACATTCAATGGCCTCACGCTCTTCAGGTGTAACAGTCACAGCTTGTAGGAAGGAAAAACAAAAGATTGTGACGCCGAGTCTTCAAGTGTAACCGTCCGAGCAACTTAGCTACAGAGTATCTCAACCGAAGATCATGAAATTCAACTTTGGTAGGAAGGAAAAACAAAAGAGTTGTAACATCAAGTTAGAATATGAAAAAATAGAATGGAGTCGGGAAGATACTTGTACAAAATAAAATTAACATAAAGAAGTCAACAACAAAAGATTCTATTACAAACTAATAAATTACAATTGCACTCGACGAGTCTTCATCTCTTGAAATGTTTTTATAATACACTCATTAGAAACATCTTTAAATACTTTTTTTTCCACATAAGGTACTATGCAACCATCTAAGAATTCATCGTCCATTCGATTCCGCAAGTCATTCTTGATAAACTTCATCGCCGAAAAAGCTCTTTCAACTGTTGCAGTGGCAACTGGTAGAAGCAAAGCAAACTTCACCAAAAGGAATACAAGAGAATAGTTTAAATGCTTCTTTGTCTCAACTAACTTTCTTGAAAGTTCCCAAAGTCCACCTAAATTGGAGAACCTTTTGTCAATATCACAAACATCAATAATGTAATTAGCAAGTTGATTCTCAAGGGCCCTCATGCTAAATCCATCAAAGTCATCAGGATATAATTCACCATTCTCACTATCTTTTTTATGTCAAAACTAGAAAATGAATCAATTGGATTCAAGCAAGCTACTCCATTAAGCAAATCACTAGTCACCTCATTGAAATGCTCATTGAGTTCTTGTAGCTGCCAATCAATAATTTTATAAAACAATCCACACGGTAATGATGCAAAGTAGTATAATCAACTACTTTACGTCGTGATCTTCCAGAGTTAGCATATGGATCATCATAATTAGGCAATGAAATTTTATGCTTGATACAAAAAGTTTCTACCTTTTCTTTAAGTGAATCCTGTCACGCCCCGAACCATGGCCTGGGCGAAACACGGCACTCGGTGCCTTACTGCATGTGACCGAGCGAACCACATGGCTTGCTGAATCATCATGAGGCATAACATGAGCAGAATATAACGTGAATGCATGATGAGCCTTTATAAAACGTAATAAGTCATAATACTTAACAAAATTACTTGTTTAAACATGAGTGCGGAAATAACATGAATGAGCCAAAAATGGCTATACGACTCGAAAGTCGACATAACATAACCGACTTGTCTAGTCTATGCAACCTCTATCATGAGTCGACCGTAAAAACATACTTCTTTGGGACAAGGCCCCGAAGATACCTTAGATGCATAACTAATTATAAAACAAAGAGTTGACTAAACCCCGAATGAGATGGGGCTCGCCAATGAGGGGTGATACGAGTCTTTGTCCTACGGAGCGATACGTCGCCCATAAATTAGTACTGCATCGTGAAATGCGAGCCCCAGGGCAATAAAAAGGGGACGTCGGCACATTGAATGTCTTGGTATGTAAAGCAACTGAATGAAATAACATGGGACATGAAATAACATGATAAGAACTGAAACTGAAAACCTGGACATGAACATGAGCATGAGCATGAGTGTATATATATATATATAACATAGGTAAAACATGATAAGTAGGGAGAGCATTTCATAAACCGACATGTGATATCACCACGTGGGTACGTGGTCACGGTACCTCGCGGACCAGAGCCCCCATACCTTGCCGGGGTATAAGGTGGTAAATCACCACGTGGGTACGTGGAGTACGGTACCTCGCCGGACCGGCGAGCCCCATACCTTGCCGGGGTATAAGGTGGTAACGTGCCTGATGGATCCATTCAGTGTAAAATTAAGGTATCGTCTTATCTGGGCGGAGTGATCCTTGTCCTACGGTGGCTACGTAGTTTCAGGCTATCTGAGCCTTCTCGGTAATTTGTGCAACTCCCAAAAAACATGAACATAATATAGTTGGCTAAGAAGCCCATGATTTTCGTGAATTAACTTGTACTTGTCTTGTAATCATGATTTCACGAAATAACTTGTAAACATGGTTTCATGAAATAACTTGTAATTAGCATGTACGTATCTTGTATCATAGCATGAAAATAATTATATAATATAGTTGCATGAAAACTTGTAGACATGTAGGATCTTCATGAAATAATCATCCTTAGTTAAAAACATGCATGCAAGAACCCATGGAATACAAGATATGGGTTTTCATGGATTACGGACAGATTCTCAATAATCATAAAGAAATATTAAGAACTCAATGATGGAATTATAACAATTCATACATAATATAATCATGGACATGGACCTAGGGTTATCATGAGCATGGTATAGGAACCCTAGTTTTAGTAGAGAATCATAATTTATGGATTATGAGGCGTGGGGAAGAAACAATGATGTTCCCGCATGTAGATAGTAACTCTACATACCTTAGTCGCTCCAAAACTTGAATTAAAGACTTGAGCTTTGAAGAAGATTTCCAAAATCTTGAATTCTTGAACCTTGAGATGGGTTTTCTTGAAAACCCTATGTTAAGAATGATGAATTCTTGCTTAATGATCATGAACGTATGTTGGAATTGACTTGGATAGCGTGGAATAGGCTTACCTTAAAGTTTCTTGAAGGTTGGGAGAGAAGAGCTTAGTCCTTAGGGCTTGAGAGACTTCCTTAGGGTTCTTTACCTCAGAAAAATTGGTTTAAAATGAAGTGGGAAAGAATATAACGAAGTGTGGCTCTTAGAATGTCATGGTCGGTGCGCGGTCGCGCAGCTGGAGGGTACTTCGCGTAGGTGATCGCGCAGCGAAGGCAGTAACACTGCCTCTGGTGCTCGATCGCGCACCTGAAGTGTACTTCGCGCAGCACTTCGCGCAGAGTAAAACAGGTATAACTTCTAGCACATCGCTCTGTTTGAGCTCCATAATATATGGTTGGAAATGTATTTCAAAGGCCTACAACTTTCATGTTTTGAGTTTTCTCAAATTCCTAACGTCACTACCCAAAAATTGGCCATAAGTACAACTGTCTCAGACTTAGACGAATTTAGAAGGCCTTAAGAACTTCATTTTTTTTTGTTTGACTTCAAAACGACTGTTTATCACCCGAATGGATTCATATAGCTAAAATATGATCTTTATACTAGTTTCATACGTTCACATCTAACTCGGATTTACGGGATATTACCGATATGGTTTAGTATGAAAGTACGAGGTGTTACAATATCTCCCCCTTGGGATCATTCGTCCTTGAATGATGGGTCGTGGTTAAGATTGGGACTGGACATGGCTTGAATACTTGAACATGAAGGAAACATGACATAAAACATAAGAGCTTAATATGGTTACGTGGGAACATGGTCATGGATCATGAGAACTGAATACGTGATTACATGGAAATAAACATGGGAGCATGAAACTAAGTAGTACCTACCTGAATGAGAATCGTGAAACAATTGTCCTTGATTTATGAATAGTGGTTAAGAATTAATACTAGCTCTGGAATTTATAAAAATTATTGGCAGAACTTCCTTCGTAATTCGAACTCTCACGACATTTCTCAAACGTCTGCCAGCTAACTAAAATACCAACACAAACTTCACATAGTATCTTAATACGCATTAGGTGACATAACGTGATTACTGAATCTTGAATGTGGCTAACATGAATGCCGAGCATTTACTTTGTACACACGTATATTGGCTGAATGATTACATGATTACTATACATGGGGTTTGGAAGAGAATCTGTAGGCACGAATGACATGAGTACTAGAAATAGGCACGAACATGGCATGATTACCTGGGCGTGAGGCGCATGACGTGGGTCATAAATACATGAAGACTGGCTGACATGAATACATGAGTGCTAAACTGTCATGAGATACGAATACGTGTAAACATGGATATCATAACATGGGATCTGAATGTCGAAAATACGATTGTCACAACATAAGGTTTGAATACTAGGTGCGGGTAGGATTTTAGACACTTAGGGACTTGATCATAGACGGTTGTATGTCATCATGGTAATATGAGATAGGAGTATGACTTAGGCTTTGAATGTAAGCACAACTCGATGTGAATGCGACAGACTTGAGTCGTATAACAAGAATATGATCCTAACATAAGTATTCATAAATCTCTAGCATAGGCATGACATGAGTACGTCGGATCTAAGTAGAATACTCCTGAGATAAGCACCATAGGGTGCAGGAAAGGAACTCTTGTTTGCTCTGAAACATAGATGGGAATACCGTGGCATACCTTGCTTATTATTGTGAGCAGATCATAAAGGATTGAGAGCAAGGAGTCATTCATGCAAATCATAGGAGACACTTCGTCTTAGAACGTAAACATGGCATGCGTACATTAAACGGAAAGACGTAACATGGAACATACATGGAAACGGGATTAACATGAATACGTGAGTAGCATGACATGGGACATGGGACATGGGTACATGAAAAACATGGCATTTACATGAGTACCTGTATACCATGGCGTATGGACTTGAGTTCATGAGTATTGAAGTAAGACTAAGGTATAAGTGTGACTTGCATGAAGCACAATTTGTAGGCTTCACTCTTGAGTCGAAGACATAGGGCATGGATAAAACATTACCATTAGGATTTAGATATACCGAAAGAATAGGTCATGGTTCAACATAGCTTACTCTTATCACCGTGAGTAAACGCCCTTATTATAAATAAGGTTCATGAAAGAATGGATTATAGGCATGAATAATTTGTTCCTCGAGCATCTAAGACATGGGTAGGAATTCACCTTGAACATAACAAGGCATAGATACTTAGCGAAAAGATAAGGGCATCCTTTGTGCCAAGCTACGAGATGGTTTAAAACATTAGCCAAAGAAATATAAGCACGAATTACATAGAATCATGGGTAGGACATCCATCTTGATTCACCTTCGTCATTACCTAACAACATCATTGTTACGATACCCCTATAAGTGGGATGCATAAAGAAATGGATTGGGGCACGAGTATGTGGTAACATGGATAACATAATCATAGGGGTCAAGATCATCATCAGATTTGAAAAGCACTCAGATGTTAGAACATGGACATGAGAATAAAAGCACGATAAATACGTGGGACATGAGTGCGGTAACTTTAGACATGAGCACAACCTGATGTGCAAAACATGAAAGAATATTTCTTTTGCATGGATTACTATCATTATGGAGTCTTGGTTCTTGAATTATAAGCATGGAGTGTAAAACGCTAACTTGGGCATGAAATAGGTACGAAAGGCACGAGTAGAGTACGTCTGGGCATTAGTACCGCGTAGCACATGAATTACTCTGGAATTGGAACCGTTATACCCTTAAAACCTGTTATTCGATCTAGAACTTTATCTCATAGCATAATTACCTAGTACTTGATCTCAACGGCATGACAAAAATCGCATTCTACGCACCTTATCTTGGCTACATGAAATTGTGATCCTCTGACATAATCTCCTTAACCTATCAACTTACAAAACACATAATCTATATCGGCACCTTATCGCACGATCTCCCTTTAGTTCAAAAGTCGACGTTTAAAGCCTGTGGATCTCTCGAGTTAGCGATAAGTGGTCATCTAGTGGTTCTGCTAATTTCCTCTAAAATACTGAAGACTCATTTCTTCTGCTTACTTAAAACAATTCTTACTTACTGGGAAAACTGGATTACTTAAATGAATGGGTTTCTAATGTACATAACTAGCATACTAGCTTTGTCAATCTTGAGGAAAACTCTTTTCTGATAACCCTTAAAGGCTCTTCTTCTGTAGCTTGCTCTCTTATTTCTTAGATGGTTTTCTTCTTTCACCAATTTCTATATCTCAAATTTAACTTAAACCCTTTGGGTTCTAACACGCCTTCGGTGTATTCAGACAGTTACCCACTTAGTAGTGCTAACTTGACTAAGTAACTCAAATCGCACTTCTACTACCTCTGCTGAAAATTTCTAATTCACTCTGTCTATTCAAACTTACTTACTATGCTTCTGTTAACCACTTGCTAGCATCATATTCTCTAATCCTTCTCTGAGTACTAAAGTGAAGCATAAGGTTATTTCTAACTTTTCCTCCTTATCTGACTCTATTCTGGGGTTGTATACTATCTTTCTAAACTATAGACATGGATCACACTTAGGGAAATTTCATCTGTCTCAAACAAGGAATTGGAACAACTAACCCTAACTCCCTATACCCTTTCAAAATTATATTACACTATCCATATCGGGGATAAATACTTAATCACATAACCTAAGAGGGAATTTGTCATATCTTTTATCTCATAGTAATATCTGCTTCTTGTAGTAACTCATTAACATCATACTCTCTAGGTCGATTCTGAATAAGCTTAAATAAATTAAAACTAACCCCACAAAAAAAAAAAAAAATCAATATCATCTACTCATGGTTTTCTTATGGCATCAGCCCCTTCCTAGTCATGTACATAGATCATATGGCAAAAATATATATATCCTTAAAAAAAAGTCAAGACTTTCTAGTATTATAGGTGGTTGGCTCTTAGGCTATTTCCTGCTCAAAACTACCATGGACAATTTATGATTGTTGCAGCTAATTTCATAACATGTTACTCTCTTAGGTCTTAAATACGAACTATCATCCTTATAATGTAGCTCCATGGTCGGATAATCCAAATAAACTTATTCTCAGTAAGGTATATAACCTACGTGTACTACCATGCCGAAACTTGTTTTTAAAAGGGTATTATCATGACGATAAACACACCATGCACTATTTGGTAAGTCTTAGGTCTCAAATTTTCAAATTTCGCCACTTACGCATTCGATACGTTCGAGAATTCGATGGAAAGAGAATGTTACTTACTGCTCTAAGCTTTATGGCACGAGTTAGAATAATTCCTGATGCCTCCATCGAAAAGCAACACATCGATAATGACTAGCTTTACATCTTCCTCATCCATTGAGACGAGGCATATTCGGTAGAATGGGAAACAACACATGAGTTCGAGTGATTTCTAAGAACACGGCTATTATTACACGATCTAGAGTTGAAAGAAGTGAGACAATCTTAAATGTCTTGGTGGTCAATCGTTTATATGTGTGCGCGCGCACACACATATAAAAGTGACCCCACCGGACACGATTTCATAGACTCCCTAAGACACTTGAACCTAGGCTCGATACCAAGCTTTGTCACGCCCGAACCATGGCACAGCGAAACACGGCACTCGGTGCCTTCTTGCGTGTGACCGAGCGAACCACATGGTTTGGCCGAATCATCATGAGGCATAACATGAGCAGAATATAACGTGAATGCATGATGAGCCTTTATAAAACGTAATAAGTCATAATACTTAACAAAATTACTTGTTTAAACATGAGTGCGGAAATAACATGAATGAGCCAAAAATGGCTATACGACTCCGAAAGTCTGACATAACATAACTCACTTGTCTAGTCTATGCAACCTCTATCATGAGTCTTGACCGAAAACATGCTTGGACAAGGCCCCCAAGATACCTTAGATGCATAACTAATTATAAAACAAAGAGTTGACTAAACCCCGAATGAGATGGGGCTCACCAATAAGTCGATACGAGTCTTTGTCCTCTGCGAAAGATACGTCGCCCTATAAATTAGTACCTGCATCGTGAAATGCAGCCCCGAGAGCAATAAAGGACGTCGGCACATTAAATGTACTGGTATGTAAAGCAACGAATGAAATAACATGGGACATGAAATAACATGATAAGAACCGAACGAAAACCGGACATGAACATGAGCATGAACATGATATATATATATATATATATAGCATAGGTAAAACATGATAAGTAGGGGAGAGCATTTCATAAACCGACATGTGATATCACCACGTATAATATCACCGCGCCCCCCATGGGTATAAGGTGGTAAATCACCACGCGGGTACGTGGAGTACGGTACCTCGCCGGACCCGGCGAGCCCCCATACCTTGCCGGGGTATAAGGTGGTAACGTGCTGATGGATCCATTCGGTGTAAAATTAAGGTATCGTCTTATCCGGGCGGAGTGATCCTTGTCCTACGGTGGCTACGTAGTTTTAGGCTATCCGAGCCTTCTCATTAATTTGTGCAACTCCCAAAAACATGAACATAATATAGTTGGCTAAGAAGCCCATGATTTTCGTGAATTAACTTGTACTTGTCTTGTAATCATGATTTCACGAAATAACTTGTAAACATGATTTCATGAAATAACTTGTAATTAACATGTATATCTTGTATCATAGCATGAAAATAATTATATAATATAGTTGCATGAAAACTTGTAGACATGTAGGATCTTCATGAAATAATCATCCTTAGTTAAAAACATGCATGCAAGAACCCATGGAATACAAGATATGGGTTTTCATGGATTACGGACGGATTCTCAATAATCATAAAGAAATATTAAGAACTCAATGATGGAATTATAACAATTCATACATAATATAATCATGGACATGGACCTAGGGTTATCATGAGCATGATATAGAACCCTAGTTTTAGTAGAGAATCACAATTCATGGATTATGAGGCGTGGGGAAGAAACAATGATGTTCCCGCATGTAGATAGTAACTCTACATACCTTAGTCGCTCCAAAACTTGAATTAAAGACTTGAGCTTCGAAGAAGATTTCCAAAATCTTGAATTCTTGAACCTTGAGATGGGTTTTCTTGAAAACCCTATGTTAAGAATGATGAATTCTTGCTTAATGATCATGAACGTATGTTGGAATTGACTTGGATAGCGTGGAATAGGCTTACCTTAAAGTTTCTTGAAGGTTGGGAGAAGAGCTTAGTCCTTAGGGCTTGAGAGACTTCTTTAGTGTTCTTTACCTCGAAAAATTGGTTTAAAATGAAGTGGGAAAGAATATAACGAAGTGTGGCTCTTAGAATGTCATGGTCGGTGCGCGGTCGCGCAGTTGGAGGGTACTTCGCGTATGTGATCGCGCAGCGAAGGCAGTAACACTGCCTCTGGTGCTCGATCGCGCACCTGAAGTGTACTTCGCGCAGAGTAAAACAGGTATAACTTCTAGCACAGCGCTCTGTTTGAGCTCCATAATATATGGTTGGAAATGTATTTCAAAGGCCTACAACTTTCATGTTTTGAGTTTTCTCAAATTCCTAACTTCACTACCCGAAAACTGGCCATAAGTACAACTGTCTCAGACTTAGACGAATTTAGAAGGCCTTAAGAACTTCATTTTTTTGTTTGACTTCAAAACGACTGTTTATCACCCGAATGGATTCATATAGCTAAAATATGATCTTTATACTAGTTTCATACGTTCACATCTAACTCGAATTTACGGGATATTACCGATATAGTTTAGTATGAAAGTACGAGGTGTTACAAATCCCATCCAGAATGCTTTTCTAAGAGAGGTTCCCATTCATTATCTCTTAAAGCTTGCAAGATTGCAAACCTTAATAAGAATCATGGCATTTGCAATATCCTGTTCCTTTTTCTGTAATGACACATTAAGATCATATGTGATTCCTAAAACATCAGTCATCAAATGCAACAAGAAAACAATCTCAAACGTTTGACAACTTCTAAGAAATCCCGATGCACTAGCTCTTTCATCCGGAGTACTTGCATTTACAACAAGAGCATCAAGTACATCAAAAATAGAGGCAAAGTTACTAATAAAGTTTCCAAACGACTTGTAGTTAGATCCCCAATGAGTATCACCGGCTTTAATAAGGCCAAGTTCTTGATTCAGGCCTCTATCCGTTTCTAGCTCAACCATATCTAATGCTTCCCGGAGTTTTTGTTTTTGAGATTCTCAAAATCCATCCACACGTTTAAAAGAAGCTCCCAACACATTCAAAACATTTGAAACCAAGAGTACAAGTTCTCCCACTTGAACATACTTTTTAGAAACCGCAACAAGAGTTAGTTGAAGTTGATGAGCAAAACAATGAACGGAATGAGCCGATCTACTTTCTTGTTTGATCAACGTTTTAAGACCACCTAGCTCACCTTGCATATTGCTTGTCCCATCATAACATTGCCCCCATACATAAGATAAAGTTAAAGAATGGTGAGCGAGTACATCCACAATTTCTTTCTTTAGAGATAACGCACTAGTATCTTTAACATGAACAAGTCCAATAAATGCCTTCATCACAAATCCCCTTTTATCAACATATCGTAAACAAATAGCCATTTTCTCTTTGCGTGACATATCTCTAGATTCATCAACCAATAGAGCAAAGTAGTCACCATTTAAGTCCTCTATTATAGCCTTAATTGTTTCAATCTTACAAGCACTCACAATATCTTTCTGGATATCATGAGAAGTCATTTTATTATTTTTTGGAGCTTTTCCTAACACATAAGGTTGAATTTGATCACATTTATCTGCGTACCATGAAAGAACTTCAAGAAAATTACCTTTGTTCAATGACGATTCACTCTCATCATGACCGTGAAGTGCCAAACCTTGATTCAAGAGAAGTCGTACCACATCGATTGAAGCATTTAAGCGAACCCGATATTCATGCTTACCTTTATCATCCAACTTGTAAAATGCAGCCTGAATCGATTGTTCTTCTCACATTGGATCTTCACACATTCTTTTTGATTGATTATGAACACTATTTGGTGGACCAACGTGCGTTAGCAAGCTATCCTTTCTATACCAATTTTTAAACCCTTTAGTCGAAAATACATTACCACCACCTTGATGAATGCTTTCACCTTGAAACAAATAACAAGGCAAACAATAAGCTGCATCTGCACTTGTACTATATTCCAACCAATCAGGAAATTCATCAAACCATTTAGAAACAAAACGACGTGGTATTCCAGAAATATCAGTTTAGGAAACTCATGATCCTTAGGTTGGCAAGGACCTTTTTGAATGTATGCCCTCCTTACCTCATCACGAATGTTTGGATGATAATCCAAAATTGGAGTTCTTTCGGCCGGGTCAGCCTTTAGATCATTTACATCAAATTCTTGTCTCTGAGAAGAGTGAGACGATGGTATTTCTGTTTGGTTGGCATTTTCATCTCGGCCTAGTTGATTTTGATTCTAAGAAGAGTGAGATGCCAAACTTTTTTTTACTTTCGAAAATATTTCTCCACTCAAACTGAAATAACAGTCACATGCGATGCACTTATTAGAAATCAGTCATACCAATTACTCGCTAAATATATAAAGAAATTAAAAAAACACAAAAATTGCAGTTGGTACATCTAACACTTCTACTGTTCTACAGGAAGAGTAGCAAAATATGGAGGAATAAAGTAGCAAACTGCCATCACCTAGAAATCAAAAAGATAGGTCCTAACTACATAATTTTTCTTGCCATCAGCCCATCACCTAGAAGTAAAAAAGATATCTCTACTGAAAAAGTAGCAATATATGAAAATCCCTAATTTTTCTTCCCATCACCTAGAAATAATAAAAAAAAGATAGGTCCTAATTTGCTATGAAATAACAAGGGGAAAAAGAAAAAGCACAAATGATGAATCCAACTCTTGAATGAAAAATTAAAATCGATTCAGGTTAAAATGAATGTAAGAAATCCGATGGAATTTGGCAACTAACAAGTCGTTACTAACCCCCTAGCCCAGCTTACATACTTGAGTACAATTCTTTTTCATGTGTTTGCACTTACTCTCATCCTTACCATCTCTGTCACTTGAAGTTGATATTAGACATTTGAAGAGACAAAAGTACAACAAAATTTCCATGCTCTCAATGATGTTATTTACTTACATATATTTACTGGCGTTATGGTTGCGGACCTTGCGGTGATAGTTGATAGCGGACTAGCGGTGGTCGGTGGTGCAGGTGGTTTTTTGATGGAGTAAGAGAAGGCAGAAGGGCAGGCAGTGGCGGGAAAGAGAAGCAAAAGGGGGTTTTTAGTTTATGAGGAAAAAAGGTGTTTTCGGTAGAAGATAAAATTTTGACTATGTTAATACAAAATAAGTTGGCTTCTGTTGGAAGATAAAAAGTTTAATGAGTAGCTTTTTTTAATTTTAAAAGAAAAAGTCAAACACTTTTTAAGTGTTATGGCAGGCTTGTCTCATTCAGTGAAAAGAGATTAGTTTCTCTAATGCAAAAATAAAAAAAGTTGTGCCACAGCCGGGATTTGAACTCGCGTCCTCAGCGAGAGTTTGCACACCCTTAGCCGCTGGGCTATCCTTCTTTTCTATGTCAAGGTTGTTCATTACTAGTATATATCCACAAAGTTCTATATTTAATATAGCATCTGACAATTTTTTCCGACGAAGGGTGTTCATATGACCACCCTTGAATAGGTGTGGCTCCGCCCCTGCATCAAAGAAAACATTAGAACAGCAAATAGAAAACGAATCTAGGTTTTTTTTTTTTTTTTTTTTTGCTTCTCTCGAAAACAGAATAGATAAAAACTAATACTCCGGAAAAAAGCACTAAGTGCATATAACAGGAAACAAATTAAAAGAAACTTACCTGATTAGACAAGCAAAATCAAGATATGGAATTAACAAGGGTTTCGGTGTTCGCTGAAGAAGAAGGAAAAACACTAGTTTCTCGTCTCTCTCTCTCTCTATATATATATTTATAAGGAGCAAATTAACCGACCTTTTTTTTTCTTTGCCAAAAATAAACTAACTTATTGAATTTGGTACAAAAATACCCTCCTTTAGCCTATTGTTATAAAAGATGTCCTCAACTTTATATTTTGGTGCCCCTCCTTCAAGCTATTGGACCTAAAATACCCTCAACGTTATGTTTTGGCTTTGATTTTGGCTGAAGAAGAAGAAACAAGGAGCTTCTGGTCTCTCTGTCTATATATAAGAAGCAAATTAATCGACCTTTTTTTTTCTTTGTCAAAAATAACCCTAACTTATTGAATTTGGTTAAAAAATAACCTCCTTCAGCCTATTGTTATGAAAAATGTCCTCAACGTTATATTTTGGCGCCCCTCCTTCCACCTATTGGACCTAAAATACCCTCAAGGTTATGTTTAATTGGCTTTGATTTCGCTGAAGAAGAAGAAACGAGGAGCTTTTGCCTCCCTCTTTCTATGTTATATATAAGGAGCAAATTAGCCGACTTTTTTTTTTTCTTTGCCAAAAATAACCCTAACTTATTGAATTTGGTTCAAAAATACGCTATAAAAAATGTCCTCAATGATATATTGTGGCATCCCTCCTTCCACCCATATTGAACCTAAAATACCCTCAATGTTATGTTTTGGCTTCGGTTTCGCTGAAGAAGAAGAAACGAGGAGCTTCTGTTCTCTATCTCTCTATATATTTATAAGGAGCAAATTAGCAGACCTTTTTTTTTTCTTTGCCAAAAATAACCCTAACTTAGTGAATTTGGTTAAAAAATACCCTCCTTCAGCCTATTGTAATAAAAAATGTCCTCAACGTTATATTTTGGCGCCCCTTCTTCAATCTATTGAACCTAAAATGCCCTCAAAGTTATGTTTTGGCTTCGGTTTCGCTGAAGAAGAAGAAGAAACGAGGAGCTTCTAGTCTCTCTCTAAAATGAGGGGCTTCTAGTCTCTCTCTAAAATGCCATCATTTATGTGTGTCTAAATCACATTCGCTAGAAACTTTTTAGTTTTGGGATGTTAGATTTGAGTCAGTAACTTCACATCTCAAACCCCCTGGTCTCCACCAAAGAAAAAAATAATCAGTAATATGTATGTGATCAGTAATATATACGTGATCAGTATTATGCATATATGCACAGAGATTACTGAATTACGTTCGCATATTTAGAGAGCTCTAACTCAACTATGGAACATTTGAAATATGATTATAATATTCAAACTGAGAAATTAATTGAATCAAACAAATTAAAGATAATGTATAGATTGAAAAATTATATAAGAACTCATGGTGTACCACAATAATCAGTTATATATAGATGCGCACGCACACACATAGTAAATGAACTCATTAAGGTCATCAAATATATAAAAACCCAACTGACGAGACTGAATAAAAGTAAAAGTTCAAAATTCGATAGGCGTGGTTAAGAAAATCGATAAGAATTTATATAGCCGACTCCATCTTGCTTGGAATTGAGATGAACTTGTAGTATCTTCATCCGTTTTGGATGTCATTGAAAATGTTTTAGTGTTACTCAAGGAATGTGGTAAAAGGAAAGCTGAAAAATTGCACTTACACATATATATTTCCTTGCAAAAGATAAAACTCACAAATATTTCGCAAAATTTTCAAGTTATAAACATATTTCCCATGGACATCAGAAAATAATGCTTCTTCATTAAGGTGTAACAATATAAAGGTGAATTTGATGAAAGTCGTGCTTTCTTTCTGCAAACACAAGGAAGTGCGAAGATAGACAAAAGGCCTAACAAAAACGTATCAGTGCATGGGGTAAGACTTATAGCAACGTATATGTCACACCTTTATGCAGCATTATACCTTTTTTTTTTTAATAATTTAACTGTCACCTTTGATAATTGATGGGCAAAAATTACAGATTAGAGTTTGGCATTCCAAACTTTTTACATGATCATTGAGAAGTGACTATACTAGAAGGTTAGCTTCTCTAGTTAACACCAAAAAAGAATAGCCATTGATATCTAAGAATAGCCATTGCAGCATTATACCATTAGACATTAGAAGAAGACATGAAAGATAAACAATAACAACAACAACAACATACTTTGCTTTGTCTCTAGAAGCTGAGGTTAATTTCAAAATGTTTAGTCGCAAAGGTGCACAGGTGTCTACAAGACCTAAATTCAAGGTAGAATAGATAATGTAGGACTGAAAAAGCCGAGTAAGTGCACACCAAAATAAGTTGTTGTTTTTTAGCTGTTTAGCTGTTTCTCTCTTTCCTAGTTTGTTTAGAAGTCTGTTAGCTATTTTTTAGTTTAGTTCCTTATTTTCAGCAAGCAGTAAAATCTGTTTAGCAGATTTTTAGCAGTACTCTACTGTAATTTAGTTAAGCTATGATGTATATAATCAGTTCCTTATGATCAATAAAACATCGATCTTTCAAGTCACTTATATTTCTTTGCTGTCAAATCTTAACATTGGCATCAGAGCCTTTTTTTGTTCTTAAGGGACTTGTGAGAGCTTGAGAGTTTTTGACTGAGTGAAACCCAAACACTTAACCAGACCATCCATAAAATCAGTTTGCCAAGTTATGGAAGGTGAGAGAGTGTTTTCTCATCAATTGATCCACCCGTTTTTTATGGAGAAAACTATCAGGTTTGGGAGGTCAGGATGGAAGCCTACATGGATGCATGTGATCTCTGGGAGGCAGTAGAGGAGGATTATGAAGTTCCTCCTTTACCAGGCAATCCTACCATGGCTCAGATCAAAACTCACGAGGAGAAGAAGACCAGGAAGTCGAAGGCGAAGGCATGTCTCTATGCTGCAGTATCTCCTACTATTTTTTCCAGAATCATGACTCTTAGATTGGCTAAGGAAATATGGGATTTTCTGAAAAAAGAATATCACGGAGATGAATGAATTCGAGGCATGAAGGTCTTAAGCCTGGTGAGGGAATTTGAAATGCAAAAAATGAAGGAATCTGAGGCAATTAAAGAGTACTCAGATAGACTTATCAATCTGGCTAATAAGGTAAAGTTACTTGGTGCCGAACTTTCTGATACAAGGATTGTGCAGAAAATCCTTGTTACTTTACCTGAAAAGTTTGAAGCAACAATTGCTTCACTGGAAAATACAAAAGATCTGTCAAACATTACTTTGGCAGAACTTTTGAACTCTTTGCAAGCACAGGAACAAAGAAGATTGATGAGGAATGAGGGAGCTGTTGAAGGAGCCTTGCAAGCAAGGCAACAATTCAACTACAGAGGCAAAGGCAATAAGCAGAAGGAAAAGAAGAACTATGCTACGTCAACAGAAGTTGCTGCAACTAATGGCAATTCCAGCAACAACAACAAAGGTGGAAAGTATCCAGCTTGCCAACATTGTGGGAAGAAAAATCATCCACACTTCAAGTGTTGGAGAAAACCTATGAGATGCAGAAAGTGTCATAAACTCGGTCATGCTGAGATTATTTGCAAAGAGAAAGGACCACAACAATTAAATAAAGCACAAATTGCAGACCAACAAGAAGAAGAGCAATTGTTTGTGGCTACTTGTTTTATAAGTAAAAGTACTTCAAGCGAAAGCTGGTTAATTGATAGCAGTTGTACAGATCATATGACTCATGATGAGGAGATTTTCAGAGTTTTAGACAGATCTGTAACCTCTAAAGTCAGAATTGGTAACAGTGATTATCTTCCTGCTAAAGGGAAAGGCACAGTAGCTATTGAAAGCTATTCAGGTACAAAGTTGATTTCGGATGTACTCTATGTTCCTGAAATTGATCAAAATTTGTTGAGCGTAGGGCAGTTTTTGGAGAATAATTTCAAGCTTATTTTTGTTGACAAGAAGTGTGTGATCTTTGATCCAAAGGGTCAAGAAATCTGTCAAGTTAAAATGAGAGGAAAAAGTTTTCCTTTGATCCAATGGAGGAAAAGCAGGCTGCCTATCCGAGCCAAGAGATGACAGCAGATGTATGGCACAAAAGACTCGGACATTTCCATCACAAGGCACTCTTGTACATGTCGACAAACGATGTGGTTCAAGGACTACCACCTATGGAGGAGGAACACTCAAGTTGCAGCACATGTCAATTGGGAAAGCAAAGCAGGATGCCTTTTCCCAAGGCAACCTGGAGAGCATCGGTGAAGCTTCAATTAGTCCATACCAATTTGTGTGGACCACATAAGACTGCTTCTCTTCAAGGAAGTAAATATTTTATAGCATTCATTGATGATATGACAAGAATGTGTTGGATTTATTTCCTCAGGTTCAAGTCTGAAGTACCTGAAGTGTTCTGGAAATTCAAAACTTTGGTAGAAAATCAAAGTGGTTGTAGGATGCAAATGCTGAGACCAGATAACGGTACTGAGTACACATCTGATCAATTTGAAAAGTTTTGTGAACATGCAGGAATCGAGCATCAACTCACTGCCCCATATACTCTGCAATAAAATGGGGTAAGTGAAAGGAAGAATAGGACTATAATGGAGATGTTGAGGTGCTTGTTATATGAGAAGGGCCTACCAAACAATTTATGGGCAGAAGCAGCTAGCACTGCTGTGTTTTTACTGAACAGGTTGCCTACAAAAGCAGTGGAGGGAAAGACACCTTTTGAAGCATGGCATGGGTATAAGCCTTCCTTGAAAAACTTAAAGATATTTGGTTGTTTGTGTTTCTCTTATATTCCACAGATTAAGAGAGACAAGTTAGACAAAAAGGCTGAACCTGGAGTGTTTATCGGCTATAGCACAATCTCTAAAGCTTACAGAATTTTGCAACCTCAAATAGGAAAAATTATGATAAGCAGAGATGTGGTTTTTTTATGGAGAATGAGCAATGGGATTGGGAAGAAGGTAAGCAAAAGCAAATTACAAGCAATCTGCTGCATTCTAGTGAGAATATTGATCATCAACCTATGAGAGGAACAAGGTTGCTCTCTGATATATACCAGAGATGCAATGTGGCGATTTTAGAGCCTTCTGGATTCGAGGAAGTCATTTCAGATCCCAAGTGGCAAGCCGCAATGGAGGAGGAGCTTGCAATGATCAAGAAAAGCGAGACCTGGCAGCTTGTGGAAAAGCCTCAACATAGGAAGATCATTGGTGTGAAGTGGGTTTATCGCACGAAATTGAATGTTGATGGTTCTAGTAACAAGCTCAAGGTAAGACTTGTTGTGAAAGGTTACTCACAGATTTTTGGAGTTGATTATTCAGAAACTTTTGCCCCAGTTGCTAGACTTGATACTATAAAGTTGTTACTAGCTATTGTTGCTCAAAAAGGTTAGAAATTCTTTCAGTTAGATGTCAAGTCAGCTTTTTTAAATGGTTTTCTGGAGGAGCAAATTTATGTGGAGCAGCCTCAAGGTTTCTCTGTAAAGGGACATGAAGATAAAGTGTATTTGTTGAAGAAAGCCCTTTATGGTTTAAAACAAGCTCCAAGGGCTTGGTACAGTCGAATTGATGAGCACTTGCAATGCTTAGGTTTTAAGAAAATCCTAAGTGAATCAACTCTTTTTATTAAAAAAAGAGATTCTGATGTTGTGATTATATCACTTTATATTGATGATCTTCTTGTAACAGGAAACAACCTCGAAATGATAGACGAATTCAAAGCGGAGATGAAGAAAGTGTTCGAAATGACAGACTTGGGAGAAATGTCTTACTTTCTTGGAATGCAGATTCATCAAACTCAAAATGAAGTGTTCATTTGTCAAAAGAAGTATGCAAGGAAGATAATGAAAAAGTTCAAAATGGAAGATTGCAAGCCTATGAACACTCCAATGAATTAGAAAGAGAAGCTGATTAAAGATGATGGCAGTGACAAGGTTGATGAGGCAAGTTATAGAAGTGTGGTTGGATGTCTTATGTATCTCACTGCCACGAGACCTGACATTCTGCAAGCAGTAAGTGTTTTGTCCAGATTTTTGAATTGTGCAAGTGAAATTCACATGAAAGCAGCCAAAAGAGTGATAAGGTATGTCAAGGGAACTTTGGACTATGGTGTTAAGTTCAGTAAAAGTCAGAATTTCAAGTTACAAGGTTATTCTGATAGTGATTGGGCAGGGTCAGTTGATGACATGAAAAGCACTTCAGGTTATTGTTTTAGCCTTGGTTCGGGATGTTTTTCATGGTGCTCAAAGAAGCAAGATATCGTCGCACAGTCAACTGCAGAAGCTGAATTTATAGCTGCTGCAGCAACAGTTAATCAAGCTATCTGGCTAAGGAAGATCTTGATCTAGAGCAACAAGGAAGCACAGAAGTGTTTGTGGATAATCAGGCGTCCATAGAAATTTCTCATAATCCAGTTTTTCATGGGAAAACAAAACATTTCAATATTAGATTGTACTTTGTTAGGGAAGTGCAAGAAGGAGAAGAGGTGAAATTGGTTTATTGCAAGTCAGAAGATCAAATTGCTGATGTATTTACTAAGCCATTTCATGTTAATAGATTTGAATTTCTCAGAATGAAGCTTGTAGTATGCAGTTCTTGAGCCAGGAGGAGTGTTGCAGTTTGTCTCTAGAACTGCAGGTTAATTTCAAAATGTTTAGCCGCAGTGCACAGGTGTCTACAAGACCTAAATTCAAGGTAGAATAGATAATGTAGGACTGAAAAAGCCAAGGAAGTGCACACCAGAATAAGTTGCTGTTTTTTAGCTGTTTCTCTCTTTCCTAGTTTGTTTAGAAGTACAGCTATTTTTTAGTTTAGTTCCTTATTTTCAGAAGCGAAGAAAATCTGTTTAGCGATTTTTAGCGATACTTCTCTTTGTAATTTAGTTAAGCTATGATGTATATAATCAGTTCCTTATGATCAATAAAACATCGATCTTTCAAGTCACTTATATTTCTTTGCTGTCAAAATCTTAACACATACCCAGTGAAATCCCACAATGTGGGGTCTGGGGAGGGTAAAGTATACCCAGACCTTACCCTTATCTCGGAAGATAGGGAGACTGTTTCCGAAAGACCTCATTGGTAATTTAGCTAATTTAACAACCTGTAATATGAATCCAATATACATGAAAACAAAGAATAGAACTCCATACTTCGAGCACAAAACCCCAACTAAAGAAAGCAAGCAATGGAGGTACTCCTAGAAAAAAATGTCAAGTAACGCTTATGGCATGGGTATTGCAGTTACAATAGTGCAAGTAAACCCCAATTTACTAATCTAAATTTTCCAAAATGATAAAAACTGAGTCCACCCCAAAATTGACGCTGCACATCACCACACAAATAGATCAAGAGGTTAGAATTTTTTTTCCCGCCTGCAATGGCAAAAGTAGTTAAAAACATTTATAGGCACATCCACGTTTATAATGAAAATGCTAAATGAGTTCCTGTGCAAGGAAAGGAGTAGCAAAGTCTTAATAAAAAGTTTCACCACTGTGCAGGTTGTACCAAATATATAACATTCGAGCTTGTATTTTATCAAAATTCACTTTCATCAGAAAAATAAATGCCACATTAGAATAGGTTGCATAAGCTAAATCAAGTCTAGTATAACTAGAAGATAATTATCATATGCAAAATCACACTATAAGACCTTATAATGCTAGCGCATCCTGCCTCAAAGAATCAATCAAGTGGCAGGGAAAGCAACATGTTTCCAATCTTTAATTTCTTGTTGGAATTCATACAAAAATGATCTATCAAATTCTAATGGACTATGTAGCATTTACAAAATTTTGTACAAATAATTTATATAGTTTTCGCTCCTTTAGTGGGAGTATAATACCTAGTTACTGTGCCATAAACGGGTCCTCCAGTGGCAGCGTTGACATGGATTGTTGTATCCCATCAAATCTCCGTGTTCTTTTCTGCGAGGAGGACGTTACCCTGTCAGGGTGAAACAATGATTGCTACATAGGCTTATTGTATTCTCATCTCGTCTCTACTGCCTGCTGGAATCAGTTAAAATCAGAAGATAAATAAGGAGGAAAATAACTGTTCAATTTTCGCAAAGCTGAAAAGTATCACGACCAACTACACTAAACATCCTATAGATTTCGGTTAGTTTCATTCAAACAAAGAGCAGGATAATTGAACTTGTTTAATCATCAATACCGTTGGATGATGCTTTATCCTTCAACACATGTAACTACATCAACAAAACTATATCCATAGATGCAACTGTAGTGACCAATTAGTCATAACTTTGACCAAAGCACAATTTTGGCTCTCTAACAAACTCCACAACTTCAAAAACTGCATCTTCCCCATTGCAGCTCCCATCATAAATTGTTTCCTTCTATGATCTCACCATTGACTTTCCAATACCAGCAAGGACCAGGGATACAACCAATGCATCTCCCACTAAATATGACACCTAATAAACAACTTAACCCTGTTTGCTTTTGCTGATGCTCAAGGCGACCCGTTCAGTCGTTTAGGAATTTTACCCCTTTTACCCCTGTTGACTCTTTCCCTAACTTTATTAGAGTGTAATCGAATTTCGGGGATGGGTGGTGCGGTTCTCGAGGTAATCGGATGAGTGTTGGTTGATTTTGAGGAATTTAGAACCTTTTAAGTTGAATAAGTGAAAAGGTGTTGACCAATAGTTGACTTTTGGATATTTGAGTCTTTTTGGGAATTTCTTCAATTCTATTAGGTCCGCAAGGTCGATTATAACTTGATAGGATGGTTGGTTCTGTTCCCGAGGCACTCAGGGGTGTTTTGGTCCCTTGGTTGGAAAGCTTGTTTTGGGCGTTTGGGGGTTGACCGGGTCGATATGACCTCTTTTGGGAATTCCGAGGGTACGAGTGAATTCGTAGAGTATTTTAACAGTGAGTTACATGTTTGGTTTATATTCGGGAGGTCACAGATGAGTCTCGGGTTACAGGGTGAACTTGGGGAAAAATCATATTTTTGTTGGTCTCTGGTGTGCCGCATTGCGATCATGGGGCTACACCTGCAGGCCCACCTCTGCGAGGCTTGATCTGCAGGTGTGAGATCGTGTGAGGTCAGGTAGGTCCACACCTGCGAAGTATTTTTCGAGAGCACGGGACCGTATATGCGGAGCCTCACCGCATCTGCTCGTTTTGTTCGGTTAAGTGGGCTTGCGGGTAAATTTTCGCAAATACGATCCCGCATCTACGAGGGAAGTTCCGCAGGTGCGGGATTGCTGGACTACAAAGTTGCTTTTAATCTCGGCTTTTCCAACTTCGAACCCCATTCTCCCTAAATCATTTCTTAGACCTAGTAGCGCGTTGGAAGGGGAAAATTGAAGGGTCCTCAAGGTAGCTCATTGGGGTAAGCTTCCTAACAAATTATTGATGGTTTTGGGTGGATTTCCTAGTGTTTATCTTGATAAAGCTTGGGTAAGTTACTTCCAATCTAAATTTGGATTTCAAAATGGGTTTTTCAAAACGGGTTTTTCAACGGATTAAATTCACGGGTTTTCTGCATAATTGGGGGTTTTGATAAAGTGATGAAATTAAGCTTATTTGGGATTAGATTCTTGTGAAACTTGGTATTTTGACTTCCTAGACTTTGGGTAAACCATTTTCGACATAAAATTTTCAATTTCGCCCTTGTGGGCCTGAGTCATGTTTTTAAGATCATTTTCAATTTTGATTTGGGATTATGGAAATATGGGTATCGTTAGCTTCGTAATCTAACTAAATGATAGACTTTGATCGTTCGGAAGCTATTCGAAAAGGAAAGGCTCAAGCGGATTAGTTTGTGGCACCTGTTCGGCTTCGAGGTAAGTTACAACTTACTTATGTCTAGACTTTAATTAGAGAAAGTATGTAGATAGTAGATATTGATGGGGAAAGCATGATAGGCCTTCGGGCATGGTAGTGGTGATAAATCCACTGGTTTGGTATGGATGTTGTTATGTAGGCTTGTCGCCATGTTTTATATACCTGTGTATTAATTATATTCCTCTCTATCTCTTGATATCTCACTTATCATATGGAAATGAAGGATAATGTAAATGAATTGAGTTGCGATGTGCATTTTATGGCAAGTAACTATTAATCCCACGATATGTAGTGTTGTAGTGGTTGATTTCATGCATGGCATGCATTCCGTATTACATATATGATCTGATATGGTTGTGATTTGAAATGATGATAAGTGAGAGAGTGTAGCCTCTGAGGTCTTTGCCGGAGAGCGTAAAAGAGAGATGAGAGCTCGTGATCCGAGGTCTTTACCGGAGCGAGATGAGTGCTCGTGATCCAAGGTCATTTACCGGAGCGAGAGAGTGCTCGTGTCCGAGGTCATTTGCCGGAACGAGAGTACATGGACTTCGCGGGTCCCCCATGGGTCATGACTTTGAGGCATTGCCCTTAGCATCTGTGTACGGTATGGAAAGTTGGCCAGTGCATTGCGTTGCATCTACATTCATTCATCATTTATTGACTGCCTACTTGACATTTCATACACTTCATGTGATCTTATATTTGACATGTTCATGACTGTACTTGAATGCTTATCTGCTCTACTTGTTAATTTCTTTCTATTTATATGCATGACCTAATCGTTGTCAGTCTATGTTACCTACGAGTACTTGTGTTGTACTCATACTACTCTTGTTGCACTTTTTGTTAAGTGCAGAGTTCGTTCAGGGTTCCAGTTCTCGACCTCGTGAGTGATCTCGAGGCCAGTTGCCGGAGATTGTAGGGTGAGCTACTTGTCAGATCTACAACCCAGAGGCTTCTTTTTTATATTTTGTCCTTTCTTACTCTTGAGACAGTATTCCTAGTATTGAGACTTGTATTCTTCTGTCAGACTATGTATTTTATATTAGTAGCTCTTGTACGAGTTTAAACCAGGTTTTGGGGTTATTATGTATTATGTATTTCCGCACCATTTTTTTTTAATAAATTAAGATTATTAGTATAATATCTATTTACTTCCATATTGTTCAATGTTAATTAAAACGATGTAGCTAAGGGAGGGGTTCACCCACCAGGGGGGATAGTGTGGGTGCTCGCATGACTCACGAGTTGGGTCGTGACAAGTTGGTATCAGAGCCCTAGGTCCACCGGTCTTACAAGTACAAGAGCAATGTCTAGTGGAGTCTTGCGGATCAGTACGATAAGCTCCGTATCTATCTGCGAGAGGCTATAAGACATTTAGGAAACTTTCATTCTTTCACTACTTTCGTGCTACATTATTCAAATTGGTATGTAGACTGTTCAAATTGGTATCTGACCTCATTTCTGTTTTCTCACATATGGTGAGGACACGTGCGACAGTTGCGAGGGATGAGGTGCCTGCACCTCCTGCTAGGGCTGGGGCATGAGGTCGAGGCCGAGCTAGAGGTCGTGGTAGAAGTAGAGGCCATGGGGCAGCACCGGCCAGGGGCAGAGCATCTGTGGCTGGTAAGACCCGAGCTAGATCATTATTGCCTCAGCCAGAGATACAGCACGAGCACGAGCCTACGGATGAGAAGGAGTTGGGTCAGCTCCTTTGACTTAGACCTAGTTTTATCAAGTGTTTCTACAGAAGTTCGCTCCCCGAACTTTGAGGGACAAGAGGAGAGATGAGTTCAATGATTGGAGCAGATAGGGATGTCGGTCCAGAGTATGAGTCTAGATTTCACTCTTTGGCTAGTTATGCAGTTCAATTACTCCCCATCGAGGCAAAGAGAGTGAGGAGTTCCGTTAAAGGTTTGGTACTTCCGTTGAAGTTGGCGACTTTATAGCTAGTGGCTTCTGGTTCTTCGTTTCAGTCTGTGGTTGATAATGCTACTAAGGTTGAGTCATCGAGGATTCAAGCTCATGGTGGGGGTGGCGATAAGAGGATACGCCAATTTGGTAGTTTCAGTGGTTCTTCTTCTAGGGGTGGGGTCCATTTGGGCAAGAGTCATCAGTACCATTATGGTCGCCCCATTCAGTCAGCATTTCAGATTTCAGCTGGTGGCCCTTCTGGGCAGAGTGAATTCAGGTCAGGACAGACTTCTTGAGGTTTTTACCCTCGACCCTCAGACCGTGGAGGATATTCGGGTTCTTCAGTTTTAGTGACACAACCTTCATTAGTCAGGGGTTGCTTTGAGTGTGGTAACCTAGGACATTTTGCGAGAGAGTGTCCTAGACCCAGACAGAGCGGAGCTCAGCAGGGCTCTCAATTTCTGACACCCAGGGCTCCAGCACCATCTGTTAGTAGAGGTGGATCTTCGGGTAGAGCTGGTTCACAGCCCGGCAGTGGCAGTTCTCAGTCATTGAAGGGTAGAGCTCAGTCTGGCCAGGGTGGCCGTGGAGGTGCATAGTCCGAGAGCGGACGGGTTCATTGTTATGCCTTCCCTGGTAGACCAGAGGCGGAGGCTTCTGATGTTGTTATCACAGGTACTATTTTAGTTTGTCATCGAGCAGCCTCAATATTATTTGATCCGTGCTCTACCTTCTCGTACGTGTCTACATATTTCTCTTTGGGTTTGGATATGACTTGTTGTTACATCTCGCCCTTCAAGAAACTAAGTACGTTACGTATTCCTCAACGTAAGCCCGGAGAGGCCATGGAACTTCAAGAGGTCAAGGAATACTTTTAACAAGTGTTAAACATGTATCCAAAGGCTCCGGGATCAAGCGACTCGAAAAAACTAAGTTTGTCGAAACCTGGGGAAGATTTAGCAGAATTTTGGACAGAAATTTCATGCATGGCATGCATTCTATATTACATATGTGATCTGATATGATTGTGATTTGAAATGATGACAAGTGAGAGAGTGTAGCCTCCGAGGTCTTTGTTGGAGAGCGTAAAAGAGAGACGAGATCTCGTGATCCGAGGTCTTTATCGGAGCGAGATGAGTGCTCATGATCCGAGGTCATTTACCATAGTGAATGAGTTCTCGTGTCTAAGGTCATTTGCCGGAACGAGGGTACATGGACTTCGCTGGTCCCCCATGGATCATGACTTTGAGGAATTTCCCATAGCATTTGTGTACGATATGGAAAGTTGGCCAGTGCATTGCGTTGCATCTACATTCATTTATCTATTATTGACTGCCTACTGGACATTTCATACAATTCATCTGATCTTATATTTGACATGTTCATGACTGTACTTATATGCTTATCTGCTCTACTTGTTAATTTCTTTCTATTTATATGCATGACCTAATCGTTGTCGGTCTATGATACCTATGAGTACTTGTGTTGTACTCATACTACTCTTGTTACACTTTTTGTTGAGTGCAGATTCATTCAGGGTTCCAGTTCTCTCGAGGCCACTTACCGAAGATTCTCGGGTGAGCTACTTGGCAGATCTACAACCCGGAGGCTCCTCTTTTATATATCTATCTTTTTTTACTCTTGAGACAATATTCCTAGTATTGAGACTATATTCTTCTATCAGACTATGTATTTTATATTAGTAGCTCTTGTACGAATTCAGACCAGGTTTTGGGGTTATTATGTATTAAGTATTTCCGCACCATTTTTTTTTTTATAAATTAAGACTATTAGTATAATATCTATTTACTTCCGCATTGTTGAATGATAATTAAAATGATGTAGTTAAGGGAAGGGTTCGCCTACCAAGAGGATAGTGTGGGTTCCCGCATGACTCACGAGTTGAGTCGTGACATGAAGTGTCAACCCTCTAAAATTCTTATTTACAAAAAAATTGTCAATCCTCCAAATCAATCCAACCACAAATACATGGAATAGGAAAAAAAAAAAAAAAAAAAAAAACAGCTCTATTGACAAACTAATAAAAGAAAAGAACAAAAAAGCTCATTTACAATAAAACCAGAAACATATTATGTTTTAATCAAAGCTCTTCAAAATGCAAGACCTTAATCCCAAAGTAACAATTATATCAACCGTTTCCTATACACGTTGACGAAATGTATGGAATGTGGATATCACATATAGACTAGCAAAACCCATCTCTAGAAAAGGAGACCGAATTTTTTCAAATAAGTAAACCATCGATAAGAAGATTTTCATAAACTTTATATGAATCAGGAGTTATTAAAGCTAACCCTAAATCAGGGAAGAGTCTTGAGAAGTTCTGCCACATGTTTTCTTAAACCATAATTTCGAATAAGAAACCATAAGTATTGACGTGGTCTTACTATATCAACTCAAATAACATGATAGAAGCAACAGCTAGCTTTAATCTGGAGCCTTCCATGAAATTCAACATACACCCATTACTAAATTAAAATGACCACAACTTTTCAGGGCTTAATAATAAAGGAGACAAAAAAGAATGATTCAAGCTAGAACTCCGTGTCTTCAAGAAGCCATTGCGCCATTGATGAAAAAATTCATTAAGATTTTCAGATTCAATAGAAAGAAATTAGTTTCAAATTAATACGTGTATCTTAGAAAATCAGCTAAAAGTCAGTATCTAATGTTTAATAATAGTATAATATGCACACATCACAGTAATTGAAGAAAACTCCAAAAATATGCCTCTTTTCTTCCCTTGTGTTCCTTCTAGAGGTGGCACAAGAGTGAAGCTAGTAAAGCTTTGCTTTAGGCCCCCAAAATTTTGAGGCCCTAAAAATTTTTCATAGTGAATTTTATGATTTTATTTTCACTTAAAATAATACTGAAGATTGTGAAAAAAGGTACAAATTTATTAAAAAAGAAAGAAATAAAAGCAATCCATTTTTTACCAGGAATATTCTAGAATTTTGAATTAAACAACTCAAATTTTTATATTAATAAATAAAATTTTAACAACAACATCTAAGATAATGTATTGCAAACAAATAGGTAATATCTTATTAACTAGATTAATCCCTTACTTTTATAAATAATCAATATTACTACTTGAAGTTAATGTTTTTATGTCTTTTAAGAATACTACACTAAAAACAAGTACCATGTAAGAATAAAAAAAGCAACTCTAAATTATTATAATTTTTGTCATATATGTATATTTTAAATCATGTACAAAGCAAAAAAGTTAAAAGAGATCCAAAACAAGTGTTTTTGCATTTGATAATTTTTTTTAATTTTTTTTTTGGGACTAATTTTATGGTGATTAATGTTAACAAACTTGATTCAACTTTATAAACTTTCATACCAATGGCAAGCTAAGGATTTATTCAAACATAAATCCTGGTAATCGACATTAATGGGAAAAAAATAGAAGTATTAATCCTCCACTATAACCAGCTTTCAAGGATTTGAAGATTGATTGACACGTACTTCAGCTAAAACCAAAAGTGAAACATTTTTCTGCATAAAAAAAATTAACAAAAAGGAGTAGAAATATTTTGACCAAATATCCTTTGTAGTTGTTCTATCCACTCCAAATATAGCCCTTGACATTGAGATAACTCAAACGATTGTTAGTATAATAAAGTTTCAGCAAGAGTAGATTTGATCAGAGATGCCCTTCTCTAGAGTTTGCCGGGTGCATCATTGGCAGCAACTCTGAGGGAACCACTGAAAATTCATTGAGACCTCTGTCTGTGTATGGAGATCGCTGTGTCATAAGCTCTAGCTTCTACTGAGCCTTCAACACAATGGAGTTTTTTAGCCTGCAGTTCCTCAATCAATTGAACAACCCTTACCAAGAAAGAAGCTTCATCCACAACTATTCCATTGAAGGCAACAGTACCTTCATCGGCTGCTTCAGCATTTGCTTCATCTACAACTACTCCATTGAAGGTCACAACAATACCTTCATCAGTTGCCTCAACATTTGCTTCATCTACAACTACTCCATTAAAGGCCATAACAATACCTTCATCGGTACGCTTCAGTATTTGCTTTTCCTTCAGAATCAGAAGCTTCATCTACAACTACTCTATTTAAGGCCATAGCAGTACCTTTAGTATAAGAAGGCCACATCATAAGCAGTTCCTTTAGCAATTTCACATGACAATACTGACTAAAATACTGAGTTCTTTTTAAATCACGGGTCAGTTGATTGGCAAGCCGACTGATACAGCCCCTTCTTCTGCTGCGGTTGAATCGGATAAAGCTGGTTAGATAGAGTAAGTGGAGATGAACATCTTAAGTTATTTATTCTTAATATGCGCTCTTCTGTACTTCACTTTTGGTAAGTCTCATCGGTCTTCTAGCAATATCAGGCATATAATCGAATCTTTGATCGGCTTTGGTCGAGCAACCGCTGCATTTCTCGACCAGCCACAGCATACATAACTGCTCTCCCTCTTTTCAAGAAAGTGAGTCTCAGACTGTATCTATTTCTCTATCTTTTTTATACAGTTCCTAACAAGTTCTTTTGTGGCTCTTCACTCCGTACCCTTCATCGAATTCTTCAGTATTTGTTTTCCTTCAGATACAGAAGCATCATCCACAACTATTTCATTAAAGGCAGCAGTACCTTCATCGGATGCTTCAGTTTTTGCTTTTCCTTTAGAATCAGAAGCTTTATCCACAACTATTCCATTGAAGTCTTCAGCAGTTGCAATTCCTCCATGAGCAGTACCTTTATCGGAATTTGATAATTTTCAATTCTCATAGTATCACATTTCTTGCCTAATACAACAAAATTAAAGACTTGAAACTAAACCTAACTTCATACTTCCCCTGATAACAAGAAATTCCCCTACTAAAACATGAAATTCTGCCCTATGAGTTGACCTCCAATTTGGACGTTACAAATGGGACAATGTTTAGTCTCATGGACAAAATATTGACTGTAGTCATTTTCTAGCATGAGCCTTGCATAACATCTAACATGCAACTTATGTTGGCATGGAAGATTTACAACTTGGACCTCATCCATGTCCAACAAAGGAAAATTGCACATTCCAAATTTACAAATGGCTGCCAGTTATCATCAATCGGAATCTGCTGATGAACCGGTACTGGTTGATGAACTAGGAATGGGTTAAGCTGAAATAGGAGATTTCCTCCTATAGGCCCTCGACATGTATGACAGAAATGATTCACTTGCTAAGGCATGGGCAGGTTGCAAATGCCGTGGATCGGATGCCTCATACATGGCATCGAAAAATTCACAACAACCAGGAAGGAACTTAACAAGGCAGACTGTACAGATTTCTTTTGCTCAACCAATTGAAAAATGCCATGGCAGGAGAGAAGCAGATTTTTTTTGCTAGAGAGAAAGAAAATAGCATAAGGTGATAGACCAAGGTAAAAATGAGGTCACATATATAGGATTTTGGGGAGTGGGTTGGTTATAGGCTGTAAAAAAGTAGAGTTAAGATTTAATTTTCAAATTCATTCGGTTCATTTTCATTTTCATTTTTCCTAAAGTTCATAATATAGGTTACTGAACTTTATTTTACTAAATTCATCTTTTACAACCAAAGACGGGTTGGATTCTTTTCCTATTTAATACGAATTTGTGATTTGAAATCAGAATTTCAAGTTGATGTTTTATTCAAAATGTGATAAACAAACTCAAATTTGAAATCAAAATTCTGAAATTGTCATTCGCAACCTTACCAAACAAGCAAACCTATCTAACTTAACGATTAACAGGGAATTCCGGGTGGTAGAACCAACTGGCTTTTGGGTGGTATTTTATGGATGGGAAAGTGGGTCGACAAAGTAGGAGTTTGGTAATTACTTTTGCAATAAAAATGTTTTTTCTTTTTTTCTTTTTGCAAAGTTTAAAAATATGAGACAAGAATTAAATTTTAGAAAATTTGAAGGCGAAATTCTACCTTTGAGATTTGAAATCAGAATTTTAAGTTGAAGTGGAAGTTTTTATCCAAAATGTGATAAATAAATAGTAAAGTACAAATTTAAAATAAAAGAAACTTGAAATCACATGTCTGAACGTCAAATATTAAACGACTAATCCAGTTCAAATATTACTTGACGCATGTCAAATATTGAACTATATATTGAATTGAATGTAGACTTTTTATTTTTCAAATTAAACGACTAAAATGCAGTTCATTTTATAACAAACTTGTAGGATGAGCAGGCCATGCCACGTCGCAGCAATACGCTTAAACAGGCACCAAGACACAAATCTTTACTCATTTGCAACAACTTGTCTATTTCTTATGCTACATATTTCCTTTGAGTTTCTGGAATCTCTTCCCTTCTCTTTTACAATTTTCTTATTCAACTACAAATACTCATTAAATCTTAGGAGTATTTCAAAATGACACATATTAGAATATACATTTAATAAAGAAAAATTATATTTTAAGACATAAATAAGAGCAAAATCAAAAAACCCTCCTATTTAATGTTTTCTTAAGAGCGTATAAAGAAAAAACACTGATAAACAAGCTAAGATTGAGGGAATAGTAAAATTCCTTTTGTAGCAATAGATTTAACTTTTTTGCACCAATCTCTGTAATTTTCTGCTCGAAGCTGATTTGTTACACACTTCTTAAAAGCATGAAATATAGTTTATTAACAGTCATTAAAGAGAAAAAAAACATCATATAGACTAGAGCGATATCTCTAGTTAGCATTAGTCATGATTTTCCCTCACAAGTTACTAACATATTTCAAATATTATTATTTTAAATTTAATTTGAAGTTATTTTATTTAATCTTCCTGTCATCAAAAAGAAAAGAAAAAAAGGAAAACTATAGAGGGAAGCCAAGAATTTTCACTATTCATTAATGAGGAGAGTAAAGTGGACAAAAGAACAAAATGTTAGCTATAATTTTCTAAGCACTAGAGTATTCATCATTGATCAAACATGAATTTATTGGGGGTGGTACTAAGCGGTGTAATTAGCATAATCACTCCCCACTCCCATGTATAGCAAGTCAGCAACTAGCTGTTACAGGTTCAGTATGGTATCAGCTGTTATAGGCGCAGTATGGTATCAGTATCAATTGCGTCCAAAAGGCCTGACAAATATACGTGGACAGAAATATTTTGTTTCAATTGTTTTAGACAAAAAGAAGTTTCCAAAAGAGGGGGTAGTATGATAATTAAAATGGACTAATTTTCAAAATCTTGGGGCAGAGATGAAGTTTTCATAATTCAAAGACTAGGTTCCATTTAATTATAGAGAAAATACTCAAAATACCCCCAACGTTTGACCAAAATCCCAACTACACACCTAACCTTAGTGTTAGTCCTATTACCCCCCTGGACAATTTTTTTCAGTATTAAAATGCCCCTTTTTTGCTGATGTGGACAAGAGCGTGACTACACCGCTCAGTGGCGCGTTATAGCCTTTAAAAAAAGCATCTGACGTGTTTTAAAATGCCAACTGGACTGCCACATAGATGCCACATAGATAGATTTAAATTTCCTCCATTTTTAGGCTACTTCATCTTCTTCTTCACCCTATTTAATACCCATCTCCATTTTTTTTGTCAAAATAATACCCATTATAAATTTAGAGCTAGGATAGTGATTATTCTTATAATCACTGTTTTCCCAAATCAAATTCAAAAAAAAAAAATCTGAAGAAAAAAAAGACAAAAATCTAGAAAAAAAAAAAAACAAGGTTGAAAATCTAATCTTGTTAAAGAAAATTTGATTGGAAGTTGCTTGTTTGGAGTTGCTACTTGTTGCTTGGTTGGAGTTGTTTAAGCACTAATTCTTTGAGTTGATTTGGGGAGAAAATTAAACTCCATTGTTAGGAATTTGGAGAAAGCTATGAAGAACACCAAGTGAGTTTCTTTAAATTCTTGATTGTTTGATCAAATTAATGGATGAACTTTGTTCTACTTGGTGTTAGGAAGCTTCCTTTCACATTTGGGTTTTTTTGGATCAGATTTGAGAAAGTTGGTGTGATTTTTTTTTTCAACTCCTAATGAAGATGATGATGATGATGATGTTGATGAAGATGAAGGAGAATTGGGTATGGGTTTTCGGATCCTCATACTGAAAATGGAGTATGAAAAATTGAGAGATTTTTTTTTTTTTTTTTTTTTTTTTTGAAGAAGAAGAAGAGTAGATGGATGGAGGAAGGGGGGAAATTAATAAAAAATGGGGGGAAATTAAAGATGTGGCACGTGGGCCAGGCGCGTGTGGACAAGCACCTGTTAATAATTGGGGGTTGTCATATTGGACTGCCACATCAGCAAAAAAGGGGCATTTTAATATTGAAAAAAATTGTCCAGGGGGTAATAGGACCAACGCAAAGGTTAGGTGTGTAGTTGGGATTTTGGTCAAACGTTGAGGGGTATTTTGAGTATTAGCTCTTTAATTATATGAAGTGCAAAAAATCTGAAAGAATCTTCACTTTATGATAGACCAAGAGCAGAAAGAACAGAGCCAGAAATATCAAACCCAGAATCAACAAATATAGTTGTGCATTAAATTGAGTCTACAAAACAATTCCAAGGATCAATAACCTACTAAGGATCAATTATGGAATTTTTACATATTGTAGCTAACTATATGAGGTATTTAAGTATAATAACTACATTTTAAATAAATTACAATTCGTAGCTATATTGTCCATTCCAATTACCCCTGTAGATATATTGTATTCACTCATCCCCGCTGACCCCTGTCGAACCATCTGTCCAGCCCGGTTGACCCTCGACAACCCCCTCCTTTTGTTCTCTTTCTGTACCACACTCTCAAGACTCCTCTATTCCTTAGATCTGTATTTTCTATGTATTCATGATATCTTAATATTGTGTATTTCAGTATTGTGGAAGAGCGGGTTCGCAGGAGAGGACGAAATTTTACCCGAGCAAGGGAGAGCGAGCACAGCCAGATTTGAAATAAGTTGTAATTCTCAAATTTGGATTTGAGTGTATTTTGGATTTTCGCTGGTGACTGCATTTGATTGTATTCTTTGTTTTTGAGTTTAAAGATACAATGTATTTTTTGTATTCGCTTGTATTTTTATAGTTATGAAGGAGAAAACTGTGTATTTACATACAGCCGAATACATGCGAAACATGTAAAATATAGTTGTATTCGATTGACTGTATTTTGGAACTATGTATTCGAATACACATAATACATGCGAAATAGCTAAATAGTAGCTACGAATTGTATTTAAGAAAATAGAAGCTATGATGGTTAGAAGCCTAGAAACTATAGCTATTTATGTAAGTTACTCAAATATTCCCCTTTTGGCTATTGACCTGCTGATTTTCAATTGAGTCTATGGGCTTTTTATCCCATTTTCTTTTGGGAAAAGTGCAAAGAATTTCAATTTTGATACCTCCATTTAATTTGTGCCCGTTTTAAATTATTTTGCACATGTATGTATTTTGGACAACTTCAGACAGACAATGTCTAAAGTTAATCATGCCAAAGTCTAACTTTAGAGAATTATGTCTGGAATCTTATATAACTGAAGTTCAACCAATATTTCTGCCTGGATCAGGCGCTCAAGCCCCAAACCCTGGGGATTACGTAGAGGAAGTGAGACACGTCTATCGTTTGTTCGATTCATTTAATCAAACAGAAATAAGTTGCGGCCAACTAATAGATTCTGGTTGTATAAGACACCCTTACTCTGGGACTCTCCTCGAAAGGCGGACTTTTTTAATAAGTTAGATAGCGCATTTAATATCAACCATTGTGCTGCCACGAGAGGCTTTACAAATGCCATAAATCGGCACTATTCGAACAGTTGGTTTAATGCAATTATAGAAACGACTCATTTATTCGAAACTTTCAATCATCCGGTTCCTTTAAAAGGCGGTATGTGAGGTCCAACTGTATGGTATTCCAGACAATGTGGAATGTCCATATTTTAGGAATTTCCACTACTAAAAAAAAGGGCATTTTCGACCAAAAAATTTAGACCACATTTTTGGTCTAAAAAAATCGATCACGCGCGCTCAAAAAATCAAGAATTTAATTTTTATTTTATTTTTACGTAGGATTTAGACCACACGGGGTCGATTTTTTAAAATGAAAATATAATTTCGACCATGTGTGATCGAAATTAAATTTTGTATAAATAATAAATGGGAAACGTTTAATTAAAAAAAAAATCTAATTTCGACCACATGTGGGCGAAAATTGGACCACATTTAACCCACATCTGGTCTTTAATTTTCATTTCAAGGTTTCTTCTCTCCCTCTCTTTCCTCTCTCCCTCTCCTCTCTCTACCTGCACACACCAGCTCTCTCCCTCTCCTCTCTACCCACACCACCAGCCACCGCCCCACCAGCCTAGACGGTCAACCCACCGCCTTCCGACCACCGCCAGTCCACCGTCGGCGACGCAACCCATTATTTTCAGGTACATTTTTTTTTCCAATATCATGAACACTTAGCAATGCATTTCAATCTCATGTTATTAGCTACATTACCTTCTATATTTAGTAGATTTGATAACTTTATTTAGTGTTCAATATTTGTTTTAGGGTTTATATTATGTTATTTTTTTTGGATTTTGAATTGAAATTGAATGAAATATTGATATTGAATGTTCGGATTATACTCAAAATTCTTCCATAATTTGGATTATACTCAAAATTCTTTCTTATGTTTTGGTCAATTTTCAGACTGTTTTGGTCCATTTTTTTGGGACTATTTTGGTTCATTTTTTTGGGACTGTTTTGGTTCAGATTTGAGACTATTTTAGTTATTTTTTGGACTGGTTTTTTTGGACTATTTTTCAGACTGTTTTGGTTCATTTTTTGGACTGTTTTTTTTGGACTGTTTTTTGGGGACTGTTTTGGTTTATTTTTTGGACTGTTTTTGTGGACAGTCTCTTTTTTTGGGACTATTTTTTTTTTAATGTTTTTTTGAACAGTTTTTTGCTGACTTTTTGTTGGGACTGTTTTTTGGACAGTTTTTGCGGACTTTTTTAATTGTTAATTTTGATTTGTTTGTAGGAGCTCCAGAGGGGTCAGACAGTACCTCAAGATGAGATCTTCAAGATTACTCACACGAGGAAGGAGAAGAACGCCGATGGTACAGACCAATGGGTTGAGCCAAGAGCTGAGCGAACTTGGGTAAGTCGTTAGTTAACAATAATAATATATTTTTTGTAACATTGTATCCTTCAATTTCAGAACGAATTTCAACAACACTTTGGAGAGTTTCGAGCCACTCAGCCAAGTAACACGCCGATGACCGACGAGTTAATACAACAACAATGGATTGAGAAAGTTGCTCTCCCAACAAGGCAAGGGACAGTTTATGGGATGCCTAATCGAGTCATTCGTCGATACCCGTCGGCCCTTGAAGCCGTAGGTGTTACTGATGATAGGGCAGTTGATCCTAAGGAGTATGAAGCTATGAAGCATCAAGTTGACCTGCTAACAAGAACACTTAATTCCTCGGAGGCCAGGATGTTGGGTATGCAAGCCCAGATTAATAGCTTACTTAATTCGCGGCCGTTTTCGATTCCCCCGTGTCCTGGGGATGCTCGTAGGTCACAGCCCCCTAGCCAACCCCGAACTTTCCGAGGTAGACAACGTAGGTCCCAAGCTGACATAAATCATGCTCTTGTCGATGAGTCTAGTGGGGAGGATACGGATCATGTCTCTAATTTTGCTATGTTTAAATGGATATGTATATTATGTTTAAGGGTTTGAATGTAGTTTTAATTTGAACCAGAAGTACTTTTAATTTTAAAATGTTTAAGTGTTTGAACGTAGTTTATGATGTTTAAGTGTTTGAATGGACAATGTTTAAGTGTTCAAGTGTTTGAACATTGTTTATGGTTGTTGTGTTGCATTGTTGATGAATTGGATGACTGTTTTGGTTGATGAATTCGGTTATTTGAAAATTGGCAGGTGGGATGCCAAAAACAGGCAAATGCTGGAAAAAATATTCAAGATTTTCGACCACCTGTTGTCGAAAATCAACCCAGATATTTCACAATTTCGACCACATGTGGTCGAAATTGTACCCAGAAAAATACAATTTCGACCACGTGTGATCGAAATTTAGCAATATGGTTGCCAGATTTCGACCACATGTGGTCAAAATTGTGAAAATAAATTTCTTTTTATATTTAAATATAAATAATATTTTCGACCACACGTAGTCGAAAAAGTTAAATATATTATTTAATATAAAAATAATTTTTTCGACCACATGTGGTCGAAAACAGTTTTTTCCCTTAATTTCGGTAGAATGTGATTGTGACCACGTGTGGTCGAAAAAAAATTTCGACCTACCTGTTAGCGACCTACGCGTGTGGTCTAAATTTTTGGTCGAAAATCCCGGCATTTTCGACCGCGTGTGATCTAAATTTTTGGTCGAAAATCCCGGTTTTTTTAGTAGTGTTCCTTTATCATTGCGTATTTGGTGTCATCGATCCGTTCGATGAAGTTGATTTGGATTTTCCTGATGCTTTGAGTATTGTATACCATGAATTGGAAACTGGAACCTATTCGCGAGCAACATTATCATTTAGGTCGCTACCTCCACCCTATCAGGGAGCTAACAGTGTTTTGGGTAGGATCTATTCCAATACCGTATCAGAATCAAGCTAAATAGGTTCAGAGAACCCAAGCGGTCATTGATTATCTCAAGCAAGACAATATTTGGTGGAAGACCTGTTGATGAAATTAACTGAACAAAAAAACATATTTTAAACACTATTTGTCGGTGGAAAGAGTAGTGGTTAATGTAGAGTTGTTAATGTAAATTGTCACAAGCGTAGTTAATGTAAACACTATTTTGGCCCCAAAAAAAAAAAGGAAAAAAAATAATAATATTTCTGCCTGTGGCTGAAGTTAACCCAATGACTTTTGCCCCACTTCAATCATTTTTTCTAACTTCAGTCATTTATACTTATTACTTGTAAGTTATTAAGTTATTAGGAATAACATAAAACTCAAATATATTAATTCAACCAAATAAAGCCCACGACCCAGACTTGATTAAGTAGCGGGTTTAGTTTAAAACTTAATAACCCATTAAAATTCTCACATATTATATTCCATGAGTTTAGAAGAGAGAAGTTTTCCCCGACACTGTTAACGCGGCATACTTTGTACACCAAATTGTCTTCTTTTTTTTTAATTAAAAAAAGGGTGCTTCTTTGGTGTTTTTTTTTTTTTTTTTTTTTAAAAAGAAGGGACACTTCCCACCCCACCCCTTCCCCCAACAACCTCCACTCCACCCACCACCCCAAACCACACCCCACCTTCCACGAGTCCGCAACTTAATTGACCCAAAAAGTGGGTTTAGGGACCAAAATAATACATAAAAAAAAAAGTTACCAAAGTACCTTTTGCCCACGTGCGCAATAGGACTTATGTAACGACTTGTTTGATCGTTTAGCACTTTAAAACTACGGAAAGGGTATGGGACTATATTGTATTTATTTATATGATTTTAATATATGAAATGGTGCATGAATTAGTTAAGTAAGTAAGTGGGCCAAGCCCACTACCCTTTTTATCTGTGCACGTTATATTCCAAAAGAAAGAGGAAAAAATAGAAGGAAAAATTATTCACTTATTTCTAACCTAGAGGGGAGAAAAAGGACGAACAGAAGGAGCGTTGTCAGTTAATGTTGAAGGAGCAGTGAAGTTTTATTTTATTTCCACCAAATACAAAGGCAATCAGGTATAGTACAATTAACTTTTATATACTCCTACAAGAAAGTATGTTGCAGAAAGTTTAGTTTAGCATGGTAGTGTTGGCAAGAAGTTATTGGAAGTCAAGGATTACCCTAATAACTAGAGGGGGACCACATGATGATAGAGATTGTAGGATTGATTATAAAATTGATTTCAAGGAGTGGAATTTGCTTCTTCTGTGCAAATTTCGTACTGCAATAATGACTACTTTTGGATTTCTTCTCTTTTTTTTTTTTTTTTTTTTTCTTTCCTTTTGTTATTTATACTCTACCAACATTATTATTATTATTTTGGGATTTTGGTATGACGGTTTATTATATTAGGTATATGAAATTGATAATTAAGATTTTGGGAAAATTAGAGGTTTCGAGTCCTAGTCCTAAGAAAGGATAATTAATGATTTGAGAGTCCATTTATGGATGAAATTGACCAATTTTAAAAATATATGATCCTTAGATAATGGGTGAAATTATTTTTTAATAAAATTCCAATCTTGCCCTTGTGGGCCCAAGGCCTCTTTTTGGGGTGCGTTTTTGGGTTTCGAATATAAATATAGCAATATGGGTGTCCTTAGATTCGTATTCTAACGTAGATCGCATATTTTATAGATTTTAATCGTTTAGAGGCTCTACCCAAAGGGAAGGCATTAGTTTGATTGTTCTTGGCACCCGCTCGGCATTGAGGTAGGTTACGGTCTACTTTAGTTAGACTCTGATTAGAAAATCGTATGTAGTTGTAGAAATTGACGGGGATAGCATGTTAGGCTTTCGAGCATGAAGTACAGGTGAATTCTAATTAGGTTGGTTCTGTCAGCTGTTGGCTTGTCGCCAAATGTGCTATTTTCTGTGATTATCATCTGTTTGTATCTCCGTCACATACTAGCCCACTCATCACACAAAAAAAGAATGGTAATATTGATAATTAAATAGTGGACAGTAATATGATTTTTACTTGTTGATTTTATATTGGTGATATTGTTGAGACTGATGTGATGCATGACATGTTTTCCATATTATTGTTGTGATGATTGGTGAGGTGAGTGATTGAGAGACTCCGAAGTCTTTGCCGGAGATTGAGAGTGACAGAGAGACTCCGAGGTCTTTGCCGAAGATTGAGAGTAATTGATAGCCTCCGAGGTTTCTGTCGGAGAGCACGAGCGGTACATGGACTTCGCGGGTCCCCCGTAGGTCATGGCTTTGAGGCACTGCCCTTAGCATGTATGTACGAGAGTGGAGTGAGAGAAGTGACTGTTGCATTGCATTCATCCACTCATATATTTGACTGATTATTTGGTGAACTATATCTGTCTTGGCTGATTTCATGATTCCTTTACACTTTACTTGTATATGATACGTGACCATACCTGTTTGCTCTATGTGCTACTTGTTAGTTTTCACTTCTTCATGCATTATCTAATCATTGTCGGCCTATGATGCTTACCGGTACTAGTGTTGTGCGATATACTACTCTTCTTTGCACTTTTGTTGAGTGCGAGTACGATCCGGGCTCCGATTCTACACCCCATGGCTGATACGCGAGGGTGACATCTTCCAGTCATTCAGGGTGAGCTACTTGGTCATCCGTGGCCCCTGAAGGACCTCCTTTATTTATTTCTGTTTTTATATTTGACAGACTATATGTAGCCTTCGAGTATTTTCAGACTTGTATTCCTGACTATGTTTAGCGCTGTTGTACCCTTTGACCAGATTTTGGGGATGTCGTGACATTTCTAGTGATAATAAGTATTTAAGACTTGATAACTTCTTCTTCCTTAATTTTTTGATTATTTAACTTGTTATTGGGAATGTGGTTCGCCTACTCGGGAGGATAGTGTAGGTGCCACCACGACTCGTGGATTGGGTCGTGACAAGTTGGTATCAGAGCTTCTAGGTTAATTGGTCTAATAAGTACAAGAGCAATATCTAATAGAGTCTTGCGGATTGGTACGTAGACGTCCGTACCTATCCTCGAGAGGCTATACGACATTTAGGAAACACTCCACTTCTTTCTCTCTTTTCGTGCTAGTTCAATCCGATTGGTATCTGGTTCATTCTTTTCGTGCGAGATTGTTCAGATTGGTATCTTAACCTCGTTTCTATGTTCTCTCACAGATGGTGAGGACGCGATCGACCGCTATTGGAGGCCAGGAGCCTGCACCTCTACCTGCACCCTCATCCATACCCGTCGTTGCCGAAACAGCGTCGAGTGGCGAGGGCGAGGGGACGTGGCGGGGGTGGCAGGGGCAAAGGTCGTGCACCTATTCCAGATACGGACTAAGCACCAACACCTGCTCAGGACCCTGACAGAGAGTTGACTCCGGAGCCTGAGGACATTCTAGAGGAGGAGATTAGGGCTGCTGAGGCACAGCCTGGGGTCGCTGCTACTCTTCATTTTCAAGAGGCTGTGTTTTGAGTGTTGGGGTACCTTGACAGTTTGGCTCAGGCGGGCATGATTCCAGTTGCTCCAGATGGCTCACAGACTAGAGTGGGAGGTCATACTCCCGATGCTACGGTTGCTCCAGGATTTTGGACATCGAGGGTATTACCGGCAGCGACAGTGGCTCCTCGTATTGATGCTACTCCAGCGCCTGATTTTGCTCTAAGGCCTATGGATGGGCCAGTGTTGACCAGTGAGGAGCGAAAATTATTCGAGGAGTTTAGCAAAATGTCCCCTCCTTGGTTTTATGGTACTCCCGGGGAGGATGCGTATGAGTTTGTTGTTAGCTGCCATGAGATGCTTCATAAGTTGGGTGTAGTGGAGTCTCACGGGGTTGATTATGTTTCTTTCCAGTTAGTTGGGGATGCCAAGCAGTAGTGGAGATCGTAAATGGAGTGTCGACCAGTTGGATCGCCACCTTTGACCTGGACCCAGTTCTACCAGGTGTTCCTGGAAAAGTATGTCCCTCGTACTCTGAGAGACAACAGGAAGGATGAGTTTTTGACATTGGAGCAGCGGGGTAGGTCGGTTGCGGAGTATGAGACCAGATTTCTCGCTTTGTCCCGTTACGTGACGGCATTACTTCCCACAGAGGCTGAGAGAGTGAGGAGATTTGTGAAGGGTTTGGACCTTAAAACTTGGTGGCGACCTTACGGTTGGAGGCTTCGGGGCCTCATTTCGGTCAGTAGTAGAGCATGCCAGGAGGGTCGAGTCAGAGATGGGTCGGGCACATAGTGGGGGTGGCGACAAGAAAGCCCGTAGATTTGACAGTTTCAGAGGTCCTATTAGAGGTGCACTACTAAAAAAACAGGTTTTACCGACCTCAAAAAAATGGCTATTTCCGACCTCATGAGGTCGGTTTGTAAAAACCGACCTCGAAAACCAACCTCAAAATCGGTCGGAAAACGGTGGGTCGGAATTATTACCGACCTCGTGAGGGTCGCAAAATACCGACCTCGTGAGGTCGGTAAAGTTTTTTTAGCCTCGGTATTACTTAAATAAAATACCGACCTCATTAGGTCGGTAAATTATATTAATAATATAATGATATGAGTTCACCGACCTCCCGAGGTCGATAATTTATATGAATATATGATATATTTTGCATAAAACCGACCTCGTGAGGTCGGTAATTTACAATTTACGGGGAATATTATGCATAAAAACCGACCTCGTACGAGGTCGGTAATTTGCAATTTCGGGAATATTTTATGGAAAACCGACCTCGTGAGGTCGGTAATTTGCCATATGTTGGATAATTTTAAATAAAACCGACCTCGTGAGGTCGGTAATTTACAATTTCGAAAAAAAAATTCGAAAAACCGACCTCGTGAGGTCGATGATAGCAAAAAAAATTGTAGCACCTAGCTATTACTCAGTGCCTCCTGTCAAGATGAAAATAATTTTACTTTCAACTAAAACGAGCCCAAATAGCGCCAACAATACATCAAACTACTATAAATACATAAAACAATAAGCTACTATTACAACACACTAGATGGCCCACGGCGTATGGCCGACATCATTGTTTGTATTATTTGTGCAATTATTACGGGAATACTAAAAGGATCATAACACCAAGAAAATAATTCTACGTGTTTCAAGTTTTAACACTTCATAATATTTACGCGCACTAAGCAACAAAAGTATACAATATTGTGAAATCCTACATTCTTCATTTTCAATGAGGAAATCTGTTTACATAATGGAAAAAAGAAGCACCATGCCTTTTGAAATTTGACCACTCCATAAAGCTTTGTTGTCATAACTCATAAGCCTTTTTTCCCAAGTTGTCAAAGATATTAGAACCTGGCATTAGAAACCATAGGGATGAGTACCTGTCTACCAAAATAAAAGAAAGAATTTGGTAAGCGTAAGAAATGAGGTGGATACAATGTGAAGCACGATGCAAGTAAAATGTTTGTGTCCTGTTAAGGTAAAGAGAAATACTACGATGCGACTATAAAATAAATAGCTCTTGGAACTATAAGTTGGTAGAAGGAACCCATGGGTGCAAGTTGGCATAACTTTGAGTCTTCTCTTGTTACCCATGCATCAAGCAGCAATCAATGAAACAACAAGCTATATTGAGTGAGGAATGACAGTTTGTTACTTGAAAGCCCTTCTAAGGCTACCTAGCACTTTAGTAAAAAACTAAGTAAGAAAACAACTTCACATCATTTGTGAGATTTCGCTTTGCAAGTATATTCAGATGATGACAAAGGACTATAAAGGAAAAAGTCAACTTTTATTCTATTATATTCTGCTCAACATAGTTGGCAAAAATCATGAGATGATAGTACTTGTTTATCAATGACAAGATAGTTGGTACATAAGTAGCATGTGAGGACACAAAAGTATAATCCTTTGACGCGAAAAATGAAAATAAACACTCTCTTCCTCAAGGAAAATCTCCAATTTCATAAAGAAATGTCAATGTCAACACAGTACTTACAAATCTGAATTATACCTTCTCATTGCTTTAATCTTTTGCTTTTCATTCTCTTCCATTGGCAGTAACATCCTGGAACCTATCATTTAGACCACATGTATTACCATGTTTAAAAAAATGTGATTTCTCTAATAGATTAAATTTTAAATTAGATGATCGATTCGCAGTTAAACATTACGTACTTACCTAAGAGATTACTACAAGTAATTGACCATATATAATAAGTGGAGCTAGTTATCTGAAAATAAGACAGACACTCTGCCACATATATCAAGTAAAATTTCACTAATACTACTGTAAAATTTCTTTACACTGCCGGTGTATATAGTTACACGAAGATGAGCAATGACCATATATAAATGATGGGAAGTTGAACGACATACCATATTATAAGGTAGCAAAAGGCACAAAGCTAAAGCCATGAGGCAATAGAGGGCAGAGACAATGAGGACTGAGCAAACAATTCCAACAGGTAGAGTCTTGGAAGGGTTTCTTATTTCCATTGCAAAAGCCAGCAATTATTATCAATCCAAAGAAAACCACATGGAAGGCTGTCATTATCAGGTTCAACATTGAGCTTTCCTTAGTGCTGCAAAATCCCAAAAAATATACACCACTCATATCACTATCAAACACCACTAAAAGTTAAATTATTAGTATATACAATATATCAGACCTCTCTATAACAACCATTCTCTGTAACGTCATTTTATTATAACAGCCAAATCTTTTAATGTCATGTTATAACAGCATTTGGCTATAGCAGCCAAAAACTATCCCAGTTAATTGTCTAATCATCTCGTTCTCCTAATGGGTTAAATCAGGCACAAAAGAACTTACGAGTTAGATCAATAATAACGTGAGGAAGACCAAAGACGGAAAAGTGACAAAGACATAAGCTGAACTAACATAACTAAGGGAAAATCTCAGCAAGAGAAAAATCAGTCCCTTTGTCCCAAAAAGATATCCTACTTTCTTCTTTGGTCCATCACAATGGTTATCACTTAAAAAGAATTGTTTTACCTGCAAGCATTCTATGACAAAATTTTGTGACTCAAGCCTCAAGCTAATAGTTTATGAGATGCTAGTCAGGCCACCTCATTTCCTACAGCATGTTACTTATGATTCAATTCTTCAGCAACAACTGGTTAATGAAACTGCCTATGACAGATGTGAAAGCAGTGTGTTGTATGAAATAGATAGATGAAAATTGACATTGGGAAGAAACACAACATACATGGTAGACAATCATTCTATCACAAAGAGAATACAATGTATTGAGCTACACGGATAGAGATCAATTTCCAATTTACCTCTGTTCTGTATCGAGTATTAGGTGGTGGTATGTTCAGCCTAGCCTTCCAATCTTGTGAACTAAACAAAGGGGAAAAGAGAAGAAAATAAATTGATTTATCATTAATCCCACTACAGCTTAAGAAATGTTCGACAAAATAACATAATTCACACTCATGATACATGAAACTCAAATCTCAGAAACCAATAAACAATCAACAAATGATGCCAAGATTCAATCTTGTTGTGAACTACAGACTTACCCACAAGACCGTTTTCACTCAGAAACCAAAGAGCAATTAGCTAATGATGCTGATTTTTGCTCAAAAACCAAAAAACAATCAGCAAATGATGCCAAGATTCAATCTTTTTCTGGTGATCATCATCAAGGCCTGTTAAACAAGACCAATTTAAAGTTAAGAGGGGATCCACCATTCAACTCTTTACCACATAATTACTCTTCAATTTTAGGCCAAAATCAACTGTTCAATAATCAAACATGACAAAATAACCTCACTTCGGCAAACAGGTCTTCCCAACCTCACTTCACATAATTACTCTTCAATTTAGTCCATATTCTAAGAATTTTTCCAGTACAATATCAAACAATTCCTCAACGTTTAAGTGCTTATTTTACTAAGCAACAGAAACCCAGTTCACAAAAATACATAAAAACCCAAAACCATCAATGAAAGCTCAACAACAATTAACAAACGCAAACTTTATGAAACAAGAATTACCCTTGCATAGCATAAGCTGTAGTCCATATTCTGAAAGAATTCCAGTATAGTATCATACAATTCCTCAAATGTTTAAATGCTTATTTTACAAAGTAACAGGAATCCAATTCACAAATAGTCATTAAAATTCAAAAACCATCAATGGAAGCTCAAAGACACTAACTTTATGAAAACAAGAATCAACAAGTTGGTCTATACTTAATTTAGTACTAGAAAGTGGTAGTATCAGCATCTGTTGTTGGCTCTCTTATTTATTTATTTTTAATAAAATAAGATATAAATAAAGAAACACACACACCAAAAGTTTCCATTATAATATCACGCAATTCCTCAATGTTTGAATGCTTATTCTACTAAGAAATGGAAACCCAATTCACAAGAAGTCATAAAAAATCCAAAAACCATCAATAGGAGCTCAAAAATACTAACTTTGTAGAGAACCGTGTTTTATTGTAGGCTCTCTATGTTTTGGTTAGGTATATTGCTCGTATACAGGGATTTCCTTAACATCAGTAAAACTATTTACCTTATCAAAAAAAATTAGTAGTATGTCTTGTATTGTAAATCATAAAAGTCGTTAGACCACAAACATATAGAGAACTTGGAACCCCACATAAAGACACTTAACTCGATGCTATTTAATCTCTCACTTTCGTCAACTGAAGTAGAACGTGCAAGTTATACAAACAACCTATGATATAAGTTTCCGTAGGAATAAACTGCACGGATATGGAGAACATAAATAGAAAGATTTTAATGCAACAAAATCCAAAAGAAGTGTGGTGGCAAACCTCAACAGCTTTAATGAATATATGTGACGATTTACTCAAAAGTCTATCCTAGTTCGGGAATCCAGTAATCCACATCTATTATACATAAGATCTTAGTAGCAAAACATCAAACATACGATGGTAGAAGAATGTCTCTGATACACAAATACCGTACATCAAATTACCACATGCATTAAAGACAGAAAACGAGCAACCATACAATGTTACC